>NW_013533632.1:1412495-1417931 GCF_000836235.2 Papilio xuthus
ATTAAATATCAAAGGTCAAGCGAATGCTCCGGTGAATTAGTCGTGGCAAAGGAATTTCATTTATTAAATGTTTTCTACTCTTAGAGATAACACGTCGCCGCACATAACATTGCATTCACATAACACATATTGTTTAATTAATTTTTTATTGTATGTTTTTCTGTTCTTATTTCTATTTCTTCTTTGAGACATGTTTGTATTTTTAGACATTATTAATTGGAATTCTTTGGCGCGAATGACGTGCTTTCGTTACAAAGTCAAGCGTCAGAATGAACAGTGAGGGGACACAAACGTCGACATTTTAGTAAGGCTAGTGTTGGGTCAATACACTGTCACATTTTCAGATTTTCTTCCTAACAGTTTATGTTGAAATATGTTACGTAATAAATTATGGGAAATATTTATATACTAGCTGACGCCCGCAACTCCGTCCGTGCGGTATTATAAAAACTTAATGGGTAGGCTATATGTCCTTCCAGGCTATGCCCTACATGTATGCCAAATTTAATTTTAATTTAATTAAGAAAACAGTTATTGTCTTTTAACTTCTGAGTTTACTTCAGTATTCTTAACGTAAAAAAGATATCGCAACAAACTGTAATATGATCCAAGAAAAGGAAATTTTCAAATCATTCGTCTGTTTAACAATTAAGTTAAGATGGTGATTAAATTATATCAGTCCAATATCCATTAGGAAAATTAGATTGTGGAAAATTGATTCTGTTTCATTTATAATCTTAGATATTATTAGCTATCGCCTGCGGCTCCGTCCGCGCGGGATTAATAAGTTGATAGTAGCTTATTCTAAGACCGACTGAATATGCTTATAAAATTTCATAAAAATCGGTGAAGCCGTTTCGCAGGAGCATGGTAACTAACATTGTGATACGAAAATTTGATATTTAAGATATTAAATGAACAGTATTTAATTAGGAATCAATACGAATCTGTAAAAGTTGCTTCAACTCAATTAATTTTTATAACTTCAACTTAAACGTAAACTTTTAGATCGATCCGAAACGTTCAGAAAGTAATATTGTAAATGGCTATGTTAATTTTTATGGATGGATGTTTTTACCAAATGAGTTCAGAACGGTTGATTTTACCTTGATAGAACAAAAATAGGTTACAATCAAGACTGGCACATTTTTAGGGTTCCGTATCTCATAGGAAAAAAAAAACGGAACCCTTATCGGATCACTTTGTTGTCCGTCCGTCCCTCTGGCAAGACCCTTTTTCTCAAAAACGCGTGAAGGTATCAAGCTGGAATTTATTTTAATTCAACTCAGAAAATACGGCTCGTGAGAAAATAGTTCATATTAAGTATGGCGGAAAAATATATCTAGATATAATACATGATAAAAGTGAGTTCTAACTGAATCTATATTAAAAGCAAAAGGTTAGGTAGACGCTTAAATTTATATAAAGTATTTACAGTCTTCTTAATATTTTAGCGAGTGGTTTAAGAGCGGTATAACAATTTACAACTCAATTAATCAGATAAAAAAGGTTTGTTTTTGGATTCGTTATAAAATCAGAATCAATATTTTTATGTTTGATTGTAGTGAATTTTTAGTAAACTACTAGCTGTCGCCCGCGACTCCGTCCGCGTGTTTGTCTAAAAAAAATTAGGGGTGGACTACCCTTAACATTTAGGGGGATGAAAAATATATGTTGGTCGATTCTCAGACCTACTCAATATGCTTACAAAATTTCATGAGTATCGGTCAAGCCGTTCCGGAGGAGTATGGGAACGAAAATAGTGACACGAGAATTTTATATAAGACTTTCAGATCCTAGAGAAGTTTAGTGCTTATTTTTTAGTTTTTAGAAAGCTTTTTGTTTGCAAAACAAAACATATATTAATGTATTTTTTTGTCATTTTGAACTTTTTACGTTCCGTGGCACGACAAAAACAGTTGAAGTTGGATATAAAGTGTCAAATGAGTACATACTAAACGATAATATCAGCCAAGAGATATTATTATAATATTATATATGTTAGTAAACCGCAAAACCGCAATTAAAACAAATATTTACTTTGCGGTTTGCGGTTAATATTCTATCTTGACAGCTTGCGTGCAATTAGAGAGAAAAAAAAGAAATAAAACGGTTAAAGTTGAAATATAGAACTAATTGGCGCTTTCCCGCTTTCTTTTGTTTCTCCGTTTTTATTTATTAAGGCGTCGGTAAGATATAATCAGTCGAATGAGCTTTACCACAGTTTCTTTTATGAAGTGGGCAAGCGAGCGACTGAAAGTGTAATGTTAAGTTATCCGAGAACCCGTAGACATCCAGTACACCAAAAAACGTTGGAAAAGCAGCAGAAATTATCCTGAGGTAAAATGATACATCATTTTACCATAGTTTAAAGTTTTATACCTAAATTTAGTTTTAAAAGATGAGAAGTCATCTATCATCTAGTTGTCCTCTTCATACTCTTTGCGCTGTTATAAAAGGTTTACCTTCGCCAGATCGATCTCCGAATTTCGACATTTCAGTTCTCACTCCCAATCGTGTAATAAAAGCAAAGATAATATAGTGTAAATTTACACGAATATTTCGTCCAAATTTTCGTATAAGCTACTTACGAAACTGGAAAATGGTTCATAATAAAATCTCACCTGTAATAAAGCTTGTGGTCTAATGTCGTCGAGCTGTGTCGCTACGTGACTTTATTCAGGCAATTTGAAGCATAATTAAAACCTAGTTAGCGGCTTTTAATTACTTAGGTAGGTAAGTGTGATGAAATATTTCTAGATGCTATTTTTTGAATTTAATATACAAACTGTTTTAGGAATATGAAATCATAACGAAACACGCGTTAAAAAGATCATAAAAATCCGTGAAGCGAAAACTTTGTAAGTACCTCATTTTAAGGAAATTGCCGAAATTGATGAACGTGAAATTTGAGACGAAAAGTATTTTTAATAAAAAAAAACTTATTTCGTAAATACTAGTCGAATTACGATCTGTACGGTGTTCAAATTTTGACCTGTTTCCATCTTACAAATCGATCGCTCATTTTTATATTATACTTTCTTAATCACGTCATCTTTCAAGTAAATCGTTTTAAAATTCCTCTCGTCTTTTATCCCGTCTTCTCCCGGATATATATAAAACAAGACGTTAAGTCTTTATTACGTTTAGTTACGTAAGAAACATGTTTCCTCTTATAAATAAAAATCAATTCTTTTTTCATTTTTAAACCACTTTTCGGATCATAATGAAACTTGGAAACGGCGGAGCGTTTTGTAATCTTAAAAATGTTTCAGATCTTTTTATCGCAAAGTATTGGATCAGCTAATAACCTTTTTAAAACTCAATGTTGTTTGTAAACTCTTGTTTGGTAATTCGGCCTTTTAATTTGAATATCTTCAACTTTCTTTGGTGTAAGCTTTCAAACGTTTCTGATCTTCAAGCAGAATTCAATGAATCGGGATATCTAAAATTGTCGGTGAAGTTGTAGTGTGCCATGGATATCAATGGATACATGTGGTTCCTGTGTTTCTGATCTACAATCAAAATTCAATAAATCAAGGTCTTTAAGCCGTAGTGGGTATCTTGAATCTTGTAGAGTGCTATGGATATCCATGGGTAGACATGATCCCTTTGTTTCTGATCTTCAATCAGAATTCAATAAATCAAGGTATTTCAAATTGTACATGAAGTTATTTAAGCCGTAGTGGGTATCTTGAATCTTGTAGAGTGCTATGGATATCCATGGGTAGACATGATCCCTTTGTTTCTGATCTTCAATCTGAATTCAATAAATCAAGGTATTTCAAATTGTACATGAAGTTCTTTAAGCCGTAGTGGGTATCTTGAATCTTGTAGAGTGCTATGGATATCCATGGGTAGACATGGTTCCTTTGTTTCAAGTCTCCAAGCAGAGTTTGTTGAATAATCACATCCCAAATTGTAAATTCAAGAGTGAAGTTCTGTAAGTAGTCTTGCATGTTGTATACTCTGTTTAACTATGAATTTCAACAACTAAAACACCTCTACAAATAGTATATTTTGCTTTGTTTTACCAAAGACAAAATTTTATAAGTGTATCAGCAGTGTAAAACCAAAGTAAAAACTATTTCTCTTTGATGTAACAAATATGTTGCGGCAACACCGGGTCCGGGGTTGAGTGGCAGTGATCAGTTGATCAGTACTTTTTACATCTACTTCTGATTTTTTTTTCATTTACCTTGTTAACTGTCAAATATTCATCAGCAGAAAACAGGCCCTTTATTTTTTATTTTTTATTAACAAATTAATAAGTTATCGTAAAAGGCTCTCGAAAATATAACAACAACAATGGATTTATATGTTCCGTGCAATGTGTGTGCAACTCAGTACCAAAGAAGCTAAAATTAAATATTAAAAAAATTGAAAAGGTACGAATTTTTTTTCCGAGATAGAAAAGTGAATATGCTCAAATACGTTTTTTTTAAATTACTTGGATATTGTGTTCCCATAAAAATGTTTATATTAAAAGCTCTCTCCCCACAATATTTGATACTATTTTTTTTCTATGTCAAAAACTTGTAGCAAATCAAAAAAGGACAAACAAATACAAACGTTGCTATTAGATTATAAAATCTAATATTCTCTAAAAGGTTTTGTTTGAATAAGATCTTGTTCATATTTTATGTACACAGAAAAACTTTTGGAAAAAGGTCGACAAAAATAAAATATTATGGAAAAGTTGTAACACTTTTCTATGAGACCGATTCAAAAGATTCTTAGAAGGTTTCAACATTTTGATACGCCGTTTACAATACGCAAAGTTATGAATGTCAATCTATCATATCATAAATAGAAATTAATTTTATTCAACAGATAAATGCGCGCCGTAAATTACAGACATGTCAGACAATTTAAATTATAAATTAAAATTATAACAAGACTAATTTTCAAGTTAAATTAAATTAAATTAAAAATCTTTTATGTTATTAACAAAGTTCTATATTTATTGTAAAAGCTCTTGTGTTATTTGATATTCAAAATGTTAGACAAACATCTGTCTATCTAAACCAAAGACAAGTAGACAGCAAGTTAATTTTAAATATTAAAATGTAATTTATTCTTGAACGTTACAGGCAATTAATTGAACTGATGAAAAGGGAAACCTCAATGTATGAAAGTTTAACGTGCGCCACCAATACCGAACAGCTTAAGAAGGATTAAGATTATCTTGGGATCCATTAATTAAACTGTATATTGCACCCTTCAAGAGACGTGTTGCTGAAGTATACAGAGGAAAACGCGTGTCGTATTATGTTTGAAAGATTTACTTGCTCTGTGTCTATTTCATCAAAATAATGATAAGGGATTTATAAAAAAAAATATCCTTTTTATGTCCCTTCCTTTCTCCATCGAAGATAGACAACGAATCTACATTTTTAATTAGTTGAAGAGTCTATTACTAATTGCCGCTTGCAT
>NW_013533632.1:1418020-1809124 GCF_000836235.2 Papilio xuthus
CATATTGATCGATTTTTGTGTAACTCTCAATAGAATTGATTACAATTACCTTAATACAGTCAGTGAGGTTTTTTCTTAAATTAAAACTAATTTATTTCAGTTACAACTGATATTGCTTCATCGTAGTTAGTGTTGTCGTCCAATTACTAAATTTTATAAATATTAATAAAGTTGGAAGAACTAAAAGGCAATTTTTTTTTTAAATTTTTGTCTGTCTGTCTGTCTTTATGTCTGTCAGCAAGGCCTCGTATGTTCCGGGTAATATGTAAGTAAATTTATCCGTCGCAAGTTTGAGTAACAACTACCGTTCAACATGTAATTATGTTCTCCGCCTACCCTATTCGGAGTCTTACTATTAAGTAAGGAATTTTTTTTTAATTAAAAGGACATGTGAAACTAATTATTTTTAAATGTTTTAAAGTTTATTAAAAAACTGCTAAATTATGTCTAAGATTACTGTTGGCGTTGAATATTTGAATGGTAATTCTATGTACTGCTTTTCTTTTAATTTTTCTTAACACTATCATCAGTCTTTGTCTGCTCAGTGCTGGACTAAGGCCTTCCTAATGCCTTTCACAGAATGCCGACGGAGGCATTCAGCATTCAACGACTTTATGGGCGCCCCACGTTTCAGATTCCTTTGTCTACTATGTCGTCTACTTTGGTTCTCCTTCGAAATTCTTGGTTTCGGAATTTATCCCGTGAAGAAACGCCAAGTATAGTTCTTTCCATCGCCCGCTATGTTGCTCTAAAGTTTTGATCCAGCCCCATCTTCAGTCCAGGTCTCCGCGCCCCAAGGCATTCGGGTTTTCAGACCTTAAGGTATCTGCGAGGTGAAGAAGGGAATTTCCCAAATGCCGTCCAGCCGTCGTATGCGTCTATCTCTTAAAAATTGCCGACGGGTAAATTCCGTAATTCTTTTTTTTATTTTTTGGCTCAAAATCAATAAGTATTGGGAGAGCTATTTTAATTTATACAAAGATGTTCATTTATCCTTTTCCTTTTTTTTTTAAATGTTTTAACTATCAAACAAAATAATTTAAAAAAATATTGAAACAGTAATTATTCGATTTTTTTTCTAAAAGCCGACGCTGATAAAACAAAACTGTTTTAGTTCTTAAAGTAATTTAAGTTAAATAATCATTAAAAAAATCTAAAACCTTTTTCAGATCCCGTCGGCGGATTGAAAAGTTGATCAAATGGAATTTCCGCTAAAAATCGTACTAAATAATAAAATTGCCAGTAATTTTTGCGTCAGAATAACTATTTTAAGAATGTTTAAACGTTTGTTTAATTAAAAATCACGATTTATTAAAAAAAAATTATATCTTCTTTTTTTAAATGAAAACGACGACAAAGTAAGTTAAAAAAAATTAACGTAAAATACTATTATACCGCAAATTCGCGCGCGACAAATTCTAGCGGCGGCTCGATTACGTTTTAATTTAGCGGATTTCATTCAAATAAGAATGAAACCTTATCAAAAAGCCAAAAAGATAAAATGTTTCATTTATTAGATATGGCTATTTTACGTACTTGCAGATTTATTTAAAATATAAGACGCACCGGTAGTAAATTGCAACGTATTCCGACTTCTTTCGAATATTTTTTACAACCGCTAGCCTTAAAATTATAACAAAAAAAAATATAGGGTTATAAAAAAATAACCGGACTATATTTTGGATACATAAAAATTGAAAAAAGTAGGACGCTTCAAGGATTACGAAGGGTTTTCGTAAAAGTATACGAAAGTGCCGTTCAATACGGTGTACCTGTTGCGACGTCTCTCTCGGGTGACATGATATTCTCAAAGTTTGCAGCTGGAATCGAACATACGTACCGGAGGTGCTCGCCTGGCCGTCAGCCGCTGCACCCGTGTACTTCCGAAACACTTTTGTTACACTTGAAAACAGTTTGAGGCCTGTTTGTCTATGTTGGGGTGACGAAAAAACTCCACGCACGAGCGGGAGTAGGTAGCGGACAAGACGTTCGTCCGCTGAGCCGATCCGAGAGACAGTGCGGGCTCTGGCGCTGGCTGCCGCTGCCGTTGCCGCACCCCTGCCCGGCCCACCCGCGGGCCTCGCCTGACACCTCAACAGCCTTTTAGGCAACGGTGCCATTGCGAATTATTTCAATTTAATATATCAAACAATTTCAGCAGCAGCCAGGATTAAGATAAAAAAAAAACCCGATAGAGATATTTTCACTTCGAATTATAAATGATAACAATATATTAAAAAAATCAGCTTTTTTAATTTTATACATTTCAATTTGAACTTGACACTTATTTACTTTAAAATATTTAATCTGATGTAAATTAAGCAATTAAGTTTTAACACCAAATTAGGCGTCAATAAGTGAAATACAAAGCGATTAAGCATATAAGCAGTGAACTAAATGATTAATTATCGTTTATTGTTTTCAACGAGATTACTACTACGATTTCTGGGAACAGAATTTAAATTTTATCCCATAAAGGACGTCTGTTAGTAATTAATTTCATCAAACTTATCTTTCATCATGGAGTATCAAGTTAGAAAACCTTATATTATTTAAACTCGTTACAAAAAAACATCGAAAAAATGCAATTTTAATCTTTAAAAAAAAACTTTGTTTTGTATAAGGATAGTAAATATAGACGACATTTTCCTAATATACAATCGGAATATTCACATATAAATTTTATTACGTAATTAATTTGTAACCTAAAACGTATCGTTTAATAAGTAAAGTGGTGGTCAATACATTTAAATTTCGACCTATTACAGACTACCCATTACACTAGACTAGACCACTGGACACTTTCCTACCCTTTTAGGCATTAAATCTTGAAAATTAATTGCCGAAACTTTCCTTCTCTTTTAGGCATTATTCCTGTGTAGTATTCAGTGAACGTAGCGAATTTTTTTTTAATAAATTGTAGAAATAAACATATGTATAAACTAATTCGGCAATACTTAAAATAATAATGGCAATACGATAATAAAAACTCTTTAACTAAGTTATTTATTAAAACCACTGTAACACGAAAGCGTGATCGTTTAAAATCAGATATGCAGTTTATAAAAAAATATGGCGTAGTATAAAAATGACGCGCAGAATTTGTGCATTTAATTGCATGTTTTGTACATTCCAATCTCCGATGTAAGATCTCAAAATGTTAAGTCGTAGTTGTCCAATGTCAAGCTAAAGGTCATTGCAAGAAAATATTAAATCGTAGTAAGTTTCGATTTACCTACAAATAGTTGATGGGTAATTAAATATATTTTTTTAACTCAATTCGTTTAAAGGAATAATCCACATAAGGTTTGAAACGTAATAAACAATATGAAGTCTTATAAAAATGTGAATAAACACAGATAGTTACAATATTTTTTACAAAGAAAAAGGTTATACGTTCTTTGGATTTATGCTTTTAAAAGTCGTGCATAAAATATCTTATTTCTTTGTATAGCGGATGCCAACTTAACACTCGCAGGTGTTCTATAATAAAAGTAATAGTGGAAAAAAGATGGCGTTTTAATCGTCTTCTCAACTTTTTCATTGCAAAATATCGTAGTTGTTTTAAACAAAGGAAATATGAAAACAGTAGCACTTTGTCGCGGAACTAAAAAAAAATAATAAGTAGCCTACGTGTTCTTTCAGACTGTGTTCTACATCTATGCCAAATTTTAGCGAGATTCATACAACCATTCTGGAGATACCTTCTAACAATAATCCATCCATACATTCGGATTTATAATATTAGTAAGATTACAAGGGTAATGCAACAATAAATACACTATAGAAATGTTTTTCACGGGTAATGTGACAATCAGGTCGATAGTCACTTATTATGTTAATCTTAATGACGTCATTGTGTAGATGGTTTTAAACGAGCGTGTGTTATAATGAAAAGCTACAGAGTTAACGTGTCACGTCAAAATAGAGATGGAAAATGAAGTTTTATAATTCATATGCTCCGCAAAATGCATGCATATAAAGGCTATTTCGTAGTTAAACTTTATATGCTACGTGTTAATTTAGTAAGGTAAGACTACACTAAATAACGCATTCAGTCACTAAGGGGGCCACTTAGTGAAATTAATTTTATTCTCTTAGACATGAGACACATTGTATTAATTCAATGTTAACGCGGAATCGAATTCTACATTTAGGATTTCGTGTAAATGAATCTTAGACAAATTACTGTAATTATTGTGAATTCTACACGCAATGTCTTTGAAATGATAAATTAAGTTCGGCTGGACTAGCAGGAAAATTTGCGATAAAGTGTTCGTAAAGATTCAGACAAAATTGGTATGAGATTCATGTCCGCCGCGTTATAAAGTAAAGTGAAAGGGCGCAAAATACAACAACAAATCTCATACAAATTTTATTACCACTTCGATACGAATACTTTGTCGCAAATAACAACGCTAGGCCTCTGTTTTATAGCGCAAGAAAGAAATAAACAACATAGCTAAAGGTTTTATTAAAAAAAACGCATGAACCAAAAATCGGTGTCATAACTGCACGCATTTATAATAAAAAACAATTATATTAAAACCATTTGTCAATATTAATAATATTTTAATTATAACAACTATGATATTGATATTTTCGTGTTTCGAAAGCTGTATTGGAAGTATCGTAGATGCGTCCGACAAACGTCCAACCTGTTGGAGTGATCACACTCGACTAAACTGGATCATGCGCAAAACGGTCTTTACAACTTGCGCACTATTTGAAACACTAAAATAACTTTTTCCACTACTAACATGGTAAGTATATCATTTAAAAGGTAATAAATACATAGTAATATATCTAGCAAAGATTTAATATGGTTTTTGACATATTTGAAAAAAAAATTACGAATCCGATTTTACGAAATTATTCAAAATAGTAACCGATTAATGATTATGCGCTAAATTTAAGCCTACATTTTCATTCACAACAGGACTGAGGCTGGTTTAGTGTAGAAGGTCTAAAATGTGAAATTCCACTTACTTGATGTAACTTAGACCTAAATCGCCTCTATCGCCTAAATCGAGAAGCAAAAGGTGTCGATAGTGCACCATAGGAAGCATGAATTAAAAATTAAACATTTATGCTACTATACTTTCTAGCTTTTTCAGGACATAAAAAAGAAACCACCTAGTTTTTAGCTGTTCTTAGACCATCGACTTACATTTCATCATAAATGACTAGCTGCGGCCCGCAACTCTGTCTGGGAGGCATTAAAAAAAACTTAAAAAGTTGTCTATGTGTTTTACTAGGCTATGTTCTATATTTGTTTTAAAATTTCGCCTAAATCTGATCAGCTGTTCTGTAAAAACCTTGTAACAAATATCCATCCATCTAAACATTCGCTTAAATAAATATAGTAAGATTATCAAGTCAACTCATTGCTTTAGTAAAAACAAAATATATTAATACAAGTATCATTAAAGTGGAAAATCTACATATACAAAAGAAAGTCGTGTTAGTTACACTATTTATAACTCAAGAACGGCTTTACCGATGTGGCTGAAAATTGGTGAGGAGGTAGCTTAGAGCCAGGAGACTGACATAGGATACTATTTATTCTTTTTTTTTCGAATTTATACCTTAAAGAGCTGTTTTTTATTTAACTTACTAATAATGTAAATGAGAATGTTAGATGGATGTGATGTAAATGTACACTAATTAAGTTTTTTTATATATCCACGCGGACGGAGTCACGGGCGACAGCTAGTTTATTATAAAATGAAACTAAAATATTCGAATAAAGTCATATTTTATAGCTTGAATATTTCCAATACTGAATACCTTATAAATTCTTATTTATATCGATATCTCGAAGCGAAGATATTCTGAATATTAGGGCAAACAGTTTATTCAGTGAAGTGAATTGAAATTCCGAGTACCAATATTTCCTGAGAGTAAAATATAAATAGGAAACGGTTTATCTCGAACATGCTAACCATTGAAGTGTTAAAATGCAACTTAAATGAATAAACGATGATAAAATACATACAGTATTTTTTAACATGACAAGAGGACGAAAAGTGTTTTTATTTTTTAGAACTGAACGACGTACCAGGAATTCTTCAGCTAAATTCCTTGCCAATATGTATAACCGTAAACAGTGTGTCACTGTTTTTTCCAAAGAGAGTGAAAGGGATATCACTATTTTTTACAAAAACTCCTCGACAGTGGGAACTCACTGTTAGATGTAGATGTAACTCAATGTATGAACTTCGTTCAATATTGACAAGGCATTACTAGAAGAAACAGCAACATTCGTACTATGTTAATAATTCAAACATTATAAATGAACTTAGCCTAGAACATATTTGTTTTCAAAGGAATGAAATAAATTCATTTGGTACTGCGCGATTGCTTTTAAACCTTAACACATTCAGTTCTCAACGGCGTCAGTAAATTGAAACTGGGTGCAACGCGCATGAATAGATTTAAATATTAGATACACTGTGTTGGTGATTCAATTCATCGTAAAGCTTTGCAACATTTTTTGTGTGTTGGTAACAAATACATCAAGCACTTTCTAATCCAGAGATTCCAAAACGTTTTCTCTTAGACTTATTGTAAAAAATTTGCTACTTTCAGTGAACTTGTATGTGTACATTTCTACCAAAACATTTTCTATAATCTTTATTTTCGCCAACTTATATCCTCCCTGTCTTTGTGGGAATTCTGCAAACACTTTGGGAATCACTGTACTAGTTTTAATACGTTAATTTGCAACGCAATTTAGTTTAGCAATTAAGCAATATTGCTTGAGATTAGATTATATTGCCTTGATTATTCTTATAATTAATATATAAAGTTAAACGAAAGTGGATAGTGATAGTCATCTCCATCCCAACTTTGTTAGACCTGGGTAATTTTTTAAACCAAATTTTCAGCAAAATATGTCTAAATTTAGGGTTTCTGTACATTATATAGCAGTGGGAATACTTTGAAATAGTTAACTTACCTGGGATTGATGTGGTCCAGTAATAAACTTTAATAACGAAAAACAACAACAAAACTCTTATAGCTATAGTTTACAAACAAAGAGCTGTTAAAAAATTTTACTGTCAAGGTTAACAACTGAATTTTCACGGATAAACGGTTCGTTTGTGTATAAAAGAAAGGTTAATGAAACGTCACTGTTTTAACTGAAGCTTTTTGCGAAACAAACACGACACAAACAGGCGACCGGAGCGGTGCGGCGCCTAACAAGTTTAAGTTCTAGATTGACGTCAAACAGGCCACGTGCAAATAACTTGTTACTTTGAAGGTATTGTTTACGAAATTTGTATATTTTGTTCGGAATGTATGTACAACTAGCTGTTGACCACGTATCCGTCCGCGCGAAATTAAAAAACTTAATTAGTAGCTTATGCGATCTTCCAGACTATGTTATACATCTATGCCAAATTTCATGTAGATCTACGCAGCTGTTCCGGAGATATCTTCAATCATCCATCCATTAATCGTAACATTCGTATTTATAATATTAGTAAGATAGAAAGATGTATATGCAATTTCGCAGTCCCACCCATTTCTGTGTAATTTGACGCGCATATTGGAATAAGGTCGAGAAGTTATCGATGCAAGATACAAACATGCCAAGACATACCTATAGTTACATATCTTGTTAATATGACGTATACCTTGTTATTGTATTCAATTTACTAGCTCCATTACGCGAACAAAACCGAGATCGAACCCCGGTGACTGATGTTCATTTTAAGTATTCACAATTTTTGCTTCTAGATGATGTTTAATATTTTTATACATATTTTGAACATATAAATACTTTTGTTATAATTCAAAGTAAGTAAATCGAAAAACATTAAATATATTCTGAAAGCAATCGAATAGTTATCTGACCGTGGCGCTGTGCGGCATAAAATGTAAACTATCTTGTTATCCTTGGTAGCATGTTAATATTATTTCGCAAGTGCATCGAGATCAAAACCTGATGACAACAAAAATTAAAAAATATACTTTTTATGATTTTTTATTACATTTAAATACTATTTACATTTATAATATGCAACTTACTTAATTTCTTAAAAAGTATTTTCAGTGTTAAAAATAAATAATTTATTTGTTTAATCAGATAGTAAAATTTAATGTTAATCTAAATATGTCTCGTTATAAAAAAGGGAAAATATTAGTACCGTAAAAATACGTAATACCGTTAAGTACCTTCGAGGCTGAAACACGCTATTGACTTTTTCCTTATCGTTTCGTATATATAGATTGAACGAAATAGAGCCTTCGGGAGTCCGTTTCTCCACAGTAAACAAGTGATGGGTATAGAGCTTTATAAATCTTACCTGATGCCTCGTTACACGTTTATTGGGTCCGTGTACTCGAAGGTTAAGACGAACATACGTTGGGTATAATGATGAACGGCTTTCAGTTCGATTCTGTAAGCGATTACATTGGTATGTTGAAGACTTAAACTGATCGGTCTAATGAGGTTTATCCCTCAACAACACTGTTGAAGAAGCTATGACTCTCTTTTGAATTATTTTTTATAATAACACTAGCTGTCACCCTCGACTCCATCCGTGCGGTATTAAAAAAAACGTAACTAGTAGCCTATGTGTTCTCCAGTCTATGTTATGTATGTATGCCTAATTTCACCGAGATTAGTTTAGCTGTTCTGGAGGTACCTACAAACAAACATCCATCCGTCCATCCAAACACACGCATTTATAAGTAAGTAAGTTTATTTTATTTCCGTGGCCTTGTAATATACATACGAAAATTGTTTTCCCAATATTTACGGAGAAGTTTAATATTATAGTGCGCCAACGTTATGTGAACCGGTAAAAGAGGCGCTGCAATCGCAGTTAGTTTCACAAAAACTATTTATAAACAACTTAAGTAAACAAAATTATTTAAAAAAAATACAAAAGAGCTACAAATATTGTGTCACTTTTTTATTTTGACTTATAACTCACAAGGTCACTTAACTATATCGGTCTTAATTGCGAAGTTTCAAGTTGCTCCCTTGATTGAATACTAGAGGGCGCTAATGATGCGTTCAACAGCGCCCTCTAGAAATCGAATAAAGTAATTACCATATAAACCAAGTTCGAATCACTAGGATCGTGAAATTTTGTACCTTTTTAAGAAAAAAACACACATAATAAACTCTAAGGAATAACAGCAAAAAAAATGAAATTTTTCTAGGTAAATTTTGTAATTTTAAATGAAAAGATATGTCAATAACAACAATATACTTTGTTAACACAATCGCAGAAGTTGTGAAACACGCTATCAACATTTTTCACATCGCTCGATATATATAGATCGAACGAACATTAACTAGTGGGGAGTCCGTTTCTACACAGGGAACAAGTGATACGTAGAGCTTGCCTAATTCTCACCCATACCGTGTGCATGTTTGGAGATCATGCACTGTCGCGGTTATTGCCTTGGTTAAAAGCCCAAGAGCTCCATTCCAGATTCTCGGCCTAGAATTAGCCGCAGATTCATTGGTTAGGCGAAGACTTTGAGTAGTCTTTCGAAATGGGCGTGTTTACACCCCACACCACTGCTGTAGAAAATTTGACTCCCTTTTGCTTTTTTGGTATTTGTACGTTATCAATTGCAGTGACGTTTTGACTGCCGTTTACCTTTTTATTTATGCAGTTTCCGAGCATATTATAAATAGATTGCTGCAGGATTACTCACCAACACTTGTAGTTTGATGTAAACAAGTTTTTTTCGCACAATGTTTTTACGCTTGAGTAGATATTGACTCTCGTTTACCTAAAGGCATGTTGTGATTTAGCCTAATCTTCTTCGGGAACCTCATGAAACTAATGAATGGACAAATACCCAGTCCGATAAGGAGGTAACATTAATTTATTATCTTGTTTACATTTAAAATGTTATGTTCTGACAGATACACGATAAAATCAAATACGTAGGGAATATTATTTAAACGTTTACTAATTCCCCGTTTGCGGTTTCGTCTGCGCCAGGCATTTTACTACTTTCAGACGAGTTCAGAACAGAGTTAGAGTAATAGAAAATTACAGTACTGCAATTGTTTGAAATTCTGTTTTCTCGACGTGGTCGTTTACATATTGGAGTACTGCACTGATCTCTACTCTACCATACATTTGTACCCTCGTGTAGATTTCTATCTGTTTGTTTCGCAGTCATTTAATTAATATCCTTGTTTATTTATAAATACAGAGGAAATTGATAATATTAACAAAGGAACTTATTTCATGTCTTAATAATACTTGGGTCGAATCCCGCCATGTACTAATGTGTTTTTCGATTGCCGATTTGCATATGTACATTTATCCGACGTTCTTAGGTTAAGGAAAACATCGTGATGCAACCTACTCATATCTAAGAAGAAATTCAAAGATATGTGTGAAGTCAACAAACCCGCACTTGGCCAGCGTTTACTATGGCCTAATCACCCTTAACTTAGGGTAGGCTCCGAGCCTAAGTGGGGACGTATCGCGAGCTGATGATGATGAATAATATAAGATTAGTTTTCATTTGGTTTGTGACACGACAAACACGTCAATTAAAGAAAATATTAAATATTAGTAGTAAAAACATTACTTTAAATAAAACAATTTTTAATCTGTACGCAGATACTTGTAAGTATTGACTTCGTTAGATTGTAAGAATATGTAGTTTTAAAGTCACATTTATTCACGGGTTATGTATTAATTAATTTAATTGAACGTGTTAACAATACTCTTTGCTTTTGAAAATAATTGATCACTCCCAAGAACCTTCAGCCAATGTTTAAATATATTCGTTTATGAACGGGAATTTTAATTAAAACAAAAATATGTATTGAATCGTTGCGAAGTCAAACGTGAACAGAACTGAAATTCGAAATTGTTCCGGACAGGCTTGATTGTACGCTCCAATAGGGGAAAATTTAAAGCTAAAATTACTCTTTGAACGATTTTCTACCTATTGTTTCTTATAATATGTAATTAATTGACAAAAATAACTCCAGTTAATTTTGTAATGTTTCTCAAACTGTTCTTTTACATATATGGTTTTATTTACTAGAAAAGTAATGTAGAAAGCTGGAAAAATAACTAGAAAGGAACAACGTTAGATACTACAACTTAAATTTATGTAACATTATTTTTTTAGCTCACTTTAAAAAGGAGGAGGTTATCAATTCGTCTGTATGTTCTTTTTTTTTGTGACCCCGTAATTCTATTTACTAAAATTTCATCAATGTCTGTCAACTAATTTATGAATGCGAGGTACAAAAAGTCATCATCATCATCATCATCAGCTCACTATACGTACCCACCGAGGTGCTCGGAGCCTACACTAAGTTAAGGGTGATTAGGCCATAGTCAACCACACTGGCCAAGTGCGGGTTGGGTGACTTCACACATATCTTTAAATTTCTTTTCAGATATGTGCAGGTTGCACGATGTTTTCCTTCACCGTAAGAACGTCGGATAAATGTACATATGTAAATCGGAAATCGAAAAACATATTGGTACATGGCGGGGTTCGAACCCAGGACCTGCAGATTGCAAGTCAAGTTCTTAACCCCTGAGCCACCGACGCTCGTACTACAAAAAGTACATTATTTTTATTTATATCGACTAACCATGTTATTCTGAGACCAAAATCATCATTTAAAACATTGTTATCTCTTTTATGTTAATGATAATGACAAGGATGACAATATATTTCATACAATAATTTTGATCTCAGAAACCCACTATTAGTTTTAATATCGCATTTCTATTAATATTACTTTAAAGCCTACTTTTTTTATTTCCATAAAAAAACTGAAGTGCCGAAATTGGTATGCGTATGTTTTATTTAAGAGCGACAAAACTCTGAGCAAATTACACTGTCATGTTACGTCGGGATAAGTAACCGCGTATTAATGTTGTTAGGAAGGATTACGTTGTGAGTTTTTTATCTGCTATATTCAAGTAATTTTAAATATATTGAAATCAACGTATATTGTGAAAACAGCTTTATAAAAATTAGTAAGTAATAATTTTAAATATAAAAAATATAATTTCCATGTTTTATCCCAGGCAATCTAAATAGTTGTCGGTACTTTTAAAATAAAAAAAAAAATATTATTAAAAAAAGTTGTATAATTTTACAAAAGTATTGATTTTAGCATTTTAGCCAAATATTTATCCAAACCGTGGAGGAGATCCGTTTTATTTTATTGTTTTAAGCAAGACAAACAAAGGTAGACAGACAGAAAAAGGATTCTGTTCTGTCGCATTGCCTTAAAGGAATTTCGCTGCAAATTATGGCTTTGCAATTTTTGCTATTTTATTTAGGTCGACTAATTTAACTCAATGGTTCTTGCATTGTATATTCACAGCTACCGTTTACTTCTTAAAATCTATGCATATATATCTGTAAGAATCATTGAAGGCAGGCAACTCGTCTCTACGTGGCCTTTTTGGAATTCAAGAAAAACCTGCCAGACACAAATAATAAGTTATATTTTTTATCAATTACCTTTAAAAGAACTCAAAATAAGTTCGCCAAACGTAATCGGCTTGTAATTTAATTACTTTCGCCCTTTGAGGTTCAGAAACGTAATTGGTTTTTTATTTTCATTAGGTTGATGAAAGCAGCGGAGTAATGTAATCGAGGTAAGTAAACACTTTGTCAAATTTTAAAATAACCTAACCTTTATAAAATAATAAACTCTGGACAGACTGAAGCTCTAATTAATAATACAACGACATCTATTGACTGCTTTTTGAAACAGACATTTTAAACTTATAATTTAGAATAAAAATCTCTAATTTTCTATATAAAATAATAATCGGGTAATTATTATTTTAAGTTAAATAAAATCTAATGTACACTAACAATGTCTAATTTTGTTACACAGTCGAAAAAATATAAAAATTTATTTAGGAATGCAAAAAAAGTTATAACGAGAAAGACTCGAACTCGATTTTCACTAGAATTTTTTAGAATACCTACGTCATTCGATACATGAGATTTGTGCCGATGCGATTGAATTTACTCATATACGAACCCACGTACATGATATAAGCCAAATTTAATACGCGCAAAATACACTTTCTTATTGGTTGGGTAATAGTAACTTCATAGTATATCGCAAGTTAAATAAAAAAATAAATAGTGATTTTTAAGATAATAACGAATACAGTCATGCTGTTGTATTACTGAGAGAAATCTCATTTATTAAGGCAAAAGTACAGATTGAAATAATTGCTATTTATAATGAATAGTAGCTTAATCATAACAAAATATCACACCTTACAGGGTGACAGGAAATAGTCTAGACAATTTCCTGGCAAGAAAATATAATAATTTTGTTAATTAGTTTTTATCAGAAATAATTAAGTTACAATAACATCGAATGGACAAAGGTCATAGTTATACGCCAGAGCATGGCAGATTCGCAGAAAATCGTCGCATGATATGACGCCCACTCGGTTCACTATATTGACGTATTATAAAACATTTCACAAAATTGTATTAAGCTCTCTCTGTTTTTAGTTTTCATCATCATCAAGTGCACCTGCACTTATCCCTATTGAGGGTCGGCACAGTATGTACTCCTCCTCCATACATCTCTATCAGCCGTCATATCTACCCCCCTCAATGCCCCCCGAATCTACCCCCTTCCTATGCATAACCTCAACATCATCCCTCCGCATAACACGTCCAAACCACGCTAATCTTTTACTCCCCAATTTCTCAATCCCTGGCTCTCTGTTGTTTGTTTTATAAAATATATTACATTATAATATTTTTGGTTACGACACATTATAAAAATAGTATCGAGCGAGAATAACTACGGGTTGCTCCATAGTACCGAAACATTTTATTTCTCTTTCCTTTCCGAGAATAAAACCTTGAGACTGGCAAAACTTTTAAAACATATTTCATGTAGTATATAGTAAGTATTATATATTTTTGTTTACATACAATATAAATATTTATGTGTGTGTGAGCGTTTACACTCGTTTTGACCAAATTTCATAAAGACACAACGTTTTTTAACTTCATACGCCCGCTAACGTAACGTATACGTATACATACGTAACGCATCTTTCTTTATTAATATAGCAAAGGGTTTTTTATTTATAATCCACGGACGAGAAAATAACACTGGATGATCGCTGCCATGTATTATAAAGTAAAAAAAAAACTTGTAAAAATAATTTGACCTCACCTCTTCTGATATTGATGGGCGAGAGTATAGATAAGTAATAAGCATTAAAATGGTAATTTACGGAGCAATGCTTATCATTGAATCACTTCAAAAGGACACATTTGAAGTACACAGTAAAATGCGTCGCATCAGATGCACAGTCCGGTGAGCTAACGATGTTAATTAGCAAATTCTACGCATCGCTCCTGTAGCTCACGGATAACGACAAGGCATAAATCAATAGCTATTTTATTGGAAAACTAGCTTTTTCCCGCGACTTCATCCCTGTAGAGTTGAAACATAATATTCCTGGTATTGACCAAATATTGGGAAAACTAACCTTTGACCAGAATTGCATCTGCAATATTTACAAGCGAAATATACCGGGTAGCGATAGTATTCTACGAAAGGTTCGCTTCGAAATGACATACGGTAAGTTTGATTTCACCGTAAATTCTCCGTCCTCGATTCCTAGTAACCTGTGACGATGTAGCTTATATTTATGGCAAGCGAGTAGTGGGAACACCAAAGAGCTCATCACATCCGCAACGACAGAGTTATTGCAGGCTCGTTGCCGGCCTTTAAGAAAAAAGTAGCTTGCTTCTTAAAGGTAGGTCATACTGGTTTGGAAAACCAATATTGGCTCTTTTTGGTATAAAAGTTTCATAAAAGTTATGGCTTTTGTTTGCATAGTTACATGATTAAGGATGAATTCATTTGAACTCACGTAACATTAATTCAAAAAAACAAGAAACGTGACTGTGTTTGTACCGCTCCGCGGACGATCACGGGCTGGTCAACAAATTATATGGGGTCACATAGGTATATCACATGGTGTCAAAACCCATCATTTTTTTGTCTACAAGATGAATATAATAATTAAAAATTTGCGATATTTCGCAATTTTACAGACGACAATTTGCTAGCGTTCCATATTAAATAACTACGCAATCTTAGTCACACCTACGATGTGAAAGCTTTGCGACGTAGGTGTCACTAAAGGCGCCGGCCCCCTTAGTCACCGTGTTATCAACGCACAATGCATTAAGGGGTGAATACGTCAATAGCTTACGCTTCATTAAATCCTTGTAAAGGTATTGTTTCGTCCGTTCTTTTGATGCGCATTTTCTCTTGTTATCGTGCAACTTATTGATTCAACTAGCTATTGTCCGCTTGGAATTAAATACTGAAATGTTTATTCAGTTCGTTAAATGTATAAAAACAAAAACGAATGCCGAAGCAACCTTTTTGTTTGCACTTTTCCGCGCTAATTAAACAGCGCTTCGTTACTCAACTAACATTAAAAATCCCGACAAAATCTGTTCAGCCGTTTCTGATTATCCGCAACAAATGCGGTATTGCATACAGATAGACAGGTATTTTAAAAATGTTTATTTATAACTAACGCAAATATATGATGCATTAAAAGAAAATTGTTTTATGATATTACATACAGACACTCTTATTTTATTGTACTTATAGATAAACATAAAACAAAACATAGACTTAAGAATTAAGCTAACAAGCTAAGTATTTTTTCGTCGTGGTAAAAAAAAAAAGTTTTTAGGATGACACTACTTTAGTAGTTTATAGCAAATTTTTAGAAACTACTAAAGTGGTGGATATTTTAATAAAGTGCACAAAATTGTAAAGTTTCACGAAATTCCCATTGATTGAATTTCAATACATTGTTTTGTTTTTATATTTTATTTAGCATTTTATAAGTAAAAGTATTCTCCCCATTGAGTACTTGTTTTCCTCCTTGTAAATTATAATAATGCTCGTGTCGACTCTAAATTATTTCAAACTCTACAATATTACCTTGCCCTGGAATAAACATTATTGACAGTCTATCAGTGTATAGCCTTTGTAATTTTCATTATATCCAACATTTTATAGTGGAAATGAATAAAAGAAATATAATTGCGAAATCATCATCATCAACCTACCCTTATCCCTATCGAGGGTCGGCACAGTATGTACTACTCTTCCATACATCTCTATCAGCCGTCATATCCGAGTCTACCCCCTTCCAACGCATATCCTCTTTCCCACAGTCATTCCATACTTTTTTGGCCTTCCACTACCTTTGTAGCCATTCCATTCAATCTCATTACTTTTTTGCTTATATTATCATCATCCCTCCGCATAATATGTCCAAACCACGGTAATGTTTTAGTCCTCAATTTCTCGACCACTGGCGCTACTTTTAAACTTCCTCTAAAACGCATAAAACTGAAATTTTTAAAGTAGTACTCTACGTAAGTGCCTGAATATGCTTCGTTCTCCAAATGAATCGTTAATTCACTCTCCACTCCCTTCTTAATCAAATTACCTTTTTCTACCAATATACCCATTCATATCCATATTTAGCTATCCTTTCATTTTTAAATACTTTTAACTAAAAGCTCTATATAAAATCTGACATACGTTAAAGCTAAAGATATTGCCATTTTCACCTCTACTGAGTGCAAAGGACAGATTGAAAGTTAAAAGGTATAAAGATTTTTCATTGAATTTGCCGCGTGGGATGTTCGTAGTGGTCATTGCGAGCTTTCAAAAGGGATACACGTATCCGAGCCTTTTGCGACGAGTGCAGCAGTCGTGAAATCAATTACGGCACCTGAGGGGGAATCGAAGAGTAATGCTGGTTACACACGAAGGCAGAACAGTGAGGTTGAGCAGTACAACAATACTGAAAATTTAGGTTCTTTAATATAGTCAAACATCTCTGAGCCGATTAGAGAAGCGATAGGTAGTTATTATAATAGTTATCCTTGTTGGTCTATACCAGTTTTTCCCAAAGTGGGCGATAACGCCCCCATGTGGGCGCTGCATGTCTCAAGTTGCGGGTTATAGTAAAAGTTTCGTTTAGAATTCTCCGTTAATATACATATATAGGTCACAATAATTAATTAATTTAATTTGAAGTTATAGTGGTTTTTAAATATGTGAAAATATGGGGGGGCTAAAAAAATATTTATTCTCAAAGTGGGCAGTAGACAAAATAAGTTTGGGAACCACTGGTCTATACTATGTCACTGTTTACTGCTCTACCTTTGTGGACGTCGTGTGACACAAGCATTAGATGCCATTCCGCTACGTCGCGTCGTTTCCAAGCGCCAACAAGTGGCTGCTTTGATACTTGACAAAAAGAATGTTTTAAGTTCAAATTCAATTGTGATCTTTGTTTAAGGAAAAAAATGTTAAAAAGTGTTCACGTAATGCTTTGAAATAGGTCAACTGCACAGAATCTTATGTTGAAATATCGTTATTTTCTATATCTTTGTTTGTTATCGTATCTGTAACTAATTTTATTAATTTTAAATACATTTATATTAAAATCATTACTAACAATAAATCGTATTTGTGAGCATTAAAATATATCTTTAAAATAAATCTGTTATTAAAAAAAGTCATTTTAAATTAAATAGTATTGTCAAAAAATCTTTCAAATTAATGTTTAATGTTTTCTTATTAAATAAACAATTCGATATTTGTATTTTTACGTAAAGCTACTTTGAAAGTACTCGAAAAGCGTTTTACTTCATTCTATTTTGAGATTGCAATCCCGTAAAGTGGCTTTGAGTCTTTTACTATTTTTTAGTTTTCTCTTACACTTGAACTTCTTTGTGGTTTCTTTGTATTTATATTATACAAATTGATTTAGAATAGTGCGGTTTTCGGCTTTTGAAATAAACTTATACGAAACATGTTATGACAACTGACAGCCTAAGCTAAAATAATTTGAACTTTATTGACGTTAGAGTTGACTGCCAGTTCGTTTGAATTTCAAATGACGAACACTCAATTTAATTGCGCGGGATGTCCACATCGAATAAAACCTTACTTTGCAGAATGTCCGGCAGTAAACATGGGATGCAGGAATTACGTTATGTAACTCCAGCACTCACTTGATTCATTTATTTTCTTATATGTTGCGAAGTTGCTTACATTTATTAATTTTTAACGATTCATTCTTTTTATAATTTTTTTTAATATTGATTACATTTACAACAAATGTAATTAACTATACAAGGTGATGAATGAGATGAATAAGAATTTAATTTATTTCAAGTTTTTTTGTCCGACTGTGTCAGGGGGGATTTTTCGTGTGTACATTATGATTTTTTTAATGAGTGAGGTGTCACTCGAGTCGTATAAACATCCTGTGAGTGTTGAATCATTTCCATGGGTTTCTTAGACCAAAAATTTGTGTAGGTATAAAACATATCGTCATACCTGTCATTATCTTTGACAACACAGAGATAAGAATCCACGATTATAGTGTGTCTATTTAAGATAGATTATACAATTTGAGATGTCCAGAAAGAAAAAGAAAATTTTTTAACGTTTTTTTTAATTAATTGCGAGAGACATAGCTAAATATCTGTAATAAATTTAAAAAGCAATAAGATACTTTAGTTACAGTATTTATTTCATTGATTAATATTTTTACAAAACCGATTCTCGATAGTTCGTAGTTGTTCGTGATGCGCGTACGGTCCGACACTATGACAACCGGCTATTAAGTACAACATTAATCATCATACAAAATTAATTCGATAATTTATAGGCGTCAGTTGTCAAACTAATCTATCTTAAATAGACTCACTATTGTAAGGTATTATTTGTTATTTCATTTAATTTAATTAGTATTTTTATAAATAAATAACTCGTGTTAGAAACTTATACTCATTCTATAGAAATATAACTGCAGAATTAATACTATCGCAACTGCTTGTACAGTCATATGACATTGACTTCTACGAATGAAATTCAAAATGAATAGTCGTATGTTTTACCTATACTTAACTGTATTGAAACCACATGTAGTTGCTACGTTTAATATAGAAAATACATATACCTATGTGTAGAATTCAGGACGTAAAAGCATTTCAAATGGGCTAATAAATTTTTCACTAGCTCAAAGTGAACGTTAGTGAACACCTGAACACTTCGCTCGAAGTTAATGTAATTTTGACACGCTTCACTATAGAAAAATAAATACCAATATATATGAAAATTAACAATGTTTCTTCTACTTAACTAGTGTGTTATTAATATTTTTGTTTAGTATTTTTGTCTAGTTAATATGCTTAAAATAACCAATTGAAATACTAAGCAAATTCACAGATTGAATATTCAACACATAGTTACCTCCGCAACGAAACTATAATGGAACTTAAATGATGCATAATTCTAAAGCAATCAAGTGCAATATTCATACATTCACGTATTGAAATAGCGTATAAAGCTCAGTGCATTTCAAACGTAAACCTGGCAAACTAAGTTCTGAAGTTGTACAGTCATGGTGAAAAATATTAATAAGAATGAAGTTCATTTTTATGCTATCTGGGACAAAAATATCCTTCTCCGTCATTCTCCTTTAAGTAACTGAGACAGTAGCTTTGAAGCGAAGCTTTTATACTAAATCCGAGAGAAAGAAAATTCTAAGGAAAACTAACCCACGTACTAGCACTATGGTTGGTGACATTGTAGAGTCCAATTCATTAAGTTTTTTTTTATTAATTGGCTATCATTAATTTATGTGTGTCGCACGATAACCCAATGTAATACCTAGAGGTAAGATTGTATTACATGCTGACGCGCCTTCTATACTGAAAAAGTTTACAACGAAGTCGCAATCGAATGCCGGACAGGCTGATACGTTTTAAAAATTTCTTTCGTTAAAAGCCAAAGTCTTTAAAAATTACTTTTCATCTATTATGTGCGTGAATGTATTTCATTTTATTTTTAACTGTAAAACAAAAATTGCATCAAGAAAAACAATATTATTATTTTTCCTTTACTAATCCCCCATATATGTATATAATTTATATTTTATTTATCAAAATATCTGTTGCTGATTGTACACACAACTAATATGCTGAAAGCAGCGACAGCAAACAATGCAAGTTTAATGAAAATACGCGACTAAAATTGTGTTACGAATGAGAAATCGCATTTCACGTGTGAGTAGAAACTATGCAAAATGAACATACTAAATAACTCTCACTAAACTAAAATAATAATCATCATCATCAGCTCACTATAAGTCCCACCGAAGGGCTCGGAGCCTACCCTAAGTTAAGGGTGATTAGGCCATAGTCAACCAAGCTGGCCAAATGCGGGTTGGTTGACTTCACACATATCTTTGATTTCTTCTCAGATATGTGCAGGTTGCATCACGATGTTTTCCTTCACCGTGAGAACGTCGGATAAATGTACATATGTAAATCGAAAATCGAAAAACACATGGGTACATGGCGGGATTCGAACCCAGGACCTGGCCACCACTGAGCCACCGACAAAATAATAATACTTGTTATTAATTGTTTATTTTTGTATTTTTTGTTACACTGTAATTGTTCCTTACCAGTCTCTTCCCACAGGTTTGTCTGCTAGAAATCGCTTATAACGGTCGCCTTTGTCCACATCTGCATGTATCTTAGCTTTAGTTATATGTTTGGTATAACGTATATAATTAAAAATCTACACACTTTATTATATTAATATATTAATTATTTCACATCTTTTTCTGACGGCTAACTATAACTCGTTGGGTAGATGTAAAATAATAAATATGAAAGTGGAGAACGTTTAAAGGAAAATGATACGTAAATTTCGGGGCTATTAAAACAGTAACCGCGCACAAAAATCTTTTTCCCGTGGATTGATCAACTCTTATCAATAAGTATAGCGAATATATCAATAAAGTTTAGAAAAACCAATGATCCCCGCCTTATAATGAAAAGCAAAGTCATCTAATAGGTATTAATACAATAGTAGTGTTTGTATGTAATATTGTAAAGTTGTATTTGCGCTACTGATAACGAATAACCAAATTAAAAAAAAAATCTGTGCCTGTTCGCGAGGTCGCGTTTGTTCCGAGTAATCTCCGGCACGGCTGGATCGATTTTGACGGGAAGGCTGAGCTGATGCACGCGGTAATATTAAAGGCTATTTTTTATTATTTTAATCCCACACTGAAAAAGTCGCGGGGAATGCTAGTCTGCAGATGATCCAGTCATATTGTTAAAATATTAGCAATCCAGTGTATCATAACTTTTAAAATAAAGTCCAAGAAAGCGCCTCCTTCACCGATACCGTTTCAAGGAAAGGTAAATCCAATGACGTGAGATGTGGCTTTTATGACGCTAAAATAACATGTTCCCAGATGACCTACTTTCCCGTGCCACCCCTATTCATACCGACAGCGAATAAAAAGTCAATATACAAGGATTTCTATTTCGAGACGTTTAATGTTATATTTTTAAAGAGGAATCTTAATTCTTTGTACATCAATCGTATAAAAAACTGTGGCTATAAATACCAACATACCACATCGATTGATCAATCGATGTATAAATTGTCCTAAATATTTATTATTATTTTTAATTCCGAGTTAACCATTATCTTATTAATATTATAAATGCGAATGTTTAAATGGTAGCTCCTAAACGGCAATATAGATTCCTCTGAAAGGCAAATGCATAGATGTAGATATATACCGAAAATATTGGCTACTAATTAACTTTTATTCCGCGGGACGGAGTCATGGGTTACAATTATTTAAATAAATTCTTTCAGATATCGATTGCTATATTTAAAACTTATAAATACACTTTATAATTGAAGTAAATAATTAAGTACAAGCAAATTGCAAAAATTATCAACGAGGAAAATTAGAAACGTGCGCTGAAGTGCGAGTAAAATCAGGTAATTGAACAAAGAAAATCTAATAACGAGTCTCTTCCTGCTTTGTTGAATAAAAAATAATATTTTTTACAACGATGCTTTTTAATAACAATTTAATTTTAATTATTTTTACATTTTTTTATTAAAATTAAACTAAAATCATAAGAAAAGCTAATTAATTGGATGAAATAAAAATTCATCAATAATAGCTGTTAATTCTGCAAAGTTCAAATATTCATTTCCTTAGTTCGAGAAGAAGAAGTTTTTTTTTTTTAAACAAGAAGGCGTAGGTTGTCTGTTGCTTATATTGTCTATGGCTTACATTGTCTCATTTATCAGTTCCACTATAAAATAATAAAGTCTTTAGTCCCGCTCTATAGACCTATTTTCATAGAAAAATAAACATAGAATTTTAATAAGAAGCCCTACCCTGAGAATCTCATTAAAAACTTTACAATGTTATTTAGTGTTTCTTCCATGAAGAAAATTATATATATATATATTAAGTCATTTTCCCCGTTTGATAGTAAATAGGTAAATAGGACAGATGTGTACCTCAGACTAAGTTTAACTGCCTTACCGTTGCAGTTTTATTACAAAACTTTGAGTTTACTCGTGTTAATTTAAGTTATATATAAATGTATTTTTTTACGTCAATTAAATGGCAAACTAGTATTATTTGATTTTTTTAATATGCGTTGTCCTATTAGCCTAACTATATCCGCTTTGACAATTCGTACTAAGTGTGGAAAGCCACACTTAGATATACTTAGTATACACTACGAGAGACCCTTAGTGTACATTTATTATGAGTATTTGACTATAAGTCAGAGTATAATTATTAAAACAAAAACATTTCCCCCTTAATTATATTCAATTTTTGTTTACATCTATTATCCGATTTTATTAAGCGAAGGTTACTAAATTATAAAGATAAAAAAGCATAATATTGGTAATAAATCTTCAGAAAGTATTATATAGGTGTACAAGGACAAAGGCTGTGTTTTATCATTAATCATCCATAATAATATTTTAATCAATCACTTCACACTCGATGCGCAGCTCTGAACGAGGCCGCCGTCGATTTTTTTTTTGTCCTCCAGACGTAATTCAAAAATGTACATGTCATTTTACTCACAACAGGTATACATATATTTATATTATGACAATATATTAAAATTTACAAGTTTACAGTAACTAAAGATAGGTACAAGATAACTTTAAATAATAGCGGAGTTAAAGAAATGTACATATATTTCAAAGGGTTATCGCTTCGTATCCATCTCGAACCCAATCATCGCGGTGTTGCCGGGGCGCCCACCAGACGAACGACGAAGAGTGAACGCCACGACTAGTAGCTGTTGTACCCTTGTAGGATCACTATGTTGTACGTCCGTATATCTGTCTGTTGAGACACTTTTTTCATATTACTTATCATAGTCATTGACTCTTTCTCATGATCGTCTTTCTCTGTTGTCAAAGTCAAGCTTTCTTGCAGGATTATAATCCTGAATCAGGTAACGCCGACGTTAATAATTTCAAAGCAATTTAAATGAAACACAATGTAGACCACAATAACATTTTAGTAGCACAAAACCCGTAATTAAACTTGGTTATGCTGTTGTCAGTTAAGGTCGACGATAAATGTTTGCTTATTAAGTTACAAGACCTGTCAAGCGCGCAAATTCCTCTAAAACAAACAATAATTTCTAAAGTTGTTTGCTTTTATGCTTGTTTTGTATGTAAGTATACATGTTAAATTTTTGACTTATCATGCATAAAGTCATTTCAACTTGCCAACATGACATGCACATGTGTCATTTTCATATTCAGTTCACCCGCCACGAAACGTTTCAGAATTTACTTCATATAACAACAGTTCTTTGTCTAGTCCATTTCTCTATTGTCTAATAACTGAACCGTTAACGTTATGGAAGCGGCATTGGATCCGACAACACGAAATGCACAATATTCTAAGCAGTCAGTTAATGCGTCGATGCGTTGTATTTGTAATGAATTTGTTCCAAAGATCGCGTCCTCCTATATAACAATTAATTATTTAGTGGTTTAAAAAAAACAAACTACTTACTATATCCCTATATCTCATTATAAAAGAAACAAATCGAATAATAGCCTTAAAGGGACATTCGATAACGTGGTAAAGGTTCGAATCCCGACATTCGAATATTATCGTAAACCTTATCCTAGCATAAGGAATGGTTTCAATGTACAATCGGGGAATCTGGCAGTATAAAAAGTTATAGTCTTTTGAGCGTTTTGTACACATTGAGTTGATGACAGGGAACAGTAAACCAATATGACGTAGCTATTAAATGATTGTACGAATAAATCGATCAGGTACACGACTAATTGCTTTTCAGTTTTATCCCATAGTTTTTTTTTATCTCATTGCTATCTAATTGGTTGTTTTTCTTCAAGTAGAACACCGTGAATTTACTCGACTGTACATACAATTCCGCTTAAACATACGTGACCTCGAAACACATTAATTTCTTGTCAGTGGAGAATTCTTGCTATAAATGCGAATGTTTGGATGGATAGATGTTTCGTATCTCCATACCGACTGCATGGATCTCTATGAAATTGGGGTAGTTCTAGAACACACTCTGGAAGAACACGTAGGCTACGAATAAAGTTTTTTTTTAAATTTCATAATTAATGATAAAACCAATTGGATCGAACATAATTAAGTTGGTTTAAAACTTGACTTCTTAAAATAACACAAATAAAATGTCAATTAAATTTTACAGTAATCATGAAACCATTTAACGTAAGACAATTAATTAACGTTTCAGACAAAATGTAAATAGAATAGATGGGACATTTTGATCAAATCCTTTATGCGTAGTTACACAAATCTTTGAATTTCAAATCAGTAAAGTAAAATTGGTAGGGAATAGCACTCTATTACGAGGGTAGAGTCAAAGGAATTAATTAAACATACAGCCCTTTGTTAATTGTCGGAGTTGGGGCGGATTATGCTTATATTCTTGAACAATTCATTTACAGACAATCTATTGTATAAAATTATCGATACAATTTTATTATGTAAATACGGTTATATACAACAATTTGATCGGAAAAAATATATTTATCGGCTTAATCACAGTCTTATTCTAGACATAGGTCACAAAGATCAGTCTGTTATCAGACATCACCAGACCAGAATAACCAGACCATATCTGAGTGAAATTTATGCAAAATACGTAATCAGCTTGTTTATAAAAAAATTATTATAATGAACTAGCTGTTGCCTAAGATTCCGTCCGCGCGGTGTTAAAAAAATCTTAATAAGTAGCCAAATTTCAGCGAGATCTGACAAATTGAGACGTTCCGAAGATACCTTCAAACAAACATCCATTTATCTAAACATTCACATTTATAATTAGTAAGGTCAAACAAAAATACTAATGCCAAATTAATGCCAAATAATTTTATGTTATGACTGTAATATTAAAATATAAAATCTATTACCTAAAGATTTATAGTTAAAATGAATTTGACGCGCGGCGCCATGTTCGTTTTGTGTCAATTCATACTTTTCAAGTGACAAGATAATACACACACAATGTATTCAACTAATGGAACTAATAAAAATACGTTCATTTGTTTTTTATCGAAACGCATCAAATTGTTCAGTTAATTTTCTATCAAATGATAGAAATAAAATATCGCTTTCCTACTATCCCACCTTATATTCAAACATACCATAGAATAGTTACTTAAGCACCGATTTACTCTAAATCAATAAAGCGCTACTTGCCAAATTTTATTGAACAATCTACATTATGTCTTCACATAGATTTCCAGGCGGGACACCATGTAGATACGAAAGCGTATACAGCTGGCCTCTCAGGCAAACAATAACCAAGACTTTCCAGCAGAGACGGAGTTTTGGTGACAGAAACATAGAAATCGTTGAAATTTATCACTCCATCCAAATCAGCGTCCATCCGTTTTAACATTATATCAACAAGTTCCTGTTATTAAGAAAAAAATCATTACTTCAATTTTGCTTAATCAAAAACAGCCTAGTCATTCAGTAGGCAGTAGCGACATCTGTAGTCAGGCAAGGAAACACGATTGAAATTAAATTTTCTTTGCACTACGGTCTTATTACTTTCTCTCGTTGAATCACAGAGGGCGCTTTTAAATTAACTTATAAATATCAATACTAGAAAAGGTAAAGGTCAAATTGGCGAAACTGATACAACGCACGCTATCTCTTTTGCTCAACCCTTATTACCGTCGGAATATTGAAACAAAAACTTTTTCAAACCTCCCTTATACAGAACAAAGACAGATATATATATTTGTACAGGCTATTCGGTCGTAAGTTTTCACGGTCGAATTGCCTGCTTAATATTATATGCAATTTAGCCAACTACAAACATTGATGTAATGCACCAATCAAAATTGTTGATATACCTCCCCTGAGGGACGGCTTGGCTAGTTTGATTGTATTTCGATAATCAATAAACCAGACGGCTGAATCGCAATTCCACCAGATTCCAGACATGGTTAAACACAATACTTATTCAGTAATATATTACCTTAACCGCTTCTTCTACATCGTCATCCCTTGAAGCTTTCGCTAAGCTCTTCTTCATTAATTGATACATCGTTTCCCGACGCAAATAACCCTCCCCTAATAAATCGTAGCACTAAAACAAGAAAGAGACTTTTATAAAGTTGCTCGAACAAGATCACTTATCTTCAAGGTTTGCTTCGTTCCGATTGGAACACACCTGTTGATGTTACGTGAAATTTCATTCTATTTATATTATTAGTATGAATCCACACCACCCTCAGCCTTTCACCATAAAACATATATTGATTTCAATGAAGTAGTTGAGTGAGAATAGAACGAAAATGTTGAAAATTGTGGGCTAGTAAACGACGTCCATGTATAGATATAGGCAAGAGAGTTCTATAAAAAACCTAATTGAGATACGTGCCTAATTTATGTTGTTTGAAAAATCAAGGCTAAAAAGACAAATAAGTAAGTAAAATTACAGTGAACGCATAAGTGATTCTCTCTTCCAAGCTGCCGCGTAGATAGAGTGACATGGCTTTAGCAAATGTCGCCATCGTCACGTAGGGCGATGTGCCTCGGTCCAATGCGACCATAACTCTCTCCATCATATACGAATCTGTCATACCGAGACCGGTGTGTAACACGTCTCTAAAGTGAGCTCTGAAAATATAAAAAAACACAAAGGTGCATAAAGCTTAATTTCGTGACTCAAGAGATATTGACTGCAGTAATTATTCTAATCCAAAGCTAAGAGAAGTAATTAAAAAAGCTCATATATACATTCCGTCCATGCAACGCCTTTGACTTGTGTATTTTGCCTTACGAGAGAAATCTCAAATAAACAAAAACAAGTCTAATTCCCAAAGGGAGAGCCGTAATAATAAAATTAAATTAAGAGTAGTTTACCGAAATAAAGTTATTTCATTCGTTTGTTATTTTCATAAAATATATGAGAGAAGTAATTGTGATAATGAACCTCGATATAAGATCCGACGCGGCTGGTTTATCATCCCTCTTTTGTATTTTAAAAAATATGACCATGATATCTGTAAGAAGATAGTTTTTATAATGTAAAATAGAGTGGCAAACGAGTAAATGGTTAACTGATGTCACCGAAATAGCGAATCGATCACTGCCCATAGATATCTGTAATTTTGGACGCGTTGCCTACTCTTTAATCAACTGCAGATTATGTTATGCGTTATCTATATTGAGTTAGTTATTAAATAATGGAGATTTATGTTAAACAAAGAGATTTAAATCTATAGAGCAGACATTACGAGCATTTTTCCTTAAACATTTTAAACAAATTCACACATATTCGTCTAAAAGGTACACAAGTGTTAACCTAGGCGATCCAAATTGTACCACCCGTACATCATTTTAGGATTATGATTTTATTCATAATGTCCTGTCTATTAATATCTTACTTACTTTCTAGCTCGTCGAAGGTAAAATGTGTACTCTTTTGAATTTCCGCCCATAATCCACCGTGTTTTTTTCTAAAACGAATCTCCTCCATAGGATCTAAAGATGCATCTAAGGAAGCCGACATTTTGTTGAATTACTGTGGTATATTTGGTTAAGAAATTTAATGTAAATATTTCAATAAATAAGACAGACTGAATGTAAATAAAATTTTGAAGGGTGAATGTCGATGTGACATTCGATTTGAATCAGTGTGACTTTGATTGTCATTAACTATTCGATTATTCGCCATCATTCGATTTCGTTTCCAAACTCTTTATTTTATGCTCTTTTAACTAACTCTTTTTTCTTCAAAATATATGTAACATAGAATAAATCATATTTCGTACATATGTACTAGCTGTCGCCCGCGACTCCGTTCACGCAGAGATTAAAAAACTTAATTAGTGGCATGTGTGTTCTTCCAGACTATGTTCTATAACTATGCAAAATTTCAGCGAGATCCGTAAAGCGGTTGCGGAGATACAAACAAACACCCATCCATCAAACATTCGCATTTATAATATTAGTAAGAAGTAAGATTTGCGTAGGAGATAACGAAAAAACAATTTATAAAATTTTTGTCTGTCTATCTGTATGTCCGTAAGGCCGCTTATGTTCCGCCATACCTATACCGATGACGTTTTACCGATTTTAACAAGTCTTTAACGGAAATGTAGCTAATACACCTAGGCATACTACAGGCATTTTTTTAAATACTATATTGCCGAAGTCGCGGGCAACCACTAGTCGTAAAAAAATTCTTTGCACTAGGCTCGTGCCTTTCGGTATAACATCGAAAAACAAGGTTGCCGTCGCGACAGGCTAATTTATCGAGTACCAAAAATTACAATTACTGTTCCTTCAAATACGTCTCTTTGTAAATAGAACATTCAATAACATCCACAAATATATTTATGAATAGGTCTTAATCAAATTACACGTTTTGTAAGGAATCTTCCAATTACCTTTCCGATTTATTTTATCTTTGTACATAACTTTTTTTTACGTAGCAAAAAACTGATCTGATATAGTTATTTTATAAAAATTTACTTAAAGATAATTAATTTTGTTCATAATTACATTGATAAAAGCTGAAGCCCGCGACTACGTTCTGGTGGAATTAAAAAAAAAATTATTAGCCTTCGTGTTCTTTCAAACTATGTTCTACTCCATACCTAATTTCATCAACATCCGTTGAGCCTTTCTAGATATACCTTCTAACAAATATCCATTTATCTAAACTTTCGCAATTGTAATATTAGATAAGATTTAAATTAAAAATAGAAAAAGAGATTAAAAAATTATGGTTTTCACCAATAGATGGCGTGACTAGTATCGTTGGATGTGTCTAATCACTCGTTATTGATATTTCTCTGAGCTACAAAGTTACATAGATTTAATGGCCATAACAGTATCTTAGTGTAGGTTACATGATACTGATGAAATATACATTTAGAGACTGCTTAGATATGCAACAAAGGACTGGAAAGGACTACGAATATCCTTTCCAGTTCCTTTCGCATTAGAACGATACTTTTACCAATTACTTATTGTTATTTACATTAAATAAAAAAAGATGTATTCATAAAGGATTTAAAATATTATAAAATAAAAATTAACATATTTGTGCGTCATCCAGGTTTAAACTTCTCAAAGTGTTAGTATAATATTGAATCACGTGACATCGAATCACCTGTTGAGAATGTTCTAGAATAATCTTGAATGCGATCGATACTTCCACCCCAAGGGGATAAGAAAATACGTGGGAGCTTAAGTTACAGTATTGTTTTAATTTTCTGTTTAATGCTATTATATTTATTTTTTCAAAGAGAAAGGTGACTAAATTGTTTTGCGGTATGCATAAATAAAAAAATAACTCGGCGAGGAAAATTAGTAATTAATGCGCGGAAAGACTAGGGCAATAGCTAGTGTATGTCTTATTAAATTCAAGGTCAATATAAACGAAATTTAAATACAATTAAGCTAAATAAGGTAACACATCAACATTCAATAAAATTTCTATAGATACTTTTGCAGAATAGCTACGATTAGAGATCCGATAAGAGGGTTACACACTTGTTGCGTTCCTTTCACTTGTTCGGCAGTAAGCATTGAATAAAATTTAACAAAAATTGCAAAGCTTGCCAAATATGGCATATTCTATTCTTGAAATCAACTTGTTATATATAAGAGTTATACTATTTTAGTTAATAAAACAATAGACAGGTGCAATTAAAAAAAATAGTGTTGTACTAAATTCCGAGTTAATGAAACGACACCTGCTAATTAAATAAAACAGTCCTAAAACTGAAAGCATCAATTAAAATACATCTGAGTACAATTATTTGTACATTAAAATTCACATCTAGGATATTATAATATCTTATAGAAACGTACGTGCAAAAACATAATTTTCTCTAAAAAAAAAATAATTTAGTCGAATTCCGAATTGGCTGTGAAATAATACTTTCTTAACATAACCTTGACTATAAAAGCACGGTCAAGTGCACACAAGGGTAACCGAGGTTGGTTTGCATGCGCCGACTGCAGATGTCGCTTTGTGTAGAATCAAGCTTTTCACGAGAAAATGTATATTAAAAGTAGCGTTTATCAATTAAAATGAATGTTAAATAGATATATTGTAATTAAAATCAATGTAAAACACAAATTAAAACATAAATTACCAATTTATAAGGCTTTAAATTGACTCTATTGTCCTAGCTAATAAAGTAATTAGTTTTTTTAATTTCGTTCTAGAACATTCCGCGCAGGAATAAAATCCATACATCGTTGCTTAGGTACGGTTTACAGGGATGAAGGACGTCATTACTGGTTGCCAATAAATAGGAAGGTGGAGGGCGAATCCGCCCATATTCGCTGCAGCCTCCGCAAGCACTAGACCTAGCCTTAGTTGGATCCCGAACGCGCTCCGTGCAACACCTGTGCATTCAGTCCGGACTTGTGCCAGTTTAAATTTTTTTTTTTAATATTGTGATTAATTTGTGAACAATTTAAATACATTCCCAAGTGATCAATACTTTAGTTTTGTGCAGTTTTGTGAAGTTTTCCCGTATTCTGCTACACCATTTTCCGGTAAGTTTGTAAGTTAAGTTGTGAAAAGTTGAGGTTTCAAATTGTTTTCTTAAAATTAAATAATATAGTAAAATAAATACTTTTGAATACAGATATTAATATTATAAAAAGTTTTAATTATTTAACTGTATTCTTACTGAAAAATGAGTTTGAAAAAAAAAAACAGTACTTAAGAGACTTAGAAAATTTTTCCAAAAAAAGTTAAGTCTTCTTTTTAACGTAAAATATGATTTAAAAGATTTAACTGATTAGTTTAATCGGAATAAAATGATATAATTCCATTGTTCTAACTTTGTTTCAAAGTTTAACGGAAACGGCAGTTAGTTATTTAATAATTAACTTTCGGAATGATTAATACAATTTATTAAAAATTATTGATTTAGTCAAACTGTCTTTCTAATTTCTTCATTTTTACTTTTTACGTCTTATTTAGTTAGATATTTTATTTGATTACGGGGTTTTTATTATGTGTAACATTTTTATTTTGGAACAAAACTTTTAAGTCCTTAGGAACCATATTCTAGTGATTGGTTTAAACATTTTTCCAGAGTTTCAACTGATTTTTCGGAACTATTACTTATTACAATTAAGAGTTTATCGCTAAATTTTCGCGCACAATATTCGGTTTTTCAACATTTATCTTTGTCTTTCCGGTTCGCATAATAAGAGTTTTAAAATGAATAAAAAGTTTTTAAATTCTATATTTCCTTACATGACGGTTTATACTCTTTAAAACGAAATTTTACTTGCTAAATACGGAAGACCTGTTGAATCTTCAAACAGTTGAATCTTAAGTCGACATTTTCAAACAAATGAAATCACTCTCATGAAGCAATTGACAAAATTAATTAAAATTTTAACGCAAAAAGAAACTTAAAAATGTTTCAATCTCGGGTCCGTCGGTACTTTTTGCAATCGACCGGTGAAGTTTGAACGACGCTGGAAATTAAAAATATTGCTTACGTTAATTAAGTACATAAAAGAAATTGAATAAAATCTTCAAATTTTATTAATTAGATTCGTTAAAAAAAATTATGAACAAAATTACTTTGATAAGCTCAGAGACGAATCATTTCGTATGATGCTCGTGGGTTTTTTTAGATACTAAGCCGCTTAGGTTGCGATCTGTCGCAATTGAAAAGACGTAAACACCTTTTGTCATATTTGATGTCCCTTAATTTTCCGTCGGGCAAAGGAAAAATATTATTTTGTCAACGTATGTAATGCTCATTAGCCGTATTGAATATTTATTTTGTTATATCTTTTTCACAGATGAAGGTAAGTTTTTCTGATAAAAACATCATGGTTATATGATGACTACAATTTTACGGACGACATCAGCTCTAAGTATCCAGATATAAGGATATATCAGGAATCAGTTCTCCGCGGAACTTCTAGGTAGTCCCGCCGTACAACATAGCTTTATGAAGTCCACAGCGAAACCATCCAGCACGCGCATTTTGCGAAATTTCGTCAACATCCGTTAAGCTGTTCCGGAGATACCTTCAAAGAAACATCCATCCATCCATCCATCCACCCAGCCATCCATCTAAACATTCGCATTTATAGAAATAGCGTCGTAAGCATCATTATTTGTCTAAACGGTGTGTTTAGAATTGAAATAGTTTTATTTTCAAGAGTGCAGTATAGACTCTGGCCACGTAATTAGATTGAGCAACCGTTTTAAAGAAAACAATAAGGTACAACCAATCAAAAGTGTTTACCAATGACTGTTGTTTATCCGCCCGGTTATCTAGTTTTCTACTTGTTGCTTTTATTCAACATATTCTTCGGTTTAAGTAAATAAAAGAGACAATTTATTTTGTTTGATTTTTGCCGTCGGAAAGTTTGATGCGATAGAAAAGTCACATATTCATTAGTGCTTCCTTGCTGTATGAAGTAAAACTTATAAACGTTTAATTAGGAATAGTTTATTCACTAAAGAATTTTTGTTAAGAGTTAATGTAGATTCTAGCGTTTGCTAGAAACTATATTTACAAAAATTCAAGAAAATGTTCTTGCTAGTTCATATTTTTTTACAGTCTCCAAATAAGTAAGATCTCTCGTAAGTTAAACAAAATAACATATTCGTAACAAAAAAAATATTTGAAGATAGAAGGTAGGCTCCGAGCCCCTCGGTGGGGACGTATAGTGAGCTGATGATGAGGATGATGATGATGAGTTTATAATTTACTGAAAGTTTTTGTGAGTTTTTTGATTCGTTGCTCGTTTGCCCCCTTCTCCTATAAAAAAAAAAAAAAAACTTATCGGTCTCCAACGGGCAATCCACAAGAGGCGTAGAGATTGTAGAATTCACAATGTTCGTAGAACGCGTAGCGTTCGTAGAGTATGAATATTCTGCAAAACTCGTAGAGTTTCTATTACCCATAGCATCGGCAAAGACGTATAACTTTTAGAAACGGAAAGCGTATTATCCGTAGAGTGCATTGTGTGTGCGTTGACTCCTGTAACACCGGTGTGCTGTGAGCGGAAGTCCTCTGCGGAACCGTAACCGCAGAACCGCGGTTATTTCGCTATTCTTTGCGAAATGTATGAGAAGAGGAACATTAGCAACGTAGATTTTTTGACGATCATTCAATCTCTTTCTTCGCTCCGACGCCAGCCACATATCTGCGCTTCTGCCGCAACGTTTTTGTCGGTGCCGCGTTATTTTTGCACGGATGTTTGGCAGACAACAAAATCAATAGCGTAAAAAATATTCCTTGCAATTTACATCGGTTTCGCTACTGGTATTTTGCATCGAAGGTGTGTTAGAGCCTGAAGACGAAGCGCGTTCAGCATATTCGTAGCAGCAGAGCGGGTAATGACTGCAATTCTCGTAGCGCTTGTGGAATTCGTAGTGCCGTAGAAGCGTTGTATCCGGTGAGCGCGTAGTGTCCGTAGAGCGTACATTAGTTACAACAAGCGTAGAGCACATACAGCGTGTTGTGTTTATTTGTGCGTATACAAGGAATACAATTAAATTAATTAAACATTTTATGCAACATCTTAGTTGTTTGTTTCATCGGGTTTGAAATGAAAGGGAACTTTTTTGGTATTTATTGAATATGATCAACCATATAATGATATGGTCGATCATATATAAAATCCGTTCCTTATTTAATGAAATAAGGAACGGATTTTACAGAATACATCCGCATTATTTATTGGCCATTTGCCACTTGTATAAAAGATAATTACCAATTCCAAATACTGATAGAGATTTTTTTTACAGTTGCTGCCCCTTACATCCCGATAAATGAGAAAGATAGAAACATGGATAGTTACGTAAGTAATAATTTAGTTAAAACAATGTCTTTAACTATAAGGTTTTAATTCCTTTTTATAAAACCTAATTTATGACATCACGAATACACCCTGTGTACACTATGGAAAGGAACAAATAAAAAGTAATTTAGCGATGATAATTTTTGAAGTCATCCTTTTTAAAACGACTTTTATGTTACCAAAGATAAAAATGATTTGTTATCTTAGTAACTTTATATTAATTCAATTATTTTGGCAGTTTTATTGTATTTATGAATTCTTTACATTTCATATTTCCAATTCCAAAGTGTACAGAATCAATGCCTACCTTATTCTTGTTTGAAGTTTGAACAAAAATTAAGATGACATCATTGAAAGTTACATCGAAAATATTTTTTGTTCACAGGAAAAATTAATAGTCACGCCAATTTGCATAGTGAGCCTGGTTTTGTGCATGTTGAATTTTTACGTAAATTACATGACGTAAGTACCTTGTTTTTTCTCATAGGGTCGCTTTACACAAGACTGTTTTAGAAAAACGACTTGCTGCGGCATTTTATAACAATAATACTTCCTCATGTCGAACGACACCTGATATATAATATTTTTATATACTTAACGACAAACGAGCTACTAGCCACCTAAAGTTAAATGATTTTAACCGAATATCCGCAAAAAGGCCAAGTGCGTCACGGACCTTAAAGGAAACAGTTTGCTCTTAAATGTTCATGAATGTTTTTTTGTATTACAAAGTATTTGCGATTGTCATATAATTTAGACTCAAGTGTAATTAATATTAAATAAAAAACTTTTTTTCCAGCCCTTTACCGACTCATGGTTCTCCAAATTCTAAGTGCGTTAATTTTATAAAAGTTTGTGGTACATGATTGTCGTATCGATGTTATTTGTTAAAATATTCTTTAGCTCGCAATTTCGTCCTACTGCGATTTTTAATGCGTATTATGAACATATTAATTATGTACATTAAAAGCATGAAATATATCTAGATCTGAAACTATAAAAATCATACTTTAGACCAGTCTTTCCCAAAGTGGGCGATAACGCCCACTTGTGGGCGCTGCAGGTTTCAAGTTACGGGTTATAGTAAAAGTTTCGTTTAGAATTCTCCGTTAATATACATATATAGGTCACAATAATTAATTAATTTATTTTGAAGTTATAATGGTTTTTAAATTTGTGAAAATATAGGGGCGCTAAAAAAATATTTATTCTCAAAGTGGGCAGTAGACAAAATAAGTTTGGGAACCACTGCTTTAGAACATACGTTTATAATTCCGTCAACGAATCATAAAGATAAAAAAAATGATAATTCCCATGACGGAATTCAAAGATTTTCATGAGGCAATAATGATTAATAACAATTTTTGTACGACGATTCAAACTGATTGGTCCAAATTGAAATTATTCGAATTCGATTCGAAATTCGAATATCGATAATTTTTAATAATAACATTTACGAATGAAGTTAGTGCTTTTAAACATACTTTAGTTCAATTTTTAAGGATTTCGAATGGCAAAATGAATTCAACTCAACTTGATATTTTTTTATAAAATAAGATGATACAGTGGTAGATAGAAATCGTGGCGCAAGCTGAAGAAATACATATTAATACGTTTGTATTCTATTTAAAATAAATTTTGTATAAAATCTAGGAGATAGAATAAAGTAAGGCTACTTCAGTCTGCTTATTTTTAAGACATCATGTTACAATTGATCGTCTAAAAGTTCGAACTAAACGTATTTTTTAACGTTTCTTATTATTTTTCTAATTTTTCTAATAATAAAATCTTTTCTGATAGAAATTGAGTGAAAATACTAGTTTTTAATTATCATTTGATTTAAAAAAACATATGGTCTAAAGTATGAGTGTTATAATTGTTAAGTATTGTTTTCAATGTACTTAATTATATTATATTATTTTTCAGCTTTTAATATATTTTGTATATGGAAATTGGTATCAGGCTTTTATTGCAATTGTAGAAAAAGTTACACGTACACTTTATAATCTTAAACGACAATATTAAGAAAAAAATAATACCCTCTCATAAAAACTTACATATTCTTGCGCAACACTACAATATTTCACGAAAATCTCTATAAGAAGAAATTAATTGTAAATTCTGTTTCGTGTATAAATTATAACCGTGCGTTTCTCAGAGCAAAGAGCTTTATAAACATATCATCATCCCTGTCATTATCTTTGACATAACGGAGATAACAATAAGTTTTATTGGGGTATTGTTGTCTCGGAAACCCACAGTTAGTGATTCAATACAATTTATATTCTCATCAAATTCGCAATCGGTATTTCTATACAGTAGAGCTTTGCTGTTTCCTTATTTTTTAGTATCGTTGATCTGTGTTTGTCTTAGAAGTTTAGCCAACTAGATTGTCCGTATTTTTATTTACTTAGATGTCTAACACATTTCTGCGAAAGCGAACCGGAACCATAGCGAATCAAATTTTGATATGAACATGACTAATTAGCAGCTATTTGACATATCTTAATACACGAAAAGAAAACTCCAAACAATCTAAAGTGGACTCCGCGTCTTAACATTTTTTTTTTAAATTTCTAATTAGTTAATTTATTTTTAGAAAGTCGGTGGTTCAGGGGTTGACAACTTGACTTGCAATCTGAATGTTCTGGGTTCGAATCTCGCCATAGACCAATGTGTTTTTGATGTTCATATGTACATCTATCCGACATACTTACGGTAAAGGAAAACGTGGTTGACTTTGGAGTCAACCACGTTTTCCTAGGCCATCCTAGTCACATTTGGCCCCTTAAGTGGTGACTTATAGTAAGCTGATCATAATGATGATGACTATTTTTTATTTACTTATTCAGTTTTTAGGTAGCAACTTATTTTTTTTACATTAAACTTATGCCCGAATACTAAAATGTTACTCAAATACCTCCCTTCGTAAGCACTGCTTACAATTAAAAAGACATCAAAGTTTAAGTGGAATACACAAACGAAACTCAAGACATGTAAGCGCGTGATTCCGAAAGTAGACGTATCATTTTTATGTCATGGCAACATCCTATGTTCTGTTTCAATGAAGTTATACGTATAATTTTCATGTCTTACGCGATACGCTATGTTTCTGGTTCTGCTACGCTTCCGTAACAGTGTTCAACAATTGACCTTGTGTTCAACAGGGCAAATATGCGATTAAGAAAATGCTTGAGTAATCATTACGTCCTTAACATGGCACTGTATTATTTGGTATTGATGATCTGGGTGAACAATAAACCGACAAACGAACGGGAAGATACTATTGGAAAGCCATGCAACGAAAACGCGACTTACTTTTCTGTTTCGTTGTTTGAGGTAAGAGTTCTTTTTATTAAATACTAGCTGTTGCTCGCGACTTTGTTCATATGAAACTAAAAAACTAAACAGTCATTTCGTTCTGGACTCATAATGATAAATGAAAGAAAGTTCTAACTCACGGGGCGGCGCAGGATCGGAGAAAGTGGAGAATTGTTGTCGGAGGCGAAAGTCCACTTCGAGTCGCTGCGTCACCCTATAAAAGTAGCAAGAAGTAGAACTAGATTCTAGCATTGAATAATAAATACAGAGTCTATTAGCCGCTTCTATTAATACTTGCAGAGTTTATTAGCCGCGACCGAGGAATTCAAGTTTAGTAATAACACATTGTATGAAACTGTGGGCGTGGGAACCTAGATTTCAAATTTGATTTGAGATAGTATAAAGGTACTAAGATTTTTCAAAGAATTGAAAATTCATTTATGATTACTACTTATCGTAGGCTTTGTCGAGTTTTAGTATAAGTTTATATAAGCTGCAACTAACAATATTTAAAAAAAAATCAGTAAGCAAGTGCATGTAGTAAATATAGTTTATATTAAAAAATGCCGAAGAAAGCATTAGTTTAATTAAAGTAGACAGATTAAAATATATTTTTATATATATATTTTAGATATAATGACGAGGGGGTCAATTAATAAAAAATTCCAAGCCAACATAATGTTGGCGACGAAAAGGTTAAATCAATATTTTAATAATTAAGGCGGCAAGTTGCGATAGTCTCGGTTAAAAGAACGACCAAAAAGGAATTTTTATTATTGAATAGTTAGAAAACTAACAAATAAAATATACATGAAAGACGAAACTGCAGAGAACGAACATTCCCTAATAACTATCTAATTAATGGCCGACTTTCCCATGATAACTTTTTGGCTTAAAAATAAGAAAACGAATTCCTCATTTCTTGTTATTAAATAATACTTTAGTTGGTATAAAGTTACGGACAAGATCCAAAGTAATATTTCTATTTTCCGTACATATGATTATCCAATTGTATTTTTGTCAACAGAGAGCCTGCTTGAGCTTGCGGTACTCCGCTGAATATTTGTTGACCTTGACTTGCCACTGGATATTCTGCGCATTGATGCTATTGTACGATGTAGTACTCGATGTAAGTAACGAGAATTTATTTCATTTTGTCATGAATGTCATTTTATATCATAATCATCAACAGCCTTTATCTGCCCACTGCTGGGCCTTTCCTTTCCCAATACCTTCCACACGCGCGCGGTCCTCCACCTTCCGCATCCAACGAATTTTATATCAAGTTTCAAAAATACTTGAAATTTGAAAATTTATACAATTAATATATGTTTCATTCTATCAAAGAATATATGAGATGGAAACTTAAAAATGAAGCAAAATACTCGTGGCTCTACCAAGTAAATCGAAAATCAAAATATTAAATAATATATAATAGATATTTACTTACATAGAGTATATAATAAAAATCATTGCTTAATCTCTGGCCGGCCTTTGTCATTATCGTAACTGTAAAGATTTGTAACAATATGAACCACGCTGATGTCCACGGTGAAGTACCACGACCACACAAAAGACAGACGTCTAATGAAAGCAATTCCGTGTTTAGTCTGATAAGTGTGCATTCTGGAGGCCTAATTTTATTCCTCTGTCCCCTTCTTTTCTTTCTTATAATGTAAGGAGGAGGAAAAAATATTTTAACAGTGGTAGAGCCCGCTTTTGTGAAATACTACGACCACACAGAAGACAGGCGTGAAGTGGTAACAATTCCGCGTTTCGTCTGATGTGTGTGCTTCCCGGAGGCCTAATTTAGTCCTCTTTCCCTTTCCATCCTTTTTCTTATAAGGAAAGGATGACAAGTGAAAGTGGACTTTCCGGATGAGAGTATGCATGGAAGGGGAAAATATTTTTATTCTGTACATCCTCTCCTCAGTCGATTAAAGGTAGGCAACGCATATGCAATTGTGTATTTCTATGAGCAACAGTCACTTCGCTATTTCAGCGATTCAGGTGGCCGCTCTCTCGTTTGCCACTTTATGATGAAAAAAAAAGCGGAGGAGGGAACGCTTAGGACGGAGAAATATTCTATTTCTGTACATTGAACCCTCCTCCATTGATTGAAGGTAGGCAACGCATCTGCCATTGCGGAAGGATAAATGAAGCGGTCGTTTCGCTATTTCGGCGAATTCAGGTGGCTGCTTGCCTTTGCTTGCTTTGGGATCTTACAATATAAATAAATAATAAGTGTCAATGCAGCAAATGAACATGTGCGCATGCGCGTATTGCGAATGTTTGTAGCGAATATTAACGAAAACTTTACTAACTTTACTACTAAACAAAGTTATTAGTTTCAAAATCCTCCTTTCGTTTAAAATATTTAACAGCTCAGCTATGTGTTTTTATTTTGTTAGTCGTATTTTTGTATTCAGTAACATTTTCTAACAAAACATAGACAACTGATTTTAAAAGAAAAAATGTCTATCGAAAAAATTTTATTAAAGTGAGGAAAAAAACACTGTATACAATGTCCGTTAAATTTTGCGTCGACTGTTTTGATATATGTTTAAATTACTGCAGGTTTTCGCAGTGAACCCTATGAGATGGATGATATTTGTCGCTCTTGGCTACGTACTACTCATTATACCTACCATGTGTTACGTGCAACAAACAACTTGCGATCTGACAAGGTAAGATTACTTATTTGCAACTTAATTTCCGTATATCATTGAATTTTATTTTATGGTAACAACTTCTACAACATTACAAATTAATGACATTTAAAGCTTTAGTTTTCATGGATTGTATTATATTATTACATATGTTAAGTATACTTGAACATGAATATTATTATATTTAAAAAAAATCAAAACAACCATTCCAAGATAATGTATTTTTTCAATTCATAGTTAACAACGCATAACAGTTTAATCAAGGTAATATGTTTTGTCACTAAATTACTTAAAATAACCATAAATTGAAACTTAACATTAAGTTTTATTTAATTTTTCATTTATGTGTAATTTTTATGTTAGTATTAGGTTATTGTTTTTGGTTGAATCTTTATTACTTGTAATAAAAAAGTGATTTTGATTTCAGAAAACCACAGTTTATCAATTTTATTTAAAGTAATACTATGGGTTCTCTGTGGCGAATTTGTCATAACTAACAAAGTTAACGGCAACTTGTATTATGTTTTCTGTAAAAACATTAAAAACTTGATAACAATTTGCTGAGCGACAATTTTATTTGGTTTTTTTTATTTAACTTTGAGTCTTTTTTTTTACTGTTTAGAAGGAAATCTCCGGGTGTTGTAGCGATCGACGCGACAGTGCAGTGGCGCGTCAATAGTACAATTTCACTGTTGATGTGAGCTCTGTAGCTATTTTGCGGCGAATAGTCTCTGATGTAACTCAATTGTTAACGCTGCGAAATATTTTTTTTTTTTTTCAAATGTTATTTTCGTTTAGATTTTATTTTTGGTTATCAAAAGAGCTGGCTGACCTCTTACATGTTTTGTGCTGGCATTTGGTTTCATTGCGAATTATTATATGGAAATGAATGTCATCATTAAGTCTCTAGCCATATCCCACTCACGTGGGGTCGGTGCGGAAGGTTTTATAAACCTTAAGGTTTTGGCTTAATTTTTTACTGCCGTCACCCTGCCTAGCGGACCCTACATGCGAATTAATACTTTACTTTATATATTTACCTTTTTCTGTATTGTTCTTATTGCGCAAATAACAGATTAATGATACTATCTCTAAATGTTTTTAAATAATTAATAGGTATTTGTTCATTACATAATTGGACCACTTTGATTTGAACACAAACACAATTGTGGTATTTTTCTTTTTTCGTGTTTCCTCCCATTCAATTACAACAAATAATGTAAACTATGAGTTACGTGTGAACCTAGCTACGGCTCAGAGGGGTAAGCTGAAATCACAGACTTTGACTTAATGTTGAAAACATTCATTTAATACATTGTTCTTTGTTACAGCTGCTGGAACACCCGGCTATATACGACGATTATGTCGTGGAGAATGATTATTCTGTACACATTGGCGTGTATTGGTACGATTAAAAATGTTTTTTTTCATATTTTTAACTTTATCTAGTGTTTATAATTTAGGTTAAGTTTGCGATCCTACAAGGCCATGTTATATACATGATTGACATAAAATAGGAATTTGGCAGATCAGGCAAATCATTTACTTATTTGAATATTACGAATATTTAGAATAGAACAAACGCCATTTAATTTAAAAGGTAAATGAGAACATGTAATAATCATTTTATGTATCTTTCAGCAATACTTATCCATCTGGCGTTCTTGCTAATGCTACATAAACCCCTGGCTACGAGTGGCCCTAAACCACCAGTTCTGAAGCGGTTCCTCCTGTTCTTGATAAGTGTAAGTATATATACTTACTTAACTTTTTAAAATCTCTAGCGCATTGCTTACACGAACATCCGGTACCAAGTAAGCCAGTCGTACTATTGTAGTTGCGCTATAACATTAAAACTCCGTTTCCACAAAGCAACTAAAAAATCTTATTTATGAGTTATCGCACGACATGAAAATGTCATATATACATTGCTAGTCAGTTAGTGGATATCTATAAAATATAAGACAACAAATTCTGATTCTAATTCTCAATTGTACGTGCGGGTTACGTGTTTTTAAAAATGCATTTTACTGTGTTTACCTGTTATAAAGTTAAATTGTATGACTCAGGGCATAATGTTCGGAACAATGTGTACACTACACGTTGTTTTCCTGACAACGGACATAATCTCAGCAGAGGTTTATGAGAGCCTCTTCGCACTCACATCAACGGTTTCGGTAAGTATTATCTTACTAATATTATAAATGCGAATGTTTAGATGAATGGATGTTTGTTAGTACATATCTCCACAACAGCTGAATGGATCTCACTGAAACATGATAAATGTATAATATATTATCTTATATATTTAAACGAGCAATTCTTGTATATAATGTATATATATATATACGAGTATAATTGGAATCTCGGAATCGGCTCCAACGATTTTCATAAAATTTAGTATATAGGGGGTTTCGGGGGCGTTAAATCGATCTAGCTAGGATCTAATTAACTTAAACATAAAATTACTTTTTCTATCGGTAAGATCGAAAAATATTATTCATCATTTTATTAGTAATTCGTACTTAAATATAATTTCCAAAAAACACAATTTAAAAAAAAAATATCGAGCAATGCTCGGTCATCCAGGTACTATATATTTATAGTAGACAGTCTAGAACACATAGGCTACTAATTTTGATTTTTTTTTAAATCCCGCGCTATTAAAGTCTGGGCGACAGCTGCTAGTATAGTAGCTGTATTTAAAGTCTGAAATATCAACGCACAGTGGGCTGGGTAAGCTAATAAGTAATATCAGCGTGCGATAGAAGGGCTATCAATATGTTTAAACTAAAATGTAATTAAAACACTGTCCGAGTGTGGCGTGGGTTTCTGAGACTACAATTCCCGTTTGAAACCTATTTTTATCTCTATTTTGTCAAAGATGAAAGACATGGATGAAGGAAATTATTTTTATTAAATTGAAACGATGATATTATTTTTATAAATAAAACCAAGTGATCTTATAAGGGTTCCGTTTTTTTCCTTTCGAGTTACGGAACCCTAGAAAATAGCACAATATATCTACGTGTTAACATAACAATATACATAATCTTTCTGATTGCATATATCCAAGTAACGCTTTCTTATTAATAATTTTTCAGCATTTCGGATGGGTTGTTTTCACGACCTGGCAATTGAAAGTCATTCCTAGTATATTTGCACAACTAGGCCGGTTCGTTGCAAGAATCCGCGGCCAGGAACCTGCGCAATTCCAAGGTAAGTATTTAAAATAATTAAAAGATAATATTCCTAACTAGTACAAGATTGCATCATCTAATCTAAGCTCAGGCCGGTTATGACGTGCACCCAATGACCAATTCGATATACTTTCACTTTTTCTTATATATTAGTATATTATTATTTTTTTTGATTCTATCGGATTCAATATCTCTAAATTACGATCACAATTGAGTTATCGATTATTAATCTTTGTAGTTAACATGTCACGGAGATAATCAGTTATTTGAAATCAGGGCGTATCACTAGTAATTTAATAATTCTGTAGATTTCCATTGACGAAACATTAACATAAAAACATATCGTATTACCTTTATATTCTCAAAGAAACCAGATAGCATGTTCACAGGTGTTTGATATATGGGAGTTTACAGTGAGATATACAATGGCAATTTTAAAAATGAATTTTATTTCTTAGGGCTGCCTCCTAAACGCTCCAGGGCATCATACCGACGACGACAACAACGCAGGGCGAAACGTACAACCTCCGTCTAAATTGGAAAATTAAACCGACCTGGCAACTCTCGACTGGATTAGAAAAGTGTATACGATTCGAAATTTGAGTTGTTTTTTTCCATACAGATTTCTTAGTTCCTTGTATTGTATTATAGTAAGTAAATTCATTCCTATAAATTTTATAATCTTGCATTCAAAATCCTATTTTTTACTCAAAGAGATCCGCATAATGGGACTCTTTGATTTTCACAAAATTACAATCTAATAATAGTCTGATTCAGATGCCTTTTCTTCAATGTTGTGATATAAACTCAGAGTGTTTTTGAGATTTTACGGACCGTTAAATTCATGTTTGAATGTGTAGATTGAACATACTTAAGCTGTAGATTGAAGCAAAATATAAAAAAAATGTTAAAATTAACATAAAAAAAATTAAAAAATTAAAAAACCAAAAAAAATTTAGAATAATTATAAGTATTATATATATTTTGCAATTTTCTTTATACAGGATGTATCTTAGATGATTGAAACAAAGCTTTAGTCTATTGAAACTCAAATACTTCGGTCTTAAACGATAGATGTTGAAGTCTTGCGAGTCGACAAAGCTTTTATCCTTCACTATAGACGCATCCTGTAACATATATCTTCAATAATTTGTTAATTTCTTTCAATCATATTATATAATGTATATTAAAGTAATGGCTGACACAAAAATATATATAAATTATATGTATTGCAGTTTAATATAAGTCTATTATAGAAATGAATTAAATTTATTATTAATTTTTTAAACTTTATCAGCCAAATTTTGTTAAATTTCTCTATTGTATCTTGTATTCTGTTATTTTTTTTTATTTCTTATTAATATTATACTAGCATAAGAAAATAACATGTTCTGCATGTTTTTATATATTAACTATTATAATCATAGAAAATATTATTATCTCTGTAGTTGTGTAATGACGATATATATATTTTTTTTCAAAAAATATTGTATCGTAAATATTTTTTTTTTATTTAGAACTTTTTTTTTTACAAAAAATCATTCAACTGGCAGGCATTCAGGTTTTTTTTTAATACATTTATAAAAGTCGTAAAATTTATATAGATTTTTTTAATTTAATTTTCAAACTAATTTCTCTCATTATTCAAATGTAATTCTTATTTGATATCGTTTTTAAAATTATAATTAAATTTTTTATTAATCAATTTTAACTTAGTTAAGTACTCTTTTTAGTTTATAAGTTAAAATATGTTTAATGCAATCTTCTTTATTTATCCAATATTGTATAACATGAATATAATCTATTTTATAATAAGGCAATGATAGGAGAAAAGAAGTGTTTTGGAAGGGATATAGGAAAGAGGAACATCATATTTCTGTTTGTCCCTTCCTCTGTTTAAACTGGGGCAGCGGTTAACATCAGGTGATGCTAGCTCGTTTGTCAGCGTGTTTTAGAAATAATAACATACGGATAGATTGGATTTCTTCACGCCTTGCTGAATGAGGGTTTGGGAAAGAACGAATTTTGTAGCGATGGTTGTATAAGTAATATTGCAAATAGTCTATTTCTGTATTATTCAAAATAATATTATAAAAATATATTTAATCATTGTTAAAATGTAGATTTAGATATTAAGAGATGGATTATTAATTGTTTTTATTTTTAAGTTATTCGTTAAAATGAACTGATCTTTAGTTAAGCACAACATTTTAGGGAGTCTATGATTTTATAAGTTCGTGTAATTTTTTTTTATATTAATGTTGAATCTTGTATTTCTTTTATATTCATGATTTTTCTATTATCATTAAGCCCTGTTACTTTTGTACATTAATTTTAATTCGTGATTTTTTGTATTATTTTCAATTGCTGTAATTTTTTATTACTTTATTAAATTAATTTGCTCCCAATTTTCGTATTATTCAAAACCACTTTATATGAAAACAAAAAAAGAAACTTTAACAAGTGTCGATTGGATCCTAAAATAAATCCCAGTAACTTAAAAATTTAAAGTAAAAAAAAAATTATGTAATTTTATTAGAAAATTATTTAAAATACATTTTAATTCTACTTTCTTATCTAATTAGCTGGAATGTATTACTCTTAAATTTAACTTGATAACTTATATGTACTGATCAAATACATAATATTGTAACGTTGTATTTCTCGTAGGAGTTGTACACACAAACGCAAGCTTGAAAATACATGGCTTAAAGCCAATGGACGACGAGAACAAAATTAATTCGTTCCCCTCCATTGGCGATTGGTTTCATTCTTTTACGCCCTAGACGTACATACGAAGCGCTGAATATTATGTAAACGTATAATGATTGTACAATTAAAGCCTATATATTTTTAGAAAATTAAAATAAAAAAAAATCTTAAAGAATCCATAAAAATATATCACACAAAGTTACTACTAACTTATAAATATTCTTTGAAAAATTATATTCCGAACATAATCATCGCAATTAAAAGTGATGTTTTAAAATGCAAAAAATCATGTTTAATATGAATTTATTTATTTCAAAAATAAGATATTACTACTATATACACTATTAAACAATGGTAGAGACCAGCAAAAACATCTTGCACGAATAGAAGACAAAGAATATTTCTACTACCTATTATTCTTATGACACGGACTTCACGACTATTATCTTTTAAAGTCTGCCTAACTCTACTTACTTAGATAATTATGACATAACAATATAGTGTAGTTAGCTTTTTTCATTGGAACACAATTTAAATAGCGACTGTTGCTGTTTGAGATGAAGAAATAAATTTGACCTGATTTGATCGCTGCCAACGTCCACAAGATCGTGTAAGTATTAGAATATAGAATTGTAAGTAATTACCAAAAGAAAAACATGGTAAAAAAAGAATAAAGGTAAAGGAAAGGTGGCTAAGTCCCTTAATGATAGTTGCTATGATGTCTTTTGATGAAGATCAAAATGTCAAAAAGTTGTTTCTAATATGTCCTGTCAATAGTCACAGATTATAACAAAGATTTACCAATATGGTACCTTGCGAGAGAAGTTCACGATGAGAAATGGGCCATTAATTCAACTAACCTCTTTTTTCTCTTGCCCTGAGTTTACACCACCGAAAAACGTGTGCAAAACATATTGCTATCGCTTTTTTTACAAGGCTATAAGAAGGATAGCAATATGTTATAAAAACATGAGTTTCGACTGATAAAAGCAGTTATATGTTTAAAGAAGAATGCAATTTAACATATTCTAATTAAAAAGAAGGGTTTTCCATCCGCTCTTGCTAAAACAATCCATCAAAAACCAGACTTACAGATACTAATAAATTTTAAATCAATAACACACGTCAAGTCAAATCGAGACCATAAACAAGAGTTTATTTCATTTGTAATACATTACATATTAACTAAAAATAAAAAAAAACCTTAAAATATATTTATTAAAAAAAGTAATTTAATTTAATATCGAAGGAATTTGGGTAAAAAACATTTTTTTTTTGTCAAAGATGACATACAGATTAATAATGTATCAAATATCAAAGACAAGGATTTGCATCCGTGGGCGGGTGGAAGTAATGATTTCTGTATAGTGCCAGATTGCTCCCAGCCTGTACCCGGACAGTACGTTCGGAGCGCGCGAGACCCTTGGAACAAACAGAGTCAGTGTTAAGTCAGAGTTAAGTGATAATTAGTGGAAGACAACTTATCGTTGTCAAATTTATTGGTAAGTTCATAAAAATCTTATAAAATTTTAAATAAAATAAATTACATATTATTTTATAAAATTCAATTTATTTTTTAATTGTGTTAGTTTTATTTTTTGTAATGTTTTTTTAAAGATTATTTTAATTCTAATAATTCATTATGTTTTTTATTATACTATTATATTAATATTACAAAAGAAATTGACGACCGATTTCTTTAAATTTTCGCAATTAATTTATAATTATTGTTGGATTAATTTAATTTGGTACTCATTTAACGTTATGAAATTAAGTCACTAGAAATTTAATTTTGGAATTATAAAAGACATAAGACGTAATCTATAAATAGAAAATATTATGATGCTACATAAAGGCCGTGGAATTAACTTAAGCCGACCTGTTGCGCCTTTTTGTGTAAACAAATAAACACAAGGAAGGCAAATGAATTTCTTAACTTATGAATATGAATAAGAATGTTTTATATTTATGTTTTTTGAAAACAGTTTTTAATAGATTAGAGAATAATTAAACAGTGATTAAATTAGATTTCCTTGTTAATAGATTTTACTGAAGTTTGTTACACACCTTTCCAAATTAAAAAATAGCATTGTCCGATGACAAAGCTATTTTAAAATTAAATGTCGTAAATTCAAGATGGCCGCCATTACAAAATGGCGGACGTCTTTTTTCTTGCACCACCCACGCAACTTGGTCATTGTATAAAAGAGCTTGACAAGTACACTCTGAATAAATCCAAGATGGCTGAATTTTTAAAATAGAATGTAGGACTTATTATTATTTTATATTCTTTGTTTTGTTTTCTTAAGATTATAAATTCTTTGGAAATCTTTTATTTCAGATCAGACACGCTTGTATTTGCATAATAGTAGTAGACACGACACAAACACATACACACACATACACTTACACAAACACATACACTTACACAAACACATACACATACACATACACAAACACACAAACACCCACACAAACAAACACACACACACACACAAACACACAAACACACACACACACACACAAACACACACACACAAACACACACACACACACACACATACACAAACGCACGCGCACACACACACACACACATACGCTCGCATACACAAACACACACTCACACACACACACACACACATACGCTCACATACACAAACACATACACTCATACACACGTACACTCTCTCTCCCACAACCACACACTGATACACAGCCATACACACAAACACACACACACACGTACACACACACACATACACACACACATACTAGCATGCACAGCTTGATGGAAAAGCATGACAGCCTAGGTCATTCCTCCGAAGTATTGAAACTTATGTATATAACAAGCAATTATATTTAATACCTCTTTCTGCAAGTAAAAGTTAAATGTAAATGCATGAAATGTATTAAATTCATATACGCGTTATAATTTAGTTAACGTATTAATTTAAAATAGTTTTCTTAGGATTAATCGCGGTTAAATAACTGAATTATGAAATATTTCATTGCCATCTAAAGATTTTTCTTAACTATTTAGCGTTGTTTTTAAACGTCATATTAATCTGAAATGATAAGTCCATCAAAATAATTTTCCGAGATGTTTAGAGTGTTTTCCTTAAACTCCATTATATAGCATGCTCATAAGAGCATTGCCGAAGTTGACATTACTTCAAGTTCAATGCGCGTTACACATTGGGTGGTCGGTCGAGTTGGTAAGTCAGTAACCTTGGGAACGTCGGTCGTGAAGCGTGTCTCCAGTTGTATCCGCATCGCCTGAAATACGTGAAATAATTCTTGCATTTTTATCCCCGTTTCCTTAACCAATTGCATTGTGAATTTAAATAAAGTCGAAAATTAAGTAACATAAAAATGGAATAGAGTTTAAAAATAAATAAGTGAATTATAAGTTAAATGGATTATGTTCAAGTTTATGGGAATCAGCTTATAAGTAAGTTTTTGTATTTTGCAAAACGAATTTAATTAAAAATATAATGACAATTTAACAAAAATAATACAAGTATCTGTTATTAAAAAATTGACTGTTTAATTTTCTGAAATTATAGACCATAAATCGTGAATTGGGAATAATAATTTGTTAGAAATTTTTACTTTGTTACTATTATTACTAATAATTATAAATGCGGATGTATAGATGGATGGATGGATGGATGGATGGGTAAATGGATGGATAGATGTTTGAAGATATTTCCAGAACGGCTGAACGGATCTGGATGAAAATTAGCATAAATATAGAATATAGTCTGAAGGAACACATGGGCTACTAATTTTGTTTGCTTTTTTTTATTCAACCCGAACGGAGTCTGAATATTTACAATATAAAAATTCCGCATCAGAGACACAAGCATGGAATGCTTAAAAAACAGCTCTGCAATCCAATTCGGTCTTTAAAAAAAGAAATCCCCTTGGAAATATTTGCATTAATTCAAGAACATTTAATATTAAACGGTGTAATCTCAAAAAGCTTAAGTCAACAAACAGACTTTCGCTACTAAGTATTTAAATTTATATATTTGATCAACAAATAAAAATGAAAATAGAGTGGAATATAAAAATCGATATGAATTTCCTGGTATTGCTGATTTCCATGGGCGTCGTTGAACACCTCGGTGTTCTCGCTGCTCGTTTGCCCCCTTCTGTTATTAAAAAAAATGTAGTACATTAGAGAAGCACCAACAATTCAGTAGAACAATTTACTAGATGATTGTTCGAAATACGCGCTTAGTATAACATTAAAACATTTAATAAAAATAATTCCAATATACCTATTTAATGTTTTTTTACGGTTCCGTACCTCGAAAGGAAAAAAGCAGAACCCTTATACAACTTATACAAAGGAACACATTGTTGTCCGTCCATCTGTCTGTCAAGACTCTTTTTTTATAGTAACGCGTTAAGAGATATCAAGCTGGAATTTACTTCATAAATTTATTTTGCTGCTTCGCCTGGCTACAAAACGCTTTAAATACTAGGGAGGCATTTATGAGTTCTTATCAAAACTAACTCATTGGCATGTGTCATGAATAAAATTTGATTAAAACATAAATCATCTTTCTAAAATGAAAGGCACAAACATAGTATTTGTAAATTAAAGAGCAACTCAGACGCTAATTAAAAACATGTTTCATGTCAAATGGAATATCAAAACTTTTGCAAAGTAAATTATTTACAAAAGTTATTAACTTTAATTAAAATTATTTAATCTGGTTAAATCATTATGAGTCAGATATAAGGGTTAATTTTCCATAAAGCTTGAAATAGTTTGTTACATCTAATTTGACTTTTAATTTATTTACGATTCCATAAATGATTCTCTAATTAATTTCTTTGTCTTTTCTCTAATGTTTATAAAATTTTAAATCACAACAAGGGTGCAAAATAACAATAGGGGAGGAAAGTTTGTATTAGAATGTGTAAGGTTTATGAGGATGTTTTGTAAGTTTAATATGTTTTGTTGTAATCATTATTGATATTTAGTCCTGAGAAAGGACATGGGCTATTTTTTAACGCGAAAAAACGGTTCTAATGGGTTAAGGGGTGGGTGTGATTGTTTGGTAGTATCATCACATGAAACTTATTTTTTAGGCTGTTAATTTAATAAAATAAATATGACGTTCAATGTTTACAAAGTATTTAACCTCAGGTGAGCAAGATAACAATAGGGGATGAAAGTTAATTTTAGAATACATGAGGTTGAGGTGAATGTTTTGTGGTTTTAATATGTTTTGTTATTGTATTATCTGTTTTAGTAAAATGAATAGCCTAAATAATTAAAATGCTACACAAAGACAGTATTTCACGCGGACGAAGTCGTGGGTACAGCTAGTAATTTGTAATTTGAGAAAAAAAAATTTTGGGCTCCAGATTCGGTTGCCGCATCCCAAGCAGGTCTTGTATTTCCCTCGCGTCTTCGACGGGTTCGCGTGCTGGAACGTAAACACGACTGGAAACACTGCTTCTCAGGCTTGGCCGTATGTCATTGTCGGTTTTGTTAAAAGGAGTCATGCATATAAGAGGTATTATATAATTGTAAAAAATATACTTATGATTTCGTCATGATTAGTGAAAATATTAAGGTAAAGTTATAAAGTAGGTATCGCTTTTGCTTTACGATTAACATTTCAATTTCGCAATCGTTGCTGATTTTTTCTGTATGCATGTAACTATGATATTTTTGTATCTTATCTCTTTACTTAAGTGCCTCCAACGTGAAATATACTTTCTCGTTTAAGAAAGCTGGGAAGGGAAAGGCAACTAAAACTAGTACTCTGGAATGCTCACACATTAAACGAAATGTGGTATTGGTTCCACGTCACGCCTGTCTTTTGTTTAGTCGTGGTTTTTATCATAACAGTTTTTCTGAAACACAACGGCTATAGTAATCTGGATAGAAGGAAAATATTTGTTTACTATTAAATTGAAATTTCATAACAATGAGGCTTATGTAAATTTTGTTGTCGCGTGTAAACAAAAGAATTACTAGCAGACTTTTTTTTTTGTTAATTTACTAATATTTCTTGTACCATTCCAAATATGGTAGGATATGGTTAACGACAATAGTCTAATGGTGAGATTCGAGCTCTAGACCATACTATCGGAAATCCCTACCCTTAACCATTAGGCTATTGGCGCTTCAGAACTAACTAACTAATTGTATTAAAAATAGAGTGATCACAGAAAAAAAATAATATATACCTTTTGTTCAGCTGCACTCATTATAGGACATGCAACATGCATTCAGTCACAACTAACTCATCTCGCTCAGGCGCCCGATCCACGAGCACGGAAGACGAAGTATGTATATATATTATTACTTATCTTTAATTTAAACTGATACGGTTTCCTCCGTTTAAAATATAATCTGATTCCGATGATGCAATAACTGCGCTCCTATCCTATTATGCTTGCTTGAAGCTCCGAAAATCCTAGTAGGTTCATTCGTCAATAAAGTGTCACTTTTATTTATATTTACACTAGCAGTGGCCCGCGACGCCGTGCGCGCGGAATAAAAAAAAAACTTAATTAGTCTTCTTCCATATATGCCAAATTTCATCGAGATCTTTCAAACAAACATCCATCTATCTAAACATTCGCATTTATAATATTTGTAAAATTAATCCTCCGTCTCTTAATAGGCTACTAATTAAGTGTTTTTTAAATATCGCGCGGACGTATTCGCGGGCGACAGCTAGTTTTAAAATATGTATAATAACATGTTTTTATGATTGTTTTAGTTCCGGAAATATGTGAATGACGCCTACGTCTATCTGTATTCAATCTCCTCGTTTTGTGCCATCTTTACTATGGGCTTTTTGCGGTCCACGAGGTATTTACCATTTTTAAATACAGTCATCTTTTTAATTGTACTTTTTGAGTTATTTTTAATAATGCTTACTTTTTACTTTGACTTTAACGATAATAATGTTCACGATTGCTTCATGTCGGAAGTACTTTATGTTTAGGAAGGCATTTTAGTGTTTCAAAGTGTTTAACGTTAGTATATAGGTATATTATATGATATACAATAATACTCCTTATATAGTTGTGAGGGAATAATTAGTTTATATTAATTAGTCCTAATCTTTGTGTTCTTTCCATACCCGTACGTATAAAGAAAATTAGAAAATATAATTTGGTTAACTAGTAACTAAATTAGTAGTATATTTTTATTAACTAAAAATGGAAAAAAAATTAACATAAAAACTTAGCTCAATAAAAACAAAAAGCACTAAATACAAAAACCAAAAAGCGGAGAGTTTTCTTTCTTTCAAGCGTAATCATATCATTTTGTTTGAGAATATTTTTTGGATGTCGTTTCTTTTTTAATTTTTTTTTTACTTTTATCTAGGGTGCTGCAACTTACCCGGCTATATATACTCCTGCATCTATATTTATCCTATTTAGTTAACAACGTACTATGGATGTTATGGTACCGATTAGTCTTACAGGATGACAGAGGTTTAAAGCTGAGTGCCGTAAGTATTAAGTTTTATTATACAAGTTTATTTGTTACCTGACATACAGAGCGAGATTAAGTGCATTCGCTTCGAGGCAATACCATAGCGAACTTCAAAAATGTATAGAATGGCTATGTAGCGAATAAGCTGTAAATGCCTCCTAAGCTGTAAATGCCTCCTCAAGGCAAACACTGGCAATTCAGTCAAAAAAAATATGGAACGAATGCACTTTGTCTAGCCCCGCTGATCCCAATCATGAATTTAATATGGAATTTTTAGTACCACTGACCAGAATTATATTTATAATTTAAAAAAAAAACAGGATATTAAGCACTATAAAAATTGATCATAGACATTCATACTAAAAGACATCACTTTCTTATTTTAATTATAATTCCGTATTTTAATAAAATTTAAACAATTTTGAAATAACTGGTCATTTGTATAATTTTTAATACTTATAGAGGACAAGTTTTAACTAAATTTTCGTTATTGTAGTTGTCGTGTCAATTACTTCATGCAATGTCGATGTATGGCATGTTGTCAAGTTACATGTGGATGTTTGTGGAAGGGCTGCATTTGTACATATCTCGAAATTTTGTAAGTTTTATTTCAGATAATAATAACTTTTACATTTTACTTTACAACTTTTGTCTACTTTTTTAATTCTATTTTTTAATCATTAACTTAATGACACATTGGTAAAATATCATAATAAATTTATACAACAACGGCTAAACACTCACGTATGTTCATCCGGTGGCGGCATACGCGAGTGTTTTAGCCGTTTTGATCATTGTTGACACCAATTATACTTTGTGCTTATACTGGTTAGGGTTGTCGACAAAAAAAAATTAATAAATTTTGAAATGGCTTATTTATCTAATAATTTAGAATTAGAAAAAAAAAACTCGTTGTACATAAACACTTCAAGTAAATATTTAAACAAACTTTTCTACGTATAATTACAGACATAAGATATGATAAATTTCTCTGACTATAATAATTATTTACCTTATATGTAAAAAGTACTACATTACTAACTTTATAATGATATAAATTTTTCATTAGAATATGCGGTTTATTTGATAATATTTTAAAGGAGTGCGCGCGATGTCTGAAAATGAAAATGTATATTTGCTTGGGATGGGTCTCGCCAGCAATTAACGTACTTATATACGCCATAGTAAGAACTTGTTATGCAAATGAATCTGACAGGTAATTAAACACTTATAATAATTATTAATATATTTTTCTACTTTTCTGACTATACGTTTATTTTAAGACTTGTAGTACAAATTAAGATAGATTATAAATCCAAAAATAACATTTTCTATTTCTGAAGCCTTTTAAGTATTGCTTGCGATAAGCGAATGTAAATTGGTCTATGTTAATTAATTTTTATTTTCAATAATTCTGGGATTCATTAAATATTTAAATATAATAATCAAACTATTCATTTTTAAATGCTTTTCAATGCTAGTAATGAATTATATTGATTCAAAAATTATTCTGAATGAAATATGCATAAGTATATTGTATTGCAGTGCAGTAGTAGAACATTGAGGCGAATATTAATGCGAAATATTGATTTTTTTGTTATGGATTATTGTACTTCCTTTTGTTTTAGAATTAAAAACATCGTTGTTTAATAAATATCAAAATAACATGTGTATATTTGTCACCCCCTAAGGAATTCTGGTGGGTGAACAATGCTGTTGTTGCAATGCGAAGATCCTTTCCTCGTATTCATTAAACGAGACGGCGATGTAGTAGATACATGAACCTTGCCTGTTTCAAATTGTTAAATGAACAAGTTGAAAAAAGAATCGGCCGTTTTACGATGTTATTACATGCTGCTGTGCGAGCTCTACGTAACATTTACAACTGAGCGCGTAGCATGATTGCGAGAAAGTGTTCGTAGCGGCGTTGACATTTACAGTAGATTTGCACAGCAGTAAAGTACTGCGATTCAAACAAATATTGAAATATTTTTAGTTTTAGACTCTCTACTTGCGTCCCGTTAACGATTTGTTTTCATTTAATTGTATATTTTAGTACAATGGATGTATTTTCTTAGATGCTGGGTAGAGTATCATTTCGCGTTATGGATCATCGTCGCACCTATTATAATAACTCTGTTAATATCTATCGGTAAGTTTTATTTTATAGATAAAGACTGCAATTTTGAAATATTTAAGGTCAATGAACAATGGTTTTATATTTAATTAAAGATATTGTATAAAGTAGTCGGCATTTGAGTTGGCACTTACAGCAAATAATGGTTGAGTTCGGATTCTGTAGCGATCTCTTTGTCTTACAGTACTAGTTGAATATTAGACAGACCAAAGCAAATAAATTCCAGCTTGATACCCATACGCGCTCCTGAGAAAAAGATTCTTCGTAAACAGACGAACGGACAACAAAGTGATCCTATAAGGGTTCCCCTTGTTTCCTTTCGAGGTACGGAACCCTAAAAATAATGGTTTTACAACTCTATTTATTTTTAAGAAAAACGAGCTTAAGCATTACAAAACAAAAATCTCACTATTGCACTGTAAATGTCCATTTCGAATGCCGCATTTTTGTCTGTTCAATTTTTTTTAATATAGCCTGCGTTTTTTTGGATAAAAGTCCAGAGGGAGAAAATAGGACAAGAGCTGGGAAAATATTTCGTTTCGTTATTACCTTGGTAACGTATATAAATACATTAGCTACTAATAATCATATGTTGGAGGGTATCAAATTATAAGAAAAGTTACAAAAGTCAATGTTTATACAAAAAGAGAAGGTTTTTTTTTAGTATTTTTCCCAGTGTAGTTATCGAGCTGGCTATACACCATTTCCGTTTTTTCGTTGAATTTTGGGACACGCTGTATATATAGCATATATATAAATGTTTTATAACCATGATTCCAAAACGATACCTTAACTTTATGGCAAACAAACGTAAGACACGTTCAAAGCCACTATTATGCTCCGGATATTAAAAATAATATAAAACGACGAAAACATAAAAAACATATTTAAAAATCATTATCTAAAATCCTTGGTGTAATCAAATTATATCGCATTTGTGCACCCTGTATATAAAGTATGAGCGAGCTCACTAATTTGCTGTAAACATAAAAAATTAAACTTACCTACTGTTTTATTTAATAGCGTAGTACCAAAGTGTTTGGAAAAACCTGCAATGGGTTTATATATACTTTTATTGTAATGTGTATATTGTTCCTTGTTTATATAAATGAAATAAATAAAAAAATATATATTGAATACAAATGTTGTAATTTTATAGTTTATTTGAGTGAATAAGGCAAACTTAAATTATAATTTTTGTAAAATACTCCGAAATTAAGAATTTTTATCTAAACCAAGTGAATGATTAAATAACTAATGCAATTTTTTTAATTAACTCTTGCCATTTTACACGAAGAGTGTTTTTAAAGTTAAGGATTTGTTTTGGGACAGCTTATAGTAATTATTTTGGTGTTAAAGGAAGAAAGGTGTTGAAGGATAAGGTCATAACTTTTATATAACTCTAAATTTTATTACATTTTTCGATAGACCACAATATTTTAAAAACAAACCCAAAGCTTAGTTTTTTTTAATATTTGAACATTCCTTTTTGTTCTTAAGAAAGTATTTCGTAACGAAAAAAATTTTTTTAACAGTCACCATTTTTTATAATAGTTAGGGGCAAACGAGCAGCGGGAACGATGACGACCTCTGACTTTGTATAGGCCCTAACCTCTCAATAGGAACATATAAGGAGGTGATGATGGTGATATAAATTTTACTATTTCAGTTAATTAATTTGCTATATATTATTCAGATACCGCTGTTCGGAGTGCACTATGTACTGTTCCCGCCCACCAAAGCCCCAGAATCTGTATATGAGAAAGTCTATGATGTCGTTATTACAGTTATAACGAGCATGCAGGTAACGAATAACTTATCATAATAATGAAAACATTTGAATTATATTTCGTAAAATATAAGATAAATTTAAATTATATAGTACAAAATTTTTTTCTTAAACTGTTTTCTTTAATTTGTTTTTAGAATAACCCATAGATATGTTTGTTGAGTAAATTTCCTCATTGTTGTTATTTACATTACAAAATTAACATAGGTATAAAAGAAATTGTATCATACGTGTTCTTCCAGATTATGTTCCACATCTATGCCAAATTTCAGCGGGATCCGTTCAGTCGTTCTGGTGATACATTCAAACAAACATCCATCCAAACATTCGCATTAATAATATTAGTAAATGTACAAATACCTCCATACCTAATAAAAACCTGTGTTAACTTTGTATAGTGAAATGCTATCGTTGCCGATACAAACGGACCTCTTTAGACTTTTTTACTGATTATTTTTATATTTTTAAATTTAGAATGTTTAATTTTTTTTTCTTCCTTTTTATTATTCCAAAATGTGATTTGAAAATATATCTTCCTTATAATGTGTGCTAATCTTTTCTTTTCTCCCTTCTATTTTATAATATTATTATAATTATAATTTTTAACTTTCTTTCTGTTTTAAAAATTTGTCTTATAGCTGTCAAAATACATTAACCTCATGTTTTTTGGCTGAATATAACACTAACGGTACTTTTTTAGGGTATCATTACTTCTTTCTTCTTTTGGTACATGAACGATGACATCCAAATGGCCGTAAGGGAGAAATTCGGATTAGTGAATAACGAAGGGAACCAAGAAGAAGACATCGAAATGTCCGGTAAGACTTGCTAAAATTATTCCAGAAAATTTATTTTTTACCGTAAAATAAAAAGATCAATAGGTCTACGATTTACGATAATTATAAAAACAAAATTCATGCTTATAACGAAACGAAGACTACTCAAAGAACCACTGAACTTGGACTTTGTCTGCGGCGAATATAGCTACAATTCTATCTATCATTTTAAACGTGCAAAATAATTTTAATAACATAACAGAAATATAACAATTTTTTATATAAATCTATCGTATCAATTTCAGTGCATTACAAATTTTCAGACAATCTTACGCGTGCGCTCTGATTTGTTAAAATTAAGATCTACGCATGTTGCGTTTTCGTTGTTTATTTTTATTAATAATACTTTTCCAGTTGCAGCTGTGGCGGGTACCGAGACGAATGAGCCTGAAATCGCCGAATCATCTCATTAATTCAGCTCAGAAATCCACTGTCTTGACTTTTGTTTAAATACATTTTGTAGTCTCTTTCTTTTCAAGGAAGAAAACAATGAAATATGTATTAACACAAGTATCACGGCACTAAACTGCGGTTTAATTAATTCCTTTATTATAATACGTCATTTTTAACAATCTTGATGTCGTAAGTAGTATTTGATGATAGATTACTTCAAATAAGTATAGCGCTAAGCATTGACCTTACGATTCGTGGGTCTATATACTATAGTGTAATAATTAATAAAAATATTAATGTTTACTGTTAAAGCCTGACTAGAACATCAGAAAACCCGTAACCGGGACAGGGCTGTATTACGTATACGATATACGAAAAATTGTTATTAGTATTAATACACTTATTATAATAATTTCATTCTCAAATGTATTTAGATTTAGATGATGTAGTGTTTATGAAGATTAAATAAAGAAGTTTAAAAATTTTATTTTTTTTGCATGATTAACTTTTTTATCTCGATATCAAATTGGGTTGGAAAATCTTTATAAAGATGGTTCATGGAACGGGGTTACGTGGGATATTACCCTGTAAAACTAAAAAAAATAATTTCACTAACTTATCAACCATCTTCAAAAATGACGAAGCTAAGAGGAGAGTGACAGCCAATTCCCATATACAGAAATGATCGATCGAACTTTAAGTGTCAGATATTCAAATTATATTCTACTTTAATTTAATTTGGTAATGAATAAAATTTTGACCAAGACCACACTTAAAGCTAATGTGGTCACAAGATCGTACTCATTAGTTTAGTAAGTGTCCACTCTATTCATTCTTAGGTTTTAAATAGAACGCAAGTGTCACGGCACTAAACTGCGGTTAAATTAATTCCTTTATTAAAAATACGTCATTTTTAACAATCTTGATGTCGTAAGTAGTATTTGATGGTAGATTACTTCAAATAAGTATAGCGCTAAGCATTGACCTTACGATTCGTGGGTCTATATACTATAGTGTAATAATTAATAAAAATATTAATGTTTACTGTTAAAGCCTGACTAGAACATCAGAAAACCCGTAACCGGGACAGGGCTGTATTACGTATACGATATACGAAAAATTGTTATTAGTATTAATACACTTATTATAATAATTTCATTCTCAAATGTATTTAGATTTAGATGATGTAGTGTTTATGAAGATTGAATAAAGAAGTTTAAAAATTAATTTTGTTTTTTTTTTGCATTATTAACCTCTTTATCTCGATAACAAATTGGGTTGGAAAATCTTTATAAAGATGGTTCATGGAACGGGGCTACATGGGATATTAGCCTGTAAAACTAAAAAAAATAATTTCACTAACTTATCAACCATCTTTAAAAATGACGAAGCTAAGAGGAGAGTGACAGCCAATTCCCATATACAGAAATGATCGATCGAACTTTAAGTGTCAGATATTCAAATTATATTCTACTTTAATTTAATTTAGTAATGAATAAAATTTTGACCAAGACCACACTTAAAGCTAATGTGGTCACAAGATCGTACGCATTAGTTTACTAAGTGTCTACTCTATTCATTCTTAGGTTTTAAATAGAACGCCAGAGATGTCAGAGACGCCAGACACGCCAGAAACGCCACAGATGCTACAGACGCCACCGACGCCTTAGACTACTCTTATTAATTTTAATTAATAATGAATAATACAAAAAGTGTTAATTAATTCATAAATGATACGATTTATTTTACGAAAGTAAAACAACAAAGCGATATTAAGAAACTAACCTTTAATATTCCTAACGATTACAATCGTTTCTACATTACATCCACCATATTATCTCCAAAATGATTTAACGAATATCACTGAAATATGCAATTTTCGCATAGCCTGGAAAAAAACATAGGCTAATGATTAATCTTATTTTAATTCTGTAATCGTAATCACGGACGGGTGCTAGATAATAAAGAGAAGAACGCTGTCATAATTTTTGCAATAATAACGAATTAAAAGTTCACTTTGGTAAACTATAGCATAGCCTAAACTTCAAATCTATATATATATATATATATATATATATATATATATATATATATATATATATATATATATATATATATATATAGACAGATTAGAGATCAAATTATATATATATTAGCGGACCCGACAGACGTTGTCCTGTCTACACGTCTTTAATTTGAAAATTTGACACTGCGATGGTAGCGCCGTCTGTCGGATCCAATGTAAAACATTCCAAAATCAATAACTACTAATAAATTAAAAATTAATTAAAAAACATTGTCCAGCAGACAAAATTGTGAATCTAAACCATTCCCAGATCCCCTTGAACACACACAAAAAATTTCATCAAAATCGGTCCAGTCGTTTGAGAAAAGTTCAGTAACATACACACTCACAGAAGAATTATATATATAAAGATGTATATATATATGCTACACTAAAAACCTTTTGGATCACCTCAATAAATACAATTTAAGCGTGAGCTTGCACAAAACTAAATTGCATCGATCCTTATATTTATTCCAATTAAAGGTAATATATATTATTAAGTAAATAAATGACGAGTAGACAGAATATAAAGTTCATAATAGTTATGGGAGCTATTTACATTTTCGTAGAATAGAGTAATACGCCAATAACGTCTTCTAGACAGTAGATATCTCGTTAGTGTATGTGACCGATCGATTGCGAACTATAACTGTTTATAATCTTTCGGGACAAAATCGTTACCTGACGATATAAACCGCTAAAACTTTAAAATCAATACTTCACTTTCTCTAATATCTCTAAAAATGAAAAACATTTTGTAGCATAAAGCACGACTTTATGGATTTTTTGTTAATTTCTGCCTGACCACCCTCTTCAAATTGTGACTAACCGTGGGTTTCCGATCAACATCATCAAATGTTTACATAAAATTTATAGTCATCCCTGTCAAAAATATGAATTAAACGGGGTCGCAGAATCCTACAATAATATAAGTCGTTAAATTGTTGCATTACTAATCCAAATAATATAATAAATATAAGGTGTCAAAGTCAACACTCTTACTGTGACATGTAAGAACAAGTCAAAGGTGTTTCAATTTTGACTATAGAGAAACGGACTAGACAAAAAGTCGTCATTGTGCTTAATTTTGCTACATTTCGCTGAAGGTGAGGTAAACATAAAATCACAGATATGCATATCATGCTGACACATGGATTCAAAACGTCGTTACGAACGCATACTGACTATCATTTAGGCAAACAGAACGAACACACAAGCAAACAAGTTTATAACTTTGTTCGTTTTTATTTAGCAGAGGGTAATGCGTAGGCTTGGCAGGTCCTGTCTCTTAAAAGTCAAAGATTACCGATCAAAACAGATCAGTGACGTAACTCCTACGTATGTATCTTGAATTGGTCCGCTGACGCGTTAATTTTAATTGGTGGAAGTCGTGTCACCTTCAATACATATAGACGTGTAACATAAGATCAAATTTTATTATAACCGTGACAATCTTAAGCGTAAATTTAAATGGAAATAAAATAGATATTTAATCTTCAAAGGAAAAATTTTAAAAATTTAATAATCCAGAAGACGGTGCACGGGCATATTAAATGCACGATAAGTAAATTTATTAGCGACTCGATCTAGCTTCGCTTCACTAGATTAGTTCAAAGATATTGCCATATAACAAAGGAGATATTATAAGATTCCAACTTTATGGCAGCTCGTGTCTGGCTCGCAAATTTGTACGCAGTATCAAGCCACGTTCTACTGGTAAGAAAGCTTGCATTCACATTGGCAGTGGAAATATTCACCTCCCGCTGATAGTTATGATTGTTTTCTGCATGGAGTCGTGTCCGAAATTACAAACTGCCGCTAAGTTAGGATAGCACTTTACATTGTTGTTTACTCTCTGAGAAAAGAGCTTTTTAATTCTAAAAGTTTTTTTTTATTAATTCCTTATATTTTCAATCCCTCTAGAACAAACAATAAAATTCCTTTCTGATAGAAAAAACATGTTTATCATCTAATGTTGTTTACTAAAGTGAACATAATTATTTTGTTGCAAATTATTTTAACCAAGATATAGTGGCAAGATTTCTTTTTCGAAGAAAAGCAAAAAAGAAAGTAAAAAAAACTAAGTTAAAAATGGTTTTATAGTGATCGTATATTTTTATAAAGTTGTATGTATGGCATACTATATAAAATGAACATAAGGGTTAATGGGAGAAAATTCATAATATATATTTTTAATTCTGGAATCTGATTGTTCAGACTGATTTTTTCAGGAGTTAAGAGATTACATTTTAATCGGATTAAGGATACTGTCAGCGCGCCCCAGGCCGGCCTACAATAACAATATGAAATTTCACATGAAAATTAATTTGCTGCGAACAATGGTTGTACATTTCCAATTTTTGTGACTGAGTAGACACTGCCTTGAAGAGGCATTTCACCGGGCTTGTCGTGGCCAGAGGTAGTGGCACTTAGCCTAAGCCTCGTTTAAACATTTTCACTACGAGACTGTCAGATTAGCTGTCGTACGACTAAATGCTAAGTGGTAAGGTCGCATTGAACGAGTCCTTATTCAATGACATTTATTACGACTCTTTCATTATGCTGCGAAGAAAAATGACGTATTTTAAAAGAAATAAAATGTATTGTGGCACAAAGGAAATGTCAGACTTCATATTAGAAGATAATTTAGGTTCGAATACTGGCAGACTTGATCTATTCGTTAAATTAGAATAATCGAATTTTGTTTTAAGTTTTATACGTCTTCAACGCTGCCTTTATTTCCAACAGCTAAAACACTTATGAAAATAAATAGCAATTTTATTACAGAAGAAAAAAAATATTTTTTTTTGTCAGTTTGCTATAAAACTTCTCTTATATTCGTTTATATTAACCGTGGGTTTCTGAGACTAAATTCGCCTTAAAGCATATTGTTACATTACATTATCTCTCTTTTGTCAAATATAATGACATAAATAACGACATGTCTCAGAGAATTTGGTCTCAGAAACCAACGGTAAATATGCTAACAAATACTTCGAATCTATAATTCCAAGTACGAGTTAGAGTAGAGCTGAGAGCGCGCACGTACACAAGTCGTCAATGTCACTAAAATTATTTTCCAATAATTACATGTTCATAACATCCCACGGGCTTTCATATTGATCGTACATACACGTTATTGCAAAAACGACGCGTACATTTCGCTGAAAATCATATTTCGATTTCCACTAACCTCAAAGCAAGTTGATAGGAAATAGGAATAAAACATACCTTGCTTATGCATAATTAACATCAAGAGTCTCGTACTTTATTTCAATTTTTACTTTTAACCAGGAATACAAAATACAAAGGTTCTTTAAATAAAAAGTCTTAATTACAGACTTAATTAGAACATTTTCGGAAAGGGCATTGACGCCTAAATCCAATTATTTTAAAAATATACCCCGTCTTTTGTTTTGAAATACAAATATAGAATAGATAATTAACCTTCTAATTTTAGAAACAATGACAATTACAGTCCATTGAGTAAAAAAACAACGTAATAAGTCGAAGCCGAGACCAGAGCAGTGGACAGAGCAGTACGTAACATGAAAACAGTACTGTTCTGTTTTCGCGTGGGAGTTCAACCCTTTGCTGTACTGCCTGTCTGTGCTGGTTTACGGGAAACTGGTTAACCGAGATATCTTTATTATTAAAACTTCTTCTTGCTGTCCATAAACTTAAATCTTTTTTTCTTTTGTTATCTTATGTTTTTAATCTATAAATTCCTAAATCATTGATGTCATAGGGTAAAACTTTAGTCGGATGTTAGGACATAAAATAATACGTGCCGTTGCATCGCGTTCTGAGTTCAGGGTACTTAGTGAAATATTATACATATTTAAACGTCACTAGTCCGAAGCAGAACACTTGTCAAAACTTTTAACAAGGCGAGAAGCATCTCGGAACCGAAGCACAGTTAAGTTTGATACTTACGAAACTGATATGGATTTTATATGTTTTGGTTAACCATATTGCAGACATGTTCCGACAGAACCAATAAATTGTTATAAAACTGTATTGAAATATATTGTTATCTCTTACATTCATTATGAACAGAGAAAACACAGAGAAAGAACAGAGATTAAAAACAGAGAAAACACTATGTCTCAATATAAGTGTCGGCAGTCATAACATTGACATGTTACAATATCGAAGCGGCAGTAGCCTAACGGTGAAGGGTACGGATTTCCAAACACGGTTTGAATATCGCCATTCGATTATTGTCGGTAACCATATCCTAACACAAGCATAAAGCTTATTTAGAATGGTACAAGAAATATTAGTAAATTAACAAAAAAACTGCTAATATTAAAAAAAAAATTACCGGTCACCCTAAACTTAGGGTAGGCTCCAAGCCCTCGGTGGGGATGTATAGTGAGCTGATAATGATGATGATGATGATAACGTAAATTACTTGAACGACTTTTCCAGTAACTTACTAGTGGAAAATTTCATATCAATTCCCAGTATATGAAATATTATTTTTGTAAAATATTTTTCAATATCACCAAGTAATTGATTTTATACAAAATGTAAGATCCCTCGAGAGCTAATATATTGTTGACGGGCTTTATTAGTTTCTTGATCACAAAGTTACTTGTGTTAGGTTTCTTTTTCATTACATTTTTCAATATTGCAAACTATGTATTATACAAGCAAAAGAATCGGAACGTCTGTCTGTAACATTAAAAGACAAATTTTTAAACAATCCTCTTTCCATATGTCTGTCTGTCACCAAGTCCGTATTTGTTTCGGACAATGTGTTTATTTTTTTCAGATATAGCGAACTAAAGAAACATTTTTATATTTAATTCCACGTGGACGAAGTTGCGGGCAACAGCTAGTAGAAAATAAATAATTTAATTAAATTTATAAATGAAAATGTACAATTTCTTTGTGCGTCAAAGTATTTGAAATTAATAAATTGGTATTTTTCCATCATATTAAAGTATTCATATTAATAGATTTCTTATTTCACTCGATACATTTTACACAATGACCACCTTCGCATCCATCGCCAATGTCGAAGGAACAACAATAGGGGTCGCAACTTTGTTGCCTATTAGCTGTCTCTCGCGACTGCATTCGAGCGGAACTAAAATTAACTTAATTAGTAGCCTAGTTGTTCTTCCAGATTACGTTCTACAATCTATGACAAATTTCAGCGAATCCTTACAGCCTTTCTGGAGATATCTTATATCAAACATCTTAAATGAATACATCCAACATACGCATTTATAATATTAATAAGATAAAAAACATTTTAAACGCACGGTAGTTATGTTGGATTCTCCCCCCGAATGGGAGCATACCCACTACACCCCTCCGTTCCCTCATGGCCACAGCGTGGGACGCCACAGGATCATTATAAATTTGCGACCGCGACTCCCCACTGTAAACACCTTACACCTGGGGGAACATGCTTCTCCCTGTATTGACATCTTGTTATTGTGAGCATTGTTAAATGAATTTTCTAGAGGTGACACCACCCTGAAAGTTTCTTTGTAGAAAATACATCTATTGTGTCGTACCTTGTAAAAGCCTTTTCCTAAGATGTGTCAGGTTTATAAGAGGACAATAAGGGCGTCGCGTAGCACATCTTATTGTTGATCGCAGTGACGCATTAGAGGGTTGAAAGTAGCTCTATAATATTGTATTGATTTTTCTTTGACCTTTCTCACTTTCTCCTAGAAAACTTGTGTAAAACTTGCAAGTTAACTTTGGTAAATTTGGTCAAGAATGGTACTATACAGTACAACGAGTATTATTTGCCGTCTATAAAACAAAGCTTTTTTTAAATTTCAACCATACCTTTTTTGTCTAGTAGAATAAAATAATGGCAATATAAGTCACGTCAATGGAAATTCACAGTAAGAAATGGTTGTATTTTGTACTTGTTTTTAACTTTTGTCACGTTTTAAGAGGTTATTTGGAACGTGCCCGAAACCTTGTACCTTTTTTAGATATCAATCAAATCATACAAAGATAGAAGTCGTCTATTCATTACCATGTCTACAATCATTAATATACCATTGTTAACTCCAGACGATAAGTATCTTTTTGCCAGACAGTTTCATTCACAAGACGGCAAATTAAGTGACGACATATAATGGCGGTTCTACCTCACGTTGCCTGTATTGATTGACAAATAAAATATTTATTCCCGACTATCTGTCACCCGTGACTCCGTCCGGGCGGATAAAAAAAACTTAATTAATAGCCTATGTGTTCTTTTAGGCTACTTTCTATACCAAAGAGCAAGGTACAACAAGGCATTCTGGTATTACATTTTAACAAATCATCCAGCCACTAAATTCGATTTTACGAGTTTTAGTTAAAAAAAAATAGCCTAATACTGGTTTGAATCTTTATAGATATGGTAGTTAACTGATGAATTTTCAACATGTTACTGCAATCCAATAACATTGTTGAAAATAATTATCCGAAACAAATTTCCATTATGAATAATATTTTATTCAAAAGGATATTTAATTACTGTCAATATAATTAACAAAGGGAAATGAATATGCTTGAAACTATATGCCTCAGTGGATAACTGAATGAAATCAATTTCATATTTTTACCACGCACAATGCCCGTCAAAAGCATTTTAATGAGTACAAAGGGTAGCAGTGCTCAAATAATAAACTGATATCTCGTATTTTTCCTGATTTCCAGGTAATTTTTACGCTATCTACGCGTAAAAATTACCTAGAATTAATTAAGTGTGTTAAAACAAAAAAAATTACTTATTTGGTGTGATACTAAGAAAAGGTGATATCAAGATCAGACATGGACATGTAAATGTACGATCGAGGAAGAGACAAGAAAGATTTGACAGGAGCGCACTAAATAGAAAGTAGTAATCTATGGTTACTCCACTGAGTTGTGGTCGCGTGTACTTAAAATATAACATAACATATTAGAAATAAAATTACAAAATACGCGGCGAAATAAATTATTATATTTGATTACAAAAAACCAAGATCAACGATTCCCAAAGTGTTGAAAATCGAATCGTCCCTCCTGAGTCCACAAGACTAGGTGTACGATGAAGAAAATAAAGGTCAGGGTTCACATCTTAAATAACAAAATTAGCAGCACAGGTTATATCAACATGCACATGAAACGGTCTACTAGAAAAAAAAGTTTGGGAATCGCAGCTTCACACAGCGATAAATAAGAAAAGCTAAATACGTTTTACTTACGCTGTCTCTTTAGTCGCCGTGGAAAATCAATTTCGCCCACGGGCAGAGTCTATAAAGACATTTCTAATAGAATACCAACTAGAAAAACATTGTCCATTTAACGAGAATACCTTTAATTAGATCCTGTTGTTAATGACCGTTAAAGATTTTTTTATTCGATTGTAAGAAACAATGCTTTCTTAGAACTGTGATTGAAATATCAGAGTAAAAACGTACATTTCTAGTTTTAAATGTAGATATCGTATTTGTTAAAAAAATATTTTCCATTTATGTGACAAGGTCTATGGAATGCAAGATAGTATGTACAAATTTTGTAATTATTGGTATGCACTACTCATGTTTAGTTTAAAATATGATGCCATTTTTAATTTCATTTTTTTAGGAATCCATACTTCTAACATAAAAAATAATGGAAGCCTTATAGGATCACTTTGTTGTCCGTCCGTCTGTCAAGACACTTTTTCGCAGGAAAGCGTTGAGGTATCAAGCTGGAGTTTATTTGAATAGTGGTTTTAAATAGGATCACGTGGACTGTGGCATGATGGAATGATAACTGAAATTATAAATGATAGGTCATTCTGAAGGACGAAAATCTAGTGCAGGAACCTCACATAGGAGGGTAAAAATGATGACGATGGAAATGATAATAATAATGGTTATCACGATCATTATCATATCATATCATCATCCAACTAGTGCATGACCACAAACTCAACTTATGGTAAGTGGTGATGTGATCGATGAATGGTCATATTCAACACATGATAGCTACATGGTCACCGTATTATTATTCCTCGTTGTAATTAATGAAATAACAGATTATTTCATTACTACATTTGCAACTTGTAGCACACAGATGCAAACCGAAGCGAAGCGCATTTTGAATGGTATTGATTAGATACGTTCCAGGGAATGTTCTAGCAAACAGGTGCACTAAATTGAATACTGTTTTCGTAGCGCAGTGCTACAGGTGCTACGCTTCGCTTCGGTTTCTATTAATTAACAGTCTAATTAATTACTATTTTATTTCTTTGCTACGACATTTTTATTTAAACACATTTATTACCTTACTTTACAATACTAATAATGAACGTTTATTTTTTATAATATTAATATTCATCACGGGTATAGTTGGCAATGAAACCGACCGGATTGAAATTTTAATATTTCATTCACGTAGCATTTTCTACGACGAAAGAAATCGGTTCAATCGTTATCAAATGTTTCGATAATAATAATATAATTGATATCTAATATGTTATTTAAGAACAGGATCTAATCGCTAATTAATATATTTAATCAGAATTCAATAGTGTCCGTCATTCGTGCTACCTTAATAGAACCATTTATTTAAATTTTAATTTAAAAAATAAATATTTCTATATACATTTGAATAAAGTTTTCCATTACGCAATGGTATTATTTGGCATTATTTTGACTTTGACATTGAAAAGCATGCAGGGTCAGCTAGTAATAAATAAATAATCCGCTCAATACCAAGAGAAACTGCGCATCACAAGATCGGAGAGAACAATATCTTCGCGTAGATTTAATTAACGCATTAGCCATTGACGTATTTCACCCCTAAGGCATTGCTCACATTAACTCGCGGGCGCGATAGCGGTCAAGGTCGCTAAATATAACTCAGTATACAAGTGTCCACGTAGAAATCACACTCGATGCCCGCCACGCACCTTTGGCAAACAGCAAACAACATACATGAACATGTGGATAGGTGTTAGCCAGTTTTCTTTTGTGGTTGCTGTTTGGAAATAATTGGTATAGTTGTCGATCGAAATCAAAGGATGTTCGACAAACGTGTTTGCGATGTATTCAGACGCTTGCGATGTATCATTTATACGTGGGAGTTTGCCGGATGTGGAAGTGCGAACGCTTTAATTACTACTTATTATTAATAAATGTTTACTACCTACTTAACTTTTATTTTTCTCATTTGCAACATTTGTATATACCTTGAGAAGTTCAAAAGATAAATATGTTCTAAAATGGACATGACAACTGTATATGTCTGTAAAACATGTATAAATTATGAGCACCTTATCAAAATAATAATAAAAAACAACCAATGCCAAAAAATAATCGTTAATCATATTTATCGCCACGATTAGGTCTTGTATTGCTTATTGTAAACACGCTTTTTATATTGGGAATTTGTATTAGGTATTTGACATATGCTTGATGATTGTAGCTGTTTGTAGCAAACACTAAACGCCAGTAGCTGCCATGACAAGCCGACGCACTCAGATCAACAACGCCTGGCCAACGTAGGTAAACGCAATTTGCCTCTACGGCGCCATTACTCGCGCCCGTGCGTTTACCGTGAACAAGCCCTTAACGCGTTGTTACTTGAAAACAGCATATTTAGTTACTTAAGGCGTCTTTCTTTAGTTACACTTACGTTGGAAAGCTTTTACGTCTAACAGTACGATGTTTTTGTTTATATGGAAGGTTAGCAAATTGTAGTCTTTATAAATGTGAAATATTGCAACATTTTAGTCAATATTTTGTATTATAGACCCAGTTAGATTCGGGGAAAAAATCTAATTATACCCAACAATTGCGATAGCTTGCACAGTCTGTTCAACTTTTTTTTTGCTGAAATTTTCAGGGAAGTTACGTTAAGTATGTGAGTGGGTTGTATGTACTCCATGCTACATAAATTAATTGATTACTTAAGTATAATTTTAGGACACTTACTACACACATAGCTAGTGGGACTGAAATAAATATAAAAAAAAATATTTGACAATATTGTATATATATATCTACAGAAACCCAATATCGCCTTTCGCCCTTGAGTCTCCTAGGAAAGGGTACAGTGGTAGGAATGGATATCAGATATCTTATATTTTCAATACAATCAATACACCGTAAGCTGTATCAAACTTAACAAAATTATTTATAAGATGCTCCTATGTCATACATACGTGGAGGCTTAATGTGGTATAGAATTACGACTGGGCTATATTGACTGTTACACAAATCTGATAAGATTTTTTCTCTATTCGTAAAAAACTGATATCAAAATTAGTCAGTTCATAATCGAACTATAAGAATTTAATAAACTGTCAGCAAATTGTCAATGACAAAATTTCATCCTCGTAAGAGGGTACAGAAATAAATATTTGTTAGGGTTACAAACAGTCACAATATCGTTACATTTTGTTTATTTTCGTATAAAATTTAATGAGGATGCTACGACGCATATTATATTTTGCGCACACGATCAATACGTATCAGAGTACGTATCATCATATACGATCAGAGCGTCGATGGCTCAGGGGTCAAGAACTTGACTTGCAATCTGCAGGTCCTGGGTTCGAATCCCGCCATGTACCAATGTGTTTTTCAATTTCCGATTTTCATATATACATTTATCCGACGTTCTTGGGGTGAAGGAAAACATCGTGATGCAACCTGCACATATCTGAGAAGAAATTTAAAGATATGTGTGAAGTCAACCAACCCGCACTGGGCCAGCGTGGTTGACTATGGCCTAATCACCCTTAACTTAGGGTAGGCTCCGAACCCCTCAGTGGGGATGTATAGGGAGCTGATGATGATGATGATGATGATGATGACACGTTCAATAATCTTGTAAATATAAAATTCTCGTGCCACAATGTTAGTTACCATACTCCTCCAGAACGGCTTGATCGATTTTTATGAAATGTTCTACGCATCAATAAGTCTGAGAATCGGCTTTATATTTCAATACCGTCTCGGGCGACAGCTATTTAGTATATAAATAGAAATAATTTGAGGTAAATATATATATATTAAAAATTTTAAGAGGTTTAATTTTGAGTCGAATAAATAGTCTTTGTGTAATATATTTAATATCAAACGAATATGACATTGATACCAAGACCAAGGTTAGAAAAAGACCTTACTACTTCAATGTTATTCTAGAATAAATATAGTGACCAAATTAATTGTACACAAGTAAATTGGAAACCTGTTTTCGCTGTAACGGAAAATGTTTTAAATGAAATTCCCGAGAATCCGACCGCCCACGTAAATTTATATAGAATATATTTTGAGTGCAACTTATGTTTATATGTTAGGTTGTACTTAAAATTAATTAAAACGTGAATAAGTGAAACCCTTATGTTAAGTTGTTAATTACCAATTACTCATCTTCAAAGCCCCGTAACGCCTGACCTAAACTTACACACTGGCATTGAATTAAACAATAATATTTTCGATTAAAAGGTCAACCTTCATCCTTTGTATGCAGCTGACGTCTAACTTTATTTTATAATTGTATGTAGCTAAGCACTGGACTTATAATTTTGAAGTTGGGGTTCGATCCCCAATGTGTTTTTCAATTTTCTAATTCCTTATGTACATTTCTTCAACGTTCTTATGGTGTAGGAAATCGTGTTTCAACTTGGACATATCTGGGAAGAAATTTAAATATATTTGTAAACGCAGCCAACCCGCACTGAGCCATCGGGGTTGACTAAGGCGTAGCAAACTCTAATAATCACGCTTTTAACTTAATAACACTGAGTAAATATTATAAGTATGTGGCATGACATTGTAAAATAATAAAATTAAAATTAAATACGAGCTACGTCCAGGCTCCGCCGTTTTCACCGCTGTGTTTTGTCTCACCCGACGCGCGGCGGAATACTCTCGCTATCCCTATCGCACGTTGTCGATAATGACCTTTACATCGTGAACTTCTCTTAGAATAGAGCCGTTATTTAGTTTTCCACGAGCTGATATTACTTCGCAGTACACTTCCTCGAGTCTTTACGAAGAAAATATACATATTCATAAAATATAAGTATTATACAACGCTACTAAATAATTGTTAAATAACAAATACTACTAAGTTAATAATATTTACATATTAAGTTGGCTACAATTTTTACTAAAATTATTATTGTTTATGTATATAAGCCTTAAGCCGTAAGCCTATCACAATGCATAATGTAGAAGGTATTGGGGTTCAATACAGTGTGAATTGGGGTAGGCTTATGTCATAGAAAAGCTGATGGTGATTATGATGGTGATGATAATGATGATGATGATAAGTCCATAAGAATAATTTTATTAACTATAAAAAAATTCTCAATAATTTTTAGAATTCCACAAAAAAAATAAGAATAGGTTTTTTTTTTTAATTATCAACTTACGGAATAGATTCAACAGGAAGTTTAAGCATAATAGATGAACATTGTAAATGTAAACTTATATTATTCTAGTCATGGATACGGGTAATTAAATTGCTAGACGCCGGCAACAAGGATCTGTGAAGACCTAAAATTTCCGCCAGATACTGCAACGAATGTATTGTTCTAGAATAATCTCCTTGCATATTATATATTATATGACTCTATCCATTATTACAAAATGGATAATGAACAATATGTCACTAATTAATCGTTTATAGACATACAGCGACGGTGTTGCAATTCTTGAGTGCCTGATCGGACTGTAATTTACATGTCCATGTTCTATCGCCGTCATGTACTAATGTGTTTGGCGATTTCGAACATCGGCTAGACTTTAGTAGGGAGCTTCTCAAAGGAGACAACAATTTAGACATTCTCTACCAAAATTTTAATTTTAATGCGCATCAATTGATGCACTGAGAGCTTTTTCCGGTACGCATAATTTATGTATTTTTGTCCATAGTGAGTATTAAAGACTTAAAGTCAAGTATATATAAAAATAAGATAAGAAATAGACGTAGTCATAATTATTAAAAAAATTAAGTGAACTTACAACTACACTTTTATTGCTTTGTTCAGACACGGTGTGTAATTCGTACTGGATACTGCGCCTGGATTGTTCATTTCACAATCTCATAAAGGCTCTCGGAATCCTTTGAAATGTTGCAATTCAAGGAACAAAATTAAATCTCGTACGTCCCGGCTGCTAATATAAAGGTAGTTGGAAGTTCATTGTCAAATAAACTCGTCGTTGGTGTTTCACAAAATCCAAATACGCTGTGAAACTATAACTATTTACACAGAAAATCTTTTGTGTTACTTAATTTGTCTGTTATTTATGTCTATACTTAAATATTGTGAATGGAAATAAGGCTACTGAAAATAAATGAACTTCATCATTACTAATAAAATAGTTAAAGTTATAATAATTAATATAATTAGTTATTAACTGAACTGTGTCGAACCTTTTTTTTTCAACATCTAACGTTTTTCAACTTTTTTTATATCATAAGGTGGCAAACGAGCGAGCAGACATCTGAAATCGCTGAATAGCGAAGTGACCGTTGCCCATAGACATACGCAATTGCATGCGTTGCCTGCCTTTAATCGACGGAGAAGAGGATGCACAGAAAGAAAATATCTTTCCTTTCCATGCATCCTCTCATCCGGAAAGTCTACTTCCACTTCTCGTACTTATCTTTCATCGGTGATAGTCTCAAGGCCAAATATGTTTGTGTCAAATATTTTTATATCTGGTGTTTCGTGCATTCTCCAGTGTTAATACATTAACTAACTAAATATCAAAAGTGGTATCCAATGTGCTAAGTGAATCACCTTATAAGAACATGCTAAAGTCTTACTAATATTATAAATGTGAATGTTTGGTTAGATGGATACATTTTTGGTTGAAGGTATCTCTTAAACGCCTGTATTGATCTCGCTGTCATTTAGTTAATTTAATTTAATTTTGTAGCTATAATAATAGTCTTAAAGTGTATATTTGATACAACAGGGTATAGAAGGCTTTTTAGCCTACGTTGCGTACGTAAAAATGAAACAAACATGCTTTTCGAATTTAATTACAGTTTTTGCTTGCACTACTTACTTTACTTTACTTTTGATGTCATATTGATTTTGGCAATGCCGCCGGTTGAGTTGTTACTAAAAGTCAGATCTTAAGTTAATACACTATTGAAAAAAATCTTAGTGTATGTGTCTATGCGTGGTTCTGTTTGAAATGAATATTTTAATAAGACAAAACTTTATGTCCCGGAAAAAAAAAACCATTAAAAAATCTTTAAAGAATTTTTTGTACTTCTTTAATAAGCACTGGTCTATTTTCATATAATTTTACGAACAACATAAGCTAATTTGTACAAACAAATATTAAATAATGTGTTTTATACATAAAATAGTTATCACATATTTCAGAATGAAATGTCTTAAAATATAATAATCTATACAAAATATTCTAAAACTACTAAACTTAGTGACTACTTTGACTACAATTGACTACAATTGACTACGAAAATTAACTAACATATCTACACAATTTCCTTTATAAATACATTTACGTCGCAGGCGTTATTTTAGTCCACTCTTGGAGAATATAAAAAGAATTCACTTTGGAAGATCCATATATGTACAGTCAGCTGCAAAAAGACCGTAGCAGCCTTGAATGAACTCATATATTTGACGATGTGCACATTCCGATGTGTTTATGCAGAGTGAATGTACCTAATAATTTGAAGACTTTTGTTGTACTTTTATTATTGATTACTTTAGGAGTTCCTACATATTTGCATATCTGGACTGCTACAGCCTTTTTGCAGCTGACTGTATATCTATATAAACAATCGCCGAATGTTTTAAGAATATATTACTAGCGATATATCGTACGTTCAGTATGCAATTTTCCAGTCGGTTCAAATTTAACGGCAACATTGTAAATTCTTTAAATCTCTTAGATAATTTGTTACTGTAACTTGTCAGTCCTTGATAATTCCAATATATCTAATTACCATACAAGGACAAAGAAGCGACAAGCCACGATCATTCTACCGATAGCTTGAAGTGCTTCAAGTATGGCATTCTTTCCGTAGGCTTCTGAGACCAAAATTACTTTATAAAACATATTGTTTTCTCTGTTTTGTCATATAATCAGTGTAATGACGATATGTTTTGTTCGAGGATTTTGGTCTCAGAAAACAACCATTACTGACTTAAATAATTAACACATTTCTATACCTTTATCAACGATGATACCCATCTCTACTAAAATAGCGAATGTTATAAAGATGGCGTAAAGTACAACTAAAACAGCTCCAATTCTTTTTCTCAGTTGGAACTTACCAATAAATAACGTAATATATAACGCTGTAACTGCGACTAATAAAGAACCTACGATGAAACCAATACCAGCTGAATTTATGTAAACCGCACTACTTTCCGCTCCTTGTCCTACTAATGTTAAGGTTTTGATGAGCCAAGGTACACCCAGAGCGAAGAGAATAGCTAAAGAATTAGCCCCCAACGCGTTAGAAACACCCATCCCTCCTTCACCTGGAAAGAAATACATATTTATGTTAATTACACAAAGATTACTTTTTGTATAGGTTGTTTATAGTTGTTCAGTGGGTTTAAATAGCACCAAACTAGCCTACTACTTCGCCGAGCTTTGGAAAATTGATCCAACAATCTTGTTGGGTTTAGATGACTGATACTATAGTCAAAAATTTTTGTGTAGATAGTAAAAGCCATTAAATTTTAATATTTACTTCTTGAACATATCATAATTTATTCGTTCTTATGCTGTAATTCATTTCCTTTTTTTATATTTATTTATATTAACGTTACCAAAATTTGCATAAATATGTTTTTATTTAATTATAATTTAACGTATTTTAACTCAGTGTAAGATATATTGAACGCATTAATCAAATTGAAAGCAACATGTTACCTACACACGGAAGCAAAGAGATTAAATCAGCTTTGTTCTACGTGTCCACAATATCTCCTATCACTAGATTAACCGTACAATAACATTTCACGTAGTCAACATCGCAATCAATACTCCATTGGTCACACAAGATTGCCATTGATAAAATACATATTAAACATCAGATAATCATACATATAATCATGATTCGCTGTTGCCAGAATTATACACATGTTCAAATATCAAGCACACTTCACAATCAATAACTCAAATCGCTGTACGCATTGTGAACATAAACAATACAGTTCGCTACAACGCAATTATGCAATTAGAAGCATATTTGTTTACATGTTTGTGGAATCCTGAAACACGCTTTATCTAGTGGTATAAAATAGGACAACTATGGGAGAAACAGAACTTAAGGAATAGTTGCAGTTATAATTCTAAATATCGAATAAAAAGGAAGGAATACTTGCGAAGTTGAGGTTAAAAATAAGTATTAATAAATAAAGTCTCGACAGTTTAGAAATCTTGGAAATATATTTAGGTTTGATGTAATTTCTGATGAATGGGGAATATAAATCATATTATTTTAAACTTTAAATTTTATGCTGACCATACAGAGTGAGCTAATGGCAAGGAGGTGATGACCTTATAATGCTTCAATGGACAGAAGAATGAAAGTCGATAAATTATTAACATACCTCTTCTTGACATTATAAATATAGAACACGCCTCAGGAAGACATCCTCCAAACGCCAAAAACGTCATCCCCATGACAGAATCCGGTATGAAGAATGTGTGACCTGAAATTTTACAAGATTTAATAAATACTAGGATCTCGTTACAACTTCCTACTCATAAATAAACGTAATGTAATTCGCAGATGAAGGAACCATCTATTGATGAAATATTAAACTTAGGTAAGAAGTCTTTGAGCTTGAAAATAAAAACATCTGTTCAAAATATTGAAAGGAATATTGCATCAATTTACATTTTACATTCGTGTTATGAATGTAAACTCATTGTTTTGTAGAAGCAAATATTCCAATAAGATTGTTCATTTGCAGAAAAGCAATCGGAATATCATAAGCCTTTAGGCATTAAGCGATTAGTATGTAACAAATAAATTTTTATCAAAATCAATAATGACCAACGACAAAATTATATTATCACTTAAATATATTTAGGGGATTAATATTGTTATCACATATTTTATATATAAAGTCGTAAACATAAGCTATCACTACCTAAAAATATATATTTGATATTCAATTGGATTGTTACATCACAATTATGAACTAAACAATCTTAAACGAAATTCATAGACGATTTAAGATTTGCATTGCCAAACAACTTTATTCCAGAAGAATAAACAAAGGTCAAGAAATGACAAACTAGTGACTAGTTATTTTGAAACGAACGTTTTTTTTAATTACTCCAGCAGCTTGCAATCTGCAGGTCCTGGGTTCGAATCCCGCCATGTACCAATGTGTTTTTCGATTACCAATTTACATATATACATTTATCCGACGTTCTCACGAAAACATCGTGAGGCAACCTACACATATCTGAGAAGAGATTCAAAGATATGTGTGAAGTCAACCAACCCGCACTTGGCCAGCGTGGTTGACTATGGCCTAGACACTCCTATCTTAGGGTAGGCTCCAAGCCTCTCAGTGGGGACGTATAGTTAGCTGATGATGTATGAATGACTTACCAATAACAGTCATACTCCATGACACGAAGTAAGAATTAACACCAATCCACACAATACACATGATGAAGGAGAGTGGATAAAGTTTCCTATATCTTGCGGGCAAAGGTATTGTGAACGCCAGTATTAACTTGAGTGGCCAAGTGTACACCCACCAAATTCTATACACCAAGGAATTTTCTTTTGGATACCTCCAAACACTCTTAGGAGGCTTCTCGAACTCTTCAGCTAAAGCAATAAAATAACAAGTTACAAAGATAACATCACTGATTTAATCAAACTGAATTGTTTTAACGTTCGATTTCCAAAATTCCAACGGTTCAACCAACATATCTCCCACTTTCTATCTTGTGTTGGGAGATTTATTCACAGTGGTGTGTCAACCACTTTTGTCAATTTAATCATGTTAATTAAGATTCATATTTATTTCAAAATAGCAACTCCCAAAAATATTAACTACAGTTTTAAAAGCCGGGCATATGTGCACCTTACCTTTCTCGTTAACAGCAACCTTTTCGGGTATATTACTAATAACTACTTCGCTGTTATTAAAGCCTTTATTATCAATGCCTTCTACTGAAGATTTGTTATCATTAGTTACGATATCTGGAAAACAAAACAAATGATGGAGTTCTTGAAGCAAAGAAATTTGTGTAATTAACGAAGGATACATTAAAGTGGTTAATAAGAGGATAACAAGGAATACATCATTAAACATTTGTCCATACATTTTTTGTATTACTAAAAACTTAGGTAACTAAACTAGCATTGATTTCTGACTTCAAGCTCATTACGTGATATTATGATCGTATTCAAGCGTTATTTTGTTTGTCATAAAAAAGCTTACGTTGATTATTGTTCCGGTTTTTTCTTTCAATAATTGAATCGTATAAAGCGAATATCCTGACACTGTTAAACATCACAATGAAATACGTGATGTATAAAATGCCAAGAACTAACGCTTCGTACCACTCTACTCGACCGTCCCAAACAATTATCACCAATGCGACAACGTTGAACATATAAATGATGACATCTCTCGTTACTGGACGACGGTCAATTGTGATTGGCTGGAAATGAAAATACCAATTAATAAAATAAATATTCACAATAAACAAAACAGTAATTGAATCATGAAATAATCTAATACTAATTAAAGCCTAAACAAACATTTAATATTTATTTTAGCATACATATTGTTTTATTGCTTGCTTTAATAAATTGGTTTAAAAATAAATTTTAAGTTTTTCATCCCGTAATCGGATTTATTATTTCAATATGATAAATGTAGCTTTAACCCTCTCAGCCAGATTGCTGTACCCATAAGCTAATTGGTGTTTTTTTCAAAGTGGCAGAATTTCATGATGCCATTGATAGTTTTTGAATTATTATAAAAAAAAAATCTCACTATCTTGTAGGACTCCAAACCCTCTTTCTTTTTATTCTATAACCTATCCCTTCCTACTTTCCATATCCTATAAAAAATCTCTCTTTTTTTCTAAAACAAATGCAGGCTAAACAAAACACTATCACACTTTTCTATCAACTGTAATTTTGGTGCATTTCTTGCTTCCACATACATATATAAAATTTTAATGTTACAATTAGCGTAGTAATATAATATTTTTTTACACTTATAGCAGCGAGACCTCCAATTGCCGCTACACCAAGAGCGTTGAATATCGCCGAGCCGACTATTGTCCCGACACCCATGTCGGACTCAGTAAGAAAAGTTGATATCACGTTCACGAAGAATTCCGGACATGATGTTGCCACCGACATAAACGTAGCAGCTGCAACGTTCTGTTTCACAAAAAAAATATTATAAGTATATTAAGGACATTAAACAAAAAATTATAGAGCATGTATTTCTCAAATGTTGTGCTGGTGAACCAGAAATCTTGTTTTGTACATTATATAGCAATTTATAAAAGCTTTTTAGCGACGGATGGATGGATGGATGTATGTAATTTATTAGGTATGTCCAGGACAGTAAAACTGATTAAAATTAGGCAATGATTTTGAAATTTTGGAACACTTAGGCTGTCAATTAGTTTTTTTTAATTCGGTGTGAACGGAAACGCTGGCAAGAGCTGTACCAATAAAATTGTATTTGAAAAATCTGTAATAGATTCTACGTAGACTTGTTATTCAGTATACAAAGTTATTGGATGTAAATTTCCACATCATTAACACTCAATGAGGCATCCGATTCTTATTGAACAGGTCTTAGATATTCCTTGAAACACATTTCTAGCTAGTAGTTGTTCGTTGAAATATAATTTAACAAGAATATATTTTTCGTAGTATGCTTGCCTTCCATGATAGCTTTAAATTTAATATAAAAATAATATGTACTTTGTATTCAGTAATTTAAAGCATTGCTACTTATTATTGAAATTAGAATTCTTAATTTCATAACTTCTTCCTTAAATCTGTGTTCAATAATACTCAAAATATACGAGTATAATTAAAAACGTATTTCGCGTGTAACCATAAGGCAAATTTTGTTAATGTCACAAGTATTCGTGTAAGGCCCATTGTTCGCGTTTGGGTACTATAAAAGGATGATTATTATAAAAATAAGAACTTTGCAATTAGGGACCGTGTTAGCTTCATATAAAGTAATATTTATAATTTTAGTGACACTTAACAAAGACAATGTAAGAAGTAATTTATTTTTAATATTCAATATAAAATATCACAAACCTGCGGTATCTTCAAATCCTCGCATATAAATTCGACGCATGGAATAAAATAATCATTGCATACAATCGTCAAAAGTGTGAACGCGTATATTCCGAATAAAACGTAGAGTAGAAATGCACCACTTCTTAATTGATCATCTGCAAATAAGAAACGTTAAGACCTTTGTTAGGTTAAAGCATTTTGGATCGCTGATAACACTCCTGGAGTTCACCAACAATATTAAACGGTAGTTTGGATTCTTTGGAGAGTTCTTTTAATGGACAGCGCTATGCCGCCCTCTCGTACTCCCCTAGCGTACTTTAGCTATATACGTTTTAATTCTTTATTTTGTCCTTTCTTCGGAGAGTGAAGCAGGCTGGGGTCAATCCTGCTCACGCGCAAAATACGCGCTAGTCGTGGAGTTGCGCAAAACGAGCCCTTACAACTAAGGCCTTTGTTACATTCGAGTAATAAACTATTCGATGACTCAATATATAAGCGAATTAGCTATTTTTTGCCAAAAATAAATATTCATTTGTGGCAATTTTGAAAACATTTGATCAAAGGTCTGAAAAATTATAACGGATAATTTTACGAATTTATTTAAAAAAAAACACATAATAAATCTATGTGTTTTTAATTGCAATCCATCTCGCGTTAATAATTTGACAAGAACCCGACAATTCATCAAATTAGCAACTATAAGTTAGACTTCAAATGTAATTAAGTAATTTGAGTGATTATTATAATTCAAATTATATGTAATTTAATTTAATTATTTCAATAATTATTGAGTTTAAATTTATAAAAGTTGATCTTAAAAATGCTTACATTATAGGTAATAACATCAATAAAAAAAAATTCAATGTTAAATTGGAAGTTTAATGTATAAGTTTAAATAATTACTCTTTTGTATAGTCAAAAAAAATTAACACCAATTACTTACATCAAAACTATCTAATGAGAAAAATTCAATTGCGAAGAAAAAAATGTAGATTTTTTAAGACTCACCTGTGAAAGCATCTTCAGGAAAACTGTCGATTGAATCACCAGTAATACATTCGACCTCTCTCACAATATTCTCTGCCACTTCGGTCCTCGTCCGCAGCCACGGCGTCCAATGCCACGTCTCCAGTTCATCCTCGAGCTTCCTCATCAGGTCCTCCGTAACGTACACAGTTTCACCATTATTATTGACTATTGGTAAATAAACGGTGTCACTTGTTGAATCTGTGTGTAGACAAAATGTTTCAATCACTTTGTAAACTAAACTTTACGACGTATCATTTATATCACAATTTTAATAAACGATAAATAATATCTCTTTACGTGTACTGTGACTCGATGGATGGACTATAAATTATAAATGTAATTTGTCTACTGGATTTTCTGACGATGTTTGCCGTTTGATTTTAACGTGCTTTTAATAGCTTCTGCAGTTTGTTACGTATCTAGTGACAATGACAATATTATTGAACATAACATATCTTTTACACGAGGGGAGAACAGTGGGCTAGAGTAGTTAACAGTGGAGTACTGTCGATACAGAACAATTTACAACAAGAAATGTGCGTTTGAACAATGGCAGTACTGTATTATCACTATTCTGTCCTCGTGTGAAACGGGTATAAATAAGTAATCTAGTTCGTTCGGTTGTCGGTACATCGATTTTTGGAACGTTTAGCAAACATATCATGGTTATTTGCGATAACGTTATAGATTTCCCCCTTCCCCTTCTCACGTACGTAATGCATTGAGTAAGAGAAATCGTCATTTTATTATTATTTTCTATAAAAGAAACAATCTACAAAGTTTGAAAAAGAGTAAATAAACAGAAGAGTGTTTTCTTTGTCTTTTAATTTTAACACTCTCCTTTTTCTCATATAATATTAGAGTGTCAAATATAAAAAAGAATTTATTGAATTCGTTTACCAATGATTGTGTGTTTAAAGGCGTATTCTACATTTTGATGTTATATATTTAACACGTAATTATGTCGTTTTAATAATTTATATATCAAATTAGTCCTAACATTATATTCTTAAGCATTTCCGCCTCAAATAATCACAGATAACGTTATGTACTTTTGTAGATATTAATAAAATACACTTTTAAGATAAGTGGTTTCGTCTAAGTTTATTCGCGATATCAATATATTAGATATTAATCAGATCTATATATCAAGTACATAATTTGTTATTGTAATAACACATGTCACACTTAAGCGAATAAAAAAAATGCCAGAATTAAAAAATTAAAAATTTAAGCCCATGCTACTACGGACAATGTTATCTTTAACTGAGTCCAAATTTCACGTTCAGGTCCCGCAAAAAGTCTTAAACTTTATACCCCTTTTAAGGTCTTAAAAAGGGTATAAAGTACAAAGGTCACTTATTATGTACTTACTGAAATCTTCTAACGCTGTAACACTGGATGTAGCACAAACAATTAATATTGTTAAAAAAGAGGCGACAGCGTACATTTTAAAGTTTTTGTAATGTTGCCCCTACTGTATCTGCAACAAACATATAAATTTGTTAACACAATTTAACACGGTACTTGGGGAAAAAAAAATAAAACATGCGTACGAGACTGTAAATGTAAGGAAAACCGTTTGAATCTCAAAAGGCATTGCAGCGAATGTGTTGTGACGCGAAATCGAACGAAATTTTTTAAAATAATTTCCTTAATTCTTCTTATAAGTATTTGTTAGCCTAAATGTAAATTTTTTCATGTTTCTAAATTATACGAGTAATTGCATTATAGACATTATTTATCAATGTTTTTAAATCTGCTAAAATTTTAAATAAAAAAAAATTACATTCGAATGTTTAATAAACTCTAAGTAGGAAACATGAATTTTACACCCTATTCGTGCAACTAAGTCAATGCTTAGTTAACAAACACAGTCGAATAGTTTGGAATAACAACTGGATTCCACAAATTCTACGAATTTCGAATTATGGAATATTATAAATTCAAATGTTTAGATAGATGTACGGATGCATGTTTGTTTCAAGGTATTTCAGGAACGGCTGTATGGATCTCGTTGTAATTTTGCATAGACGTAGAACATGGTCTGAATAAACACATAATAACACACAATAATAAATAAGAATGGAGTCGCGGACTACAACTAGTCTTTTATATTGATGAACACCAAATTTTTTGGTATTAATACTTATAAAAATTCTCCCACGTTAAAGTCGAAAGGCCTGAAGTATGAAACCCTTAAAGACATCGACCTTTTCAAAAGGGTATTCCATCCTATTTCCAATCAGCCATTATCATAAATGCAGCGTATCTGATTGAATTAATAACACTGGAATGCATTTATGATAAAACCTTATCCATAGCAACAATTTATAAGCTATGCAAAATTTTATACGATATGACTACTGATTACACTACAGATAATAGACAAGAAAAATAAAAAATAGTTTGAACATCGGATTTCGGTCATCATCAAGGCCTTTTCGCTACGGAAGGTCGGCACAATACGTCCTTCACTTCCAATCTCTATTAGTCATATCTGAGCGTAGAAACGAAATACTATTAAAACTAATAGTATACCAAAACTGTATTCTTTATATATATATATATATATATATATATATATATATATATATATATATATATATATATATATATATATATATATATATATATATATATATATATATATATATATATATATATATATAAAGAATATGAACCTTTTGATATATATATATATATATATATTATATCAAAAGGTGGCAAACGAGCGAGCGGCCACTTGAAATCGCTGAAATAGCGAAGTGACTGCTGCCCATAGACATACGCAATTGCATATGAGTTGCCTACCTTTAATCGACGGATAAGAGGGTGCACAGAAAGAAAATATCTTCCCTTTCCATGCATTCTGTCATCCGGAAAGCCCACTTCCACTTCCCATCCTTTCAAAAAGGTGTGCCAAATTTCATCAACAATCGTTGAGCCGATCCAGAGATACCTTCAAACAAACAGCCGTCCATCTAAAATTCGCTCGGAAATGTAATATTCAAAGCTCGCAGTTTGCTGCGAGTCCGTGTCGGTGGAGCAGGTGGAGGGTAACGCACACTGGGGTGGGAGGAAGGGGATTTCACATCTTTTTACGTCTGAACAATACCTAAAATTTTGTTTGACGCATCTCGGATTTACGAATTGCATAAAGTTTGAATAGTGCTGTAGGTTAGTTATTAGTAGTGACACGATAACTATTATAAATTCACACAAAATTCGATATTAATTTAGCTTAAGGTATATTTAGTATGATTGCCGTTACAAATTTTAGTAAAGTAATATACTTAATTAAAATAATATAATTATTATATTTAAAGTTACATAAACCTATATCTAACTTAGAATTTCAAGTAATTCATTTGTAATTATGTGTAATGCATCGTTTTTGACAATTTCCATATAATCGTAACACGTTAAATTAATAAAACTTTCGTAACGAAACTAAAAAGTAAAATAAAACATTATGAATTATCCGTTCATAATGTTTTCTACGTGAGATTTTCTCCATCGCAACATTTTATTGAATAATTTCTTTGACAATCTATGTTAATTTTTTATAGTAAAAAAATTCCAAGCCTTTGTTAATTACTTTCATAATTAAGGTAAATTAAATGTACCATTCTATTTATACTTTACTCAAATATCATAATATCAAAGATGGTCATTATTATAATTGTTATATCTTTTTACCTTAATGGTTATACTTAAATTTAAACTATTAACATAAAAATTGTAATGTCTTCAAAAAATATCGATTCAATATATTTCGTACGAGATGTCTTTGCGTTGGTGATAGCGAAAAAGTAATTTTTAAAATTTTCGTCCAAAAAATTCGACTGGTTCAATTACGACGGAACTAGACGGGATGCTAGTGACAGCACTCGGGCGTAATATAGACTACTTTTTAAAGTTCTCTGCTAACGGAATAGCGGACGAACGCTAGTTCAAACTAAATTACGAAGATAATTTGAATTTGTGCCTTTTAGTTATATCTATATTACCTATCTATATATAAAAGAAAGTCGTGTTAGTTACACTATTTATACGTAAAGAACGGCTTTTCCGATATTACTGAAAATTGGTGAGGAGGTAGCTTAGAGCCAGGAGACGGACATAGGATACTATTTACTATTTTTTTTCGAATTTATGCCTTTTAACTTATTTATATATTAAGTTTTTTTATATATCCACACGGACGGAGTCGCGGGCGACAGCTAGTTATTTGTATTTATGCCGGGCATTATTTGTTTTTAAATATATGTCTAATACACTTGTAATGAGGAAAACCATTGATATATGTACATATCAAATTCATTGAACCGCGCGTATGTTTGTTTAATTAGAGATTGTATTTAATATTGTGCACACACAAAGCGGTGCAATAATCATCTTGGAATACAATAATACGAACAATTTCGTATGTAATTAATATCTCAAACTGTATACTAAGGGATTGTCATGGACAAACTAAGATATCTCATAAGTGTAATACAAACTTGTTTAACACTTATCCTTTTATAAATCAATAACAAAACAAATAAAAAAAAATTACACTCGTTGAATAAAGTGCAACACTATCACGACTCGATAACCTATTTCTATTGGTGGCTATTGTAAGCTATGCACGCGACATTAGCAAATAAATATACGCCCAGCAATCACATCACTTAATACTTACTTTAAACACCTTTTCCACGAAATCCAGAACACCTGTCCACAATAATACTAATTAAATATTAAACAAACATCATCGATTTACAACAAATACAATTGCAATAACTCTCAGTCAGCATTCAGCGCGGATTTCATCGTCAACACTGAAATAAAGATACGAACGCCAGGGTTTTTAAATGATAATCTTAATTGATAAGGCCCCTTTGTAATGATTAGTGACAACAATTATTATTCTTGTACCTGTGTTTACTATTTGTCCATTTCGTGATTTGTTATAAATTATCTTTTTGATTTTTCACGCCCCATTTTTATTATGGAATTTATAACGATCCGGGTACGAACGAATCTATTAATTGCATAACCAAATACTATATAAAAATTTATATTATCACATTGACAAAATAAAGATATAAATAAAATAAAAAACAAGCTACTTTTTTCTACGGAGAAATTCACGGCGACCTGTCGTATAGATTGGATATTTTGTTAATTTGCTTTGACCGTTCCTGCGTATACGAGCGTCTCTTTGAAACAGAGATCAGTTCCCGAAAAACGAATATTCCTGCAATATTGTCAGCGAATGTTTGATTTGTTTCGCAATAGTGTCAGGATTACTTTGACAGTATTTTAGGTCTCGTGGCACGAACCAAATAAAACTAAAATCTAGTTTGAAACTACAAATCGAATATGAAATAGTGAAATACTAGTTTTTATTTACATTCTATATTTACAGTACCAATGCAATAAAACACGGGCGTGGGGTGTAAGAATTAAGTTATTTAACTATTAATGAAAATTTGTTTTTCACAGGTAAATAGTTATTTGGAAAAATAAATCCAATTGCTAACAATGTTCTGGAACTAATGACCTTGAGCGCAGAAAAGAATTTAAGGTCCGATTTCATACGACCAAGTAACTAATCTTCAACATATTTTAAAAGAAAATATTTTTTGTAAGCATTCATTAAACTGTACATCAGTTTCTCACCTTCAATAAGACTAACTTAATATTACTAATATTATAAATGCGAAAGTTTGGATGGATAGATGGATGTGTGTTTGAAGACATCTCCGGAAATTTTACACAGATGTAGAACATAGTCTGGAAGATCACATAGGCTATATATTAAGTTCTTTTTTAATTTCGTGTCGCGGTTGTTAGCTAATTAATTATAAAACCGACATTAGTAGTTCTTTTCCCCGGCAAAAGTTTATTCCCCGTGGTGACATAGCACGTGCTTATTAGTATTGCAATTTATAATAAATCAAGAAACAATTAAAAAAAAATTGTTACGTATATCTATCATAGTGTGGGACACAGCTTAAGTAAACACGTTTCTACTACCATACTGCTGGGAAAAAATCTGACACTGTACTGTACTGGCACAACACTAGCCTTACTAAAATGTCAACGTTTATGTCCCCTCACTAATCATTCTGACAATTGACTTGGTAATGAAAGCACGTCATTCGCGCCAAAGGATTCAAACTAATAATGTCTAAAATTACATACAATTTTAATAATATGCATGAATGGTGCATCGATGGTAAAGTATTTTCCTGCCATCTTGCTAATAATTGTACTAATAATCACATAGCTTGAGTATTGTATGCGGAAATGTGACAAACACCTCGAATAACTTGGTCACGCGAAAACATCAGCACGTCTCATTAAATACTATATTATCTGTAACTAAGCGTTATGACTATTGTATGTTTTACCGTGTGTTTCTGAGACTAAAATAACTTTAAAACGCTATCTCTGTTTACCAGACCATATTTTTTATACAGAGATTTTTTTCTCAGAAACCAAAGGTTAAAGGGGCGTGTCGACAGTTGAATTGTAATTGTATTGGGAAAGATTTGTGAAACTTCAGGGCTGTCAAATTAATCGTTATCTCAAATCAGTTTTAAATATTTTGCAAACAGATAAGATTATAGAAATAAAAATTAGTGATTAAGTTGATTGACTTTTCAAAATTATTTTACTCTTATTTATTCCGTGTAAACGCCGTGTCTAGAGTTGTGACAGTTTTGGAGATTTTGTGACCAGTGTAAGTAGACCTCAGATTTGCTTGATTGATCATATAAGACTGGGGTCAGCTTAGGCTGGGTTTTAACCTGACCATAAGAGGTTGCAGACAACTATTCTTTAATAAATTATTTAAATATTCTGACAGTATTTATCGTGAACTACAAATTAATTACGCCTATGTCTTGATATCTCAACTCTTAGCATTTTTAATTTTATCCGACTCGAAGGATCAAAATTTTAGTTTAGTTACGTATATCGTAAATTCGATGTGGACGTTAGCTCGTGCAATGTGATTAGGATACTAAGTCAATTATCGCTGTAACGTTTTTAGCCTTGGCGTCGAGCGTTACATTTTCACGGTCGCAGAAAATTTGTTCGCAAGCACTTTAGATGTTCACTATTTTTTAAGCTTCGAACAAATAGACAAGAAAGTGTGAGTCTTAATTAAAAAAGAACTGTAGACTAATCTAACTAATATTATAAATGCGATTTTTTAGATGGATGGATGTTTGTTTGAGTTACCTCCAGAGCGGCTGAACGGATTTCAATGAAATTTGGCATACAAATAGAACATAGTCTGCAAGAACACTAAGGCCACTAATTTTTTTTTTCAAATCCGCGCGGACATAGTCGCGGGCCATCGTTATAATCTATAATTTCAAAATGATTCGAGATTTTACTTTAGTGAGCACCTCAAAAAAACGTGCTATCAACTTCTGATTATAAAATCTGGTTGCTTCACACGGCAGCTCTATTTAGTTTGTGGATCGAATAATGTGGAAATTACAGTGAATCTGAATAAGCGAGAGTCCAAGAGACCGCGATATTTCTCGCCTGTAAAGGTCATTCTTCGGGACCGGTCATCTCTCGCTTATAAAGGTTTCTCTCCTTCAAATAAAACTTTAATGACCACACATAAGTATCGTGATTCACTGACGTTAATTAAAAATTATCATTTTTTTTAATTGCTCTTATCTGTATTATTTAAGATATTCATTGTGATAAATATATTATTCAAATATATACATATAGAGTGTATATTCGTATTAAAATAATTTACACATTTCACATCGCCAATACAAAAATATTCGAAAATAGGATTATTTAACAAAACTAAATCCAAAATATAAATCTACTGCACCTTTGCCAAGTTTCATCAAGATCCGTTCAGCTGTTCTGAAGATACCTTCAAATGAACATCCATTCAAACATTCGCATTTATAAAATTATTAAAAATAAAATACCCATTTTATTGTTTTAATAACTTTATTTGTTAACAATTAATAGCAAAAACATTTTAATCAGAAAAATATTAATAAAAATTTAAGTAATAAATTACACACATAATTATATTCTATTCATTGCATTTATACTAAAGTCAAGGTGAACCTTTAGAATAAACACTCGCATAACAAACAACTATCTTTAACTAAATATACAAAGTTACTAAACTTTTAACAAACGTCGAATGCAGAAGTGAAAACTTTTAACAACATTATTTCCACATGAAGACACGACTAAAATGTTTATAAACTCAACGAACATCCATATTTTCAGTGAAACTAAACATATCAATAGAAGATATCAAAATTATGTTGACATTACGAAGTCGTACAAAATGTGCGTTTTCACTGCCCAAACACAAGTACAAAAACATACTACTATTTCAATTTGCTTTCAAATAATTAAAGGGATATCAATATTAAGGTATTCAGTGATAACTATCCTATGTAGTCTTAATACTTTTCTGCCTTATGTACGTCTTCAAGCCAGTTGTAAATTTCTTTATTATTTCTATTTGCCATAATTTGTTTTTTAGCTTCCGTCACATATAAAAGGTTACTCTTTGCCTGTTTGTATCTGTAACTATCTTTGTCCGGTTCCACTCGATTTGATGTATTGTAGAACATACGAAATGTAAAAAATAATATAAAGTCGAAGCCTGATATTAAAGTAAAGCCAAGCATCAGACTTAACAACCCGCCAAAGGAAGCTGCAAAATATTTATTTAGCATTACAATATGTATGATATTCATTGATAGAAGCAAGCGGTCACTGATTTCGATAAAAGAGCGACATTACCACTACCTATTACATCTACAGTAAGATCATCATCAGCTCACCGAGGAGCTCCGAGCCTACCCAAAGTTAGGGGTGACTAGGCCATAGTCAACCACGCTGGCCAAGTGCGGGTTGGTTGACTTCACACATATCAGTAAGATAAATGGTGACAATCATTACCTTACATTTAATGGATGGGACAGAGGACGAACAGTAAAAGAATAGATCCGTTTTCTCACTTGAGAAAGGAAGTAAAAAAGTACAATAACAACATGTATCGAAAATTATTTACTTACATCCTGTATTTAAAAATGTAATACAAGTTATAAGGTTCAATAATAATGGTGATGACCATTTATAGTTATAAATACAACCTTATATGGAATTATATGCATTGGAATTGATTTACTACACTGATTGTCAGCTTCTTCATTACCACTGTTTCATTATTCGAATCAGTAATTCAGGAAAATACAAGCATTGATTTTTATTTATAAAAATATCGTTGGCTCCTGAGACCAAATTCTTTGTATAAAACATAACGACATCCCTGTCTTTATCTTTGACAAACAACAATATGTTTTAATCTGAGACTTTGGTATCAGAAATCCACGGTAAGATGGATAGTATTACATACCAAGTATATTTTGCCAATTTAAATAAACGTCGCGACGATACCTTGTAGATACTAAATCATTGAAAAACACATTCAACAAAGATCGATTCTCCAAATTAACATGATGTCTGTAAAAACCATAAAATAATGAGTAAAACATAAAAAAAATGAACCATAGTTTTCTTTTCTTTTAAAACCCCTTGCAAGAGCACAATTATTCAAAAAAATCAATCAGACAGTAATCTGATAAAGCTTTATGAACTTCGTCGGTAAGTACATTGACGATGTTCTTAAACTAACGAAGTTCATAATGCGAGATGAATTTACTAAGCCATTTTCAAGTAACTTACAGCAAAGGTAGTCTATTTAACGGCAAGTTCATTGCCAACTGACCAAATGCCACTTCCAGTGGGTAATCAAAATGCTCGCATTCCGGCAAACATTTAGTGAAGTCTTTTAAAATTTTATCGCGGACGGTCACGTCTTGTAGTGGTACTGTAGAAAAAAACTTATTTTATATTTTCATACAACCACTCTACTGTATTTAATTCTCTTGTGTATCACAACAACTATGACACTCGAATTCTACACTTTCATAGATTAAAATCTGCCTTAAAAAATACATACAGAAAAACGCCAATCTCAGACCTAGGCTTATAAATAATTTAAGTCAGCCATAAATATCACAATATTGTGACATTATGACCAATTTTTTTTTTTTTGAAAAAAAAAAATTCAATGTAACAATATGTGCTTTACCGTTGGTTTCTGAAGCCCAAATCTCTATATAGAACATATCGTCATTATTGTTATTTTTAACGAAACAAAAATAACAATAAGTTTGTAACAGGGATTTTGATCTCAGAAACCCACGTTAAGGCATGTAATTATATAAAGAAATAGTGGTTGAATAAACAGCTAACACTGGTTTTGTGTCCAAGGAAAGGTAGGTAAGTAGGTATGTAGGTACTTTTCATTATAATCTCCGGCGAGGAAACTGTGTTTGATGTAGAGTAGAATTCAGAGAATCCGAACTCATTTATAATTCTATTTTCATTTTCATCCAGCTGACTTATAACTCATAGTAGCTGTCGTAATTATATTGCGATGTCAGTATGTAGGGGAAATTGCAGACAAATTACGAGTGCATAACATAGGTGTTACAACATTTTTGAAGTTGCGTATCGAGAACGCAATTGTTTTTGTTTCACAGTTGAATAGAAATGATAAAGTAAAAATGAAAAAAAAAGTTTATCATTAGAAACAAACTTTATATCGTTCTAAACGTGTACAGGAAAAGTAATGTAAGGAATAAATAATTATATAAAACTAAAGCAATCGTTATACTTTACCTACAACACTTTCGAGACATTGCATGTCTTTAAAATTACAAGGTCGGACAAATTCTGAAATAAAAACGGAATAATATTACAATGTTCTCTTTATGATCAATATTACACTTAAGGATGTGATAAATTAAATCAAAACAAAGGGATGTTTGTCGATCACAAATTGATATATATTTAACGTGTTTAGTTATTTAGTTGTTACAGTGCCATACAAATTTTATGACGGATCGGAATATCGTACGAAGGACCGAAATCAATTTTAACGGCAGGCCTAATGCAACACCGGGCACACTAGGGCACGTTTTCCTCCAACTATGATCCGCCATAAAGTTTGAATCTTGTAATATCTGCATTTTCATTTAAAAATCTTACCTTTGTTTTGTATAGGAAAATAGTAAGGTATGCACTGACAAATACTTTTTATTATTTTTATATATTCATATGCTCTGCAGTTATGAAACGAATACTGTTCGAAATCGCCAACTTTTACCTGAAATTAATAAAAAAAAAGATTAAAAAATTATTATTGAATAATGCCAAAAATATATCTATCCCTTTCTATACACATATATTTATTTTTCAAACGTGCGCGTAATAACAAAATGGATTGAAATTTTATTATATTTTATTACGCTGTTCGTGCATAGTTCGGCGTAGTCAGCCGATCGATAGTTAAAAGTGCGCTTCGTAACTCTATTTCGTCCTCGTGCCCTAACAATTCCATTAGGTTATCAGCGCGTGGAATATTATACAGTTACTAGCTGACCTCTGTACATATCTTGCATAGTATCGATCTCTCGCCGAACACTTAATTAAATTTTCTCTCGAGGTAACTTAAGTGGGAATCGATCGATTGCATTATAAACACGTGTAACCTCTTCATAATAGCTGTTGCATGTACTTCAGTTTTTTTTTATTATCTGTTAATTCGTATGTTAATATAAATAGATGATGTGACAAGAATTATCAATTATATTTCTATTAAAAAAAGAATTATAAAAATCGAAGCACTAGGAGTTATGTAGTAACTAACACATAAGAAAGACTACAGACGAATGACTTGGACGACGGACTTCGTTTTGAAGTCGGTCAAAAAATTAAAATAAGTATAATATATTCAAGGAAGAAAATCGCACAAGTGGTGATAATGCGGAAAAATGGTTATCATTTTCAAGAAAATAATTTCATGTAAAATGGTCTAGAATAATAGAGGAAAACAAGAGAATGCATACATTCATTAGAAAGAATAAACAGAGATCAGACAATTTTACTCCACGTTTAGTTACATGTAACCGGAACAAATGCCAAAGGCTGCATGCAAGGATTTAATTAATTGGTCTGCAAATCAGAATTGTAGCTTGTGCAATTTGAAACTTCAACATCACTAAATGAACTGAAGCAAATATTCCAACAATGTAAATAAGACGGATGGATTAATTAAAATTTAAACGTCTTTTACATGTTGACTCGTTTGAAAAGCGTTTTGATGCTAAAGGCAAATTAAAGTTACTTCAATTTCCTGAAGTACCGTTGCAAACTTATAATTAATCATGTTATCCGAGTACCATCTTTCGCGATAACTTCAACTCTACAAAAACAAATAAAAAGCGTGGTAAAATTTTACGTTTTAAATTTTCTATTCCCATATTTCAAAAAGTTGCGCCTTGTGACAAAATATTTGCCAATTCACAGCTTTTATAATTATCGGTAAAATCATAGTAGCATAAAATACGTAGCTCAAATTAAAGCAAGCATGAAAAGTTTCGATCATTCGGAGCGCCGCAGAGACTGGAGCATTATACGCACGTAGTACCACATAAATACGTACAGTAAAATGTTTAATTTTCTTTCCACTTCGGATCGAAAATCGAAAGCAAATTCGCCCTACGAGTTATAACATATTAATGCTATGACAAATTTTTAATCTAATTACTTTGTAAACATTAAACGACATTTCAATAAAAAGTAAAAAAAAATGGTTCTCAACGAGCTTTCAGCCAGACGATATTTTCTTAGCATAGTAATACTATTATAGTAACCTACCGGGCTTCTGAGAACTTATCTATTGCATGCCGTAAGCTAAGAGTCTGTCAGGAAAAAACCTACTCCCTAAAAGGACGATATCGCATCTGCAATTGTTCCGGTGTAGTCGATGTCCATGGACTTCGGATTATTTCACATAAACGGAGGTGTTCATCTGCTTCTTTATAAAAAAAAAAGTCTTTGTATATTAACACAAAACTTTAAGACAATTTCTATTTTAAATCTAATATTATAATTTTATAAAGGGTAATTTAACTAAAAAAATAAGCATCGCTTATCCGAGGTAAAATGAAGGTCACTTTAACAAGCTTATAAAATTCAATTCCACGGACAAGGTTTTACCGTCGCAAACTATTTAGTTTTATGTTATTTAATTAACGTTAACGATCCTTTTACAGAGAATTGTATTGCAGTTCAATTCTGTATTGGAATTTATAGAAATACATTTTAGTAAAGAAAACTATTGTTCAATATTGTCCTTCTTTACTAGTGATTCAAAGAATTTCAATAGAGGGGGTCATAGGGGTAGTGGGACTGATATTATTTCGCGGACACGTACCGTCGCTTACCCTGACAATAGCCCACCAATGGGCTCTAAACTAGTCGGTGCCGTCACCGGACGAACATACGTGAGTGATTAAGCCGTTCATATATTAAGTAATGATAAAGTCTAACGAAAGTTTGAATATTTTTTTTTCTTTAGCATTAATTTAGCGTACGATTTTTAGTGTGTTGTCAAAAGACTTCTAATCTCCTCGACATGTAGTTGATATATGATAATTATATCAGTCTGTCGAATTCTTTGGTTTTTCTTTTTATCTATTATTTATCTTCAGTAAGTATTGATTACCCTTACATCTATTACTTTAAGGTCCTTCGTACACAAGACGATGTAAATTTCGAAAACAATTTTAATCGCTAATCGATTAACACAATACAATCACATAGAAATTCGCACAGTTACGCGTCGTTGACATTTCTCTCTGTGGCCGTACCATGAACGCATTGACGCCTCGTGTACCGCACAGTCATTCATGCTAACCTTTATAAAAAATAGATAATAGCCGATTCTCAAACTTACTGAATATGCATATAAAATTTCATAAAAATCGATCAATCCGTTTCGGAGGAGTACGGTTACTAACATTGTAACCTAGAATTTTACATATAAGATTGGTCGGTCAATTGTTGAAAGCATGACGCAGAGCTTACGCCGCGTCGTGTCGACCGGAGTGCCCTGATGCATGGCTAAGTTGGAAATATTCCTTATATTTACGTGAGTGATGTGAACAACATTAAGTTTCGTGATAAATATAAAAGTTAGACACTGACTAAAATAATACCAACTGTATTCAAAGAGAACGCATTAATAGCATGTGATATGAGGATTAATAAAAAACTTATCAATTTTAGTTTTACGTCAATTGCTTCACGATTACGCATATTATTAAAAAAATATACAATCGCTTGATGAAAATCATTGATTGATTAATGTTAATGATTTACAAAGAAATTTCAAACATAAATTCGACAAAGCAACCCAACTTGTATTTAGCGTATAAAAAAAGTTGTTTAAATTAAAAAATCCAACTCTACAGAGTACATCGTGGTTTTCAATCATACGTAGAAAGAATCCATTAGAGAACGTTGGTAAACATTAATTTGTGCTCGGACGATATTACTTTATATGTGAATAAAAGCAGGGATTATTTGAAACGTGAAGCAAGTTAATTAAAAAATATATTTCTTCAAAGGATATTTTTTCTTATTTGATAAAATGTTCGTCTAAAAATTGCAAATTAATGCTTATGTAACTGAAAGCCTCATATCACTGGCGATAAAACTAAAGTCGCAACGTGAGTGATAATCATTATATATCTAGCTTTTTTAAATATATATATTGATAATAATTCGAATAACAGCATCTTTATTTTTTTTAATCACGACCGTCCACCATTCACAACGCGTGGACATCGCGTTATCGCCGAGACTTTCCCACTCTCGAGGCCTCGTGCCTGCCTTATGTTAGACGTGACAAGGCCATAGTCAACCAAACTCACTGCGACTCGGTTGACTTCTACTTGACCCTATAACATACAGGAAAGATATATAACCAAACTATTTACTCAACAAAATCGGTTAAATGGTTTAGACTGCGGTCAAAATGAAAATTACAAGAAACCAACATAAATAAATTACACACTCGCGTATAACCTTTCAGAGTCTGTGTGGTTGTGTTGCATAATGGATTATGTTTACTGTATTTTCCAGTATATTTTCTCTCTATAATATAATACGATTTGAAACAATACAATGTCCGATACCAGACCTCACTAGAATGTTATTATCAGCCATGAACCGTAAATTCACGAACATTGATAACAAAAAAATGATATTATATTAATTGATTACCATCTTACGATCAATCATAATTAAAAGTATTAATTAACACACCATTCTTATAACAAGATTATTGTAAATCCTGATAATAGATGGGAGATCATGTCTTTATATTTGCGTATTATATTAACTCATCATCAGCAACTATACATCTCCACTGAGGGGCTCGGGGCCTACCCTAAGTCACGGGTGACTAGACCATAGTCAACCATGCAGGCCCAGTGCGGGTTGACTTAACACATATTGAATTTCTTCTCAGATGCAGGTTGTATCACGATGTTTTCCTTTATCATTCATCATCATTATTAGGAACTTTTAATAATATACATCAATATTTAATACATTATTCACGAATAATATGGATATTGAAGACTAAAAGATTGCGATATGTTCAATAGTTTTTTTTTATTAAAAAAACAAGACTGCATTTGGGTAATAAAGCGGAATAGTATATAAAAATAAAATAAATAGAAATGCTAAATCCCGATCACAAATAACAAATGACACAACATAATTGATATATATTAAATAGTTCTGTAAAAAAATTATACGTGATTCGTGCTTTAAATACTTTTATAAACATATAGCGTATTTTATGATAAAATATTTTAGTATGATAAATTACATAATAACTTTGGGGGTCAAGAATATACATTAAATACATAATCATATAATTATCTCAATGCGGAATGTGTTATCATTAAACAGAAAAAAAGAAAAATATGTATCAAGATACGTTCGCACTGCAGAAACATTTCCATAAAAACATATCATTGTCTTTAACGTAGACTTTCCATTACACCGTACCTCTTTATTATATAATAAGATGTCGCTAACGACTCCGTCTGCGCGGAAGTAAAAAAATAATAATAAGTCGCGTATGTGTTCTTCAGGGCTGTGTTCAACATCTACGCCAAATTTCAGCAAGATCCGTTTTGCCGTTCCGGAGATACCTTCTAACAAACATCTATCCATCTAAGCTTTCGCATTTATAATATTAATAAGATAAAAATCTCACCTCATCATTATAATAACATTGCCTTTCCTCAATAGTGAATGACTTTAAGCCTGGTGTTGTATAAGTGCGCTCAGGTGATAGCGCCAGTAATACTTCTGTCATAGGATTTACTAGACGTAACGTTGAATCGAAATCAGGCACATTGTAGGCGTTGTCGATAAAAACCTGAACAACAAAATAACACATTATGATATACTAGCTATCGCCCGTGACTCCGTCTGCGCGGAAATTAAAAAAAAATAATTAGTAGACTATGTGTTCTTCCAGACAATGTTTTACATCTGTGCCAAATTTCAGCGGAATCCGTTCCGACGTTAATGAGATACCTTCAAACAAACATCCGTCCAAACATTCGCATTTATAATATTAGTAAGATAAGATTAATATAAAACTCGACGTGGGCAGGCCTTCCGCGAAATGGACTGTTGATCTGGTCAAGGTTGTGGGAGTATCCTGGATACGGGTAGCACAGGCCCGAACATTTTTGGGGAAAGACTACGCCCAGCAGTCGTTGTCTCATGGCTGAACAAGACACACAATTTCCTAAACAACAAGTAATAATCTGATATTCCGTGTTACTGCTATAGTAGATTTTAATTACTAATGCAAAATAAATCAATCATGTAAAACAATGATTTATGTTTGTGTATTTCTGTGCAATACGTTTTTGCAGTTGAAAAGCTACGCTACGCTCCATTAATTAAAGCTTTCAGCTCATGATAAATAAGCAATTAAATAAGTCGTAGAAAAATGTAGATAGTTAATTTGTATGTGGATAGTCAACTTTTATTTGATATACAGAAAAAGAACAAATAAATGGATCTCTTATCAAAAGTTATAGCAAGTACGTTGCATTGTATTTGGGCAAACAATTTATTACCGCGCCAATTGCTCTTTGTTGAGCACGTACTTTATCTGAGGGATAATCGGCTTCGGGTTATAAAACTTGTTGCATTCTAACACATTTTTGAGACTACCAACGCCATCTATTGTATATTTAATGAATATATTAATTAAAATAGGCCGATTACTAAAATAAACTCAATAGTCAAATTAATTCTTAAAACTGTATCCCCTCTTACAAAAAAAACCTTTTAGCATTATAATTGAACAAAGCGCAAAATTGAAATTAAGACGAATAGCGTCCTTTTAAGACTACTTGCTCCATCTAGTGGACATTTTATAAAAAAATATCTCAAGCAAACTCATATTTCAATACGGAGAAATAAGCTCAGCATACGGCTCTCGTACTTCCTTTTTTAAGTCCTTTAAAAGCCGTATACCCTAATGAAATGATGTATCGTATGGTTCCCGACACACAAAAAACACATGACTAGCCCAAAATGATGTATGAAGATTTTAATATCGGACTGGACTTTATAAATGTATGTATAAATACACAATTAAGTACATCAGTGCTGTATTAACATTTATTTCCTCGTTCGATTTTAAAATCAAATCCGAAATCGACATTTTAATCTATTTTAATTAATTAAAAAATAATAGATTTTAACAACTTCACCTCGAACGATATCATCCAATCGAAACATTGCATTAAATACAATCTGATTATTAAATTGACGCATATATTATCCACTTACAATATTAAGATTACATACACGTGAGTTCCGTTTCTTTAAATTACAAAATCTTTTATATAATAACATTTTATTGCACCAATTTTTTTTTATCAAGAAAATTTTGCTACGGAATACTCTGCTTTCAATTACTATAAAAAGAAGACCGTCTAAAAGTATCAATGTTGCTATTTCTTTTTTAATTAGCAACTCGTCGTCGTCTTCGAGTCGCTCGAAGCTACCCCTAATTAAGGGTGAAATTGCTACGCAATAAATCAGGTAAGTAACTATCAATGGTACATTCGAAGGCAACTTTATATATATTTTACTGAATGCCTTTGCCTTTTTAAAATACGAATCTTATTAATATTATAAATGCGAATGTTTTGATGGATGGATATTTGTTTGAAGTTATCTCTACAACGGCTGAACGGATCTCTTAAGACAATGTAATAACACAGATAAATTAAACGTATATATTTTTTTTATAACAGAAGGGGGCAAACGCAGCGGGAACACAGAGGTGTTCAACGACGCTCATTTATGTGTTGATTTTAATAGATAATAATAGATATTTATAGTTAGAAATACATTCGATGCTATTAATCAATAACAGGAGTAGAAAATAAAAGATAAAAAAAAATATCAAAGTTATCGTTCGATAATAAATAAAGTTTCATCAATCCTAAGCATGAAACAATAATATCATAAGGCAACATACAAACTAAAAATGTATACTTGGTCAAGAAATTGTAGCATGTCGCACCGCACACACGGCCCGCAACGGATTGTTGATATATGCCGTCTCTAGAGACGCGCCGAGCGGATGATGGACGCAGCGCTAAAATCCGTTGCGGCCGTGCGTACGTTGCGTGCGGTGCGTCCGGCTCGGGCCAGTAATTTTGCATCACATACTAATATTATGATTACTACTACTTATACTTAAGCTACTTTACAACTAAGTGTTTTAACTATAAAAACTTGTTCGTTTGAAAAAAAAAATCTTATTCCATTAAAACTTAAATTTAATATAATAAACACGTCTTATTTTCCAGCGATCGAATGATTTGGTAGAATTTAAAATATAAAATGAATTTTAGCTGCGTATTTAGCAGGGCATAAAATTTTCCATGTTCCATATTAAATTATTCAGCTCTGACCTACGCGTTTTGTTTCACTTTAACGCACATTGTGACGTGACATGTAAGGTTAATGGGTTTGGAATTATAGGTAGTTCGAGGTGACAAAGCGACGCCACCGCGCCGCGCCGCGCAGCGCGACAATAATTAATCGATAAGGTTCTTGCAACATCTTCTGATTCATTTTAATCTAACGAAATAATTTGTAAAAGTATAGTTAAGTTATTATAAATTCAATTCACGGTACTACACTGTTTCACTTTAACACTTATTTTATGAAAATTATTATGAAGCTCGGCATCGATAGCAAAGAGGTTTAAGTACTCGACTCAGTGACGGCGTTAGAGTACAGGTCCGAGTTCGATCTTTGCTAAATATTTTTCGAATTTCACATGTACATTATATACTGAAATATCTATACTAATGTCATAAAGAGAGATAGATTTTAATTGTTTGCATTTAATAAAATCCAAAACTACTGAACCGATTTGAAAAATTCTTCCATTGACAAGCTACGCTAACCCCGGGTGATAGAGGCTAATTTTTTTTTAAAGATTTTTTAATTCCCCGCGGACGAGGTCGCGGACACCTACTACTAGAAAATAAAGTGACATGATATTGTTTGCGCGACGTTTGCCTAATTTTAGCCCCCTTTCCCTTTCCACCCATTTCTTATAAGGAAAGGAGGAGAAGAGGAAGTTAGTTGGACACAGGAAAGATGCATATGAAGAGGAAATATCGTCTTTCTGTGAGAACCGTCCTCCGTCAAGTTAAGGTAGTCAACGGTCGCTTCGCTATTTCGGCGAATTCTGACCCCTCACTGATCTATCGCCTTTTCATATAAAAAATGTATTAAACTGAAAATTCGACTTTTGAACTTCGACTGGAAATGAAACAGAGACGTCAAAAGGAATGTAAAGAGGCGTAGCTCTAAGCATAGCGACTGGATTGATAAATAGCGAGTTTCGATTCCGGTGAACTGTCTATAACTTGGGCTACTTTAGTAAAAATTTTACTATACCCCCTTTGTTCTCATACATTCGTTTGTAGGTGGCCTTAAAAATATTTACCTCTGAAGGTCATCAGCTTACGGATCCTGAGTACGGTTCCGGTACGGAAGCCTTTCGTAGATAGAATAATCACAATCGAGTTATAATATTTTTTGGTATTTTTTTTTTAAAGCAATGGCATTTTAAAAATATACTTCATAAAAGGTGTCTAACGTAAAAAGTGGTGCCATCTAGTGACAGTTTTATTTTTTATTTATGTAAGTATTTTTAGGGGAACATAATTTTGTTTCCTAATGCAATTTTTTATCTGTACAAATTGACCTTATCTGAGAATAGGCTATTTCATAATTTGACCGGCCATTTCATGAAATGGTAGAGCTACATTAAGAAATAGACAATAAAATTTGTCGATTACATTTTCGTTGATAACGACGTTTTAAAACTGATATTTTTAAGCTTTAGTTAGATACGTTTCATCTTTCGCTGATATAGTTATAATACAAATTTGTAATTTGCTTTTAGTATAACAGTAAAACAGCACGAGCTCACGGCGCACTAATTTAATTAATACGGATTCAGCGAATTAATCACAAAGGATAATTGTAACTGTATTGTCAGTAATTTGATTTTATTTATATATACAATTACTAGCTGTACTCTCCATTCGTTGCAATGACAAAATACAGAGATTCTCAAAGGTTTTTTTTTTCGTTTGCTAACAAATTTAGTTTTTAACTATTGAACCCTCAATTTTACCCAGCCATTGAACACTGCTGGATCTTCTGGATATCCCGTGGACACCAGGGGGTTCGCGTTTAGGAATTATTGACCTAAATACTGATTATATTTCACTAACATGATTTATATGCGTTACCATTTTTTTTGTCTGTCTACCCCCAAGGCCGCGTTTGTTCCGGAAAAACTTGACCAAATTTTATCGAGACCTTAACAGAAAGGTAGATGATGCACATTAAAGGAAACTTTTTCATTTTCCGAGCGTTAAATCAGGGCCGATTTCTAGTGTCAATCAAAGTCATAATGCTTGAACGATTAGATTTTAGATTTTAGTGAACCTTACCTTCAAACAAAATCAGATTATTGTTAACTAAAACATAGTCGACATACAAAAATAACAGTATTTAATTTACAATACCAAAAATCTGACGTACAGAACAAGTAAATTTTGTTATAAATCAACCTTTATTTGTTCCTAGAATTTCAAACTGTTCTCTAGGGATAAACATTACGTTCTATACTCGGAAATACGCTTTAACACAAAACTGAGCTTAATTAGTACCAAGCTTTTGTTTGCAGAATATGCATATTTAAGGTTCGTATTCAAATTTAGATTTATGTATAATAATTTCTATCTGCTACTTTCATATGTATATTAACAACTATATAAATATAATCAGACACATGTTTTCGCTTATTTATAAAAAAAAAACTATTATATATTATCCTATCTTCAATGAAAACTTTTATCTTAGTATTTAAAAGATAAAATTATGCGCAGTATCTAACACTGACAATAAGGATATTGGTATAAAAAAAATGATACGTGAACGATACATCGCGATTAATACATAATCATTTTTATTATAACTACCGTAAGGCTACACTTGCTAATATATTTTTGTAACTTTAGTACAAGTATATTCAAAAATACATTTTAGTAAATAGTAGATGTTATAGATAGATAGACGTTTTTGTTAAAACCTCACTCTTTAAATAATTTAAACAGTGAGCTTTTACCAAAAACGTAGTCTCTAGCGCCATCTGTTGTTCGAAAGCACTAAATAGATTGAAAATGCAGTAGAAAATACTTGAGCTACGATTATGAGTCATTATTTTACACCACCATCGATACAGAGCAGACACCGTCGCCATCAATATGGCGCCAGTTATTTTAAATAAATTAAGATGCATATGACCTTAGTACCTGTTTCCACTTTGCGATTAACCACGCGTGCTCTGGCCGGGGATGCTATGCTGTATTAAATCACATTAGTAGGCAGTCGCACGCGGCTAATTGTTTAGTGAAAACAGGCACTGGTGTCCTTACACGTCAAAAACAATATTTCATGGTTCGCTTGTTAACGAATGTCGCGACAAAGTAAACACATTATGAATATTCCTGTGCTATCCTGTAATTTATATTGAAACTTGAAGACATTTCTTGCACAATATAATAAATTCGTGCAGCAGTGGGCAGACAAAGGGTGGATGATGATGATGATGGTGTTGATGACGACTTACCTAAGAATAAATTGAGTAAATTCAAAAGCTAACAATCTTTACCCTTTTCGGTATCTGTACTTTCTGGCCTCATTTAAAAATCTTACTTTTTACTAATATTATAAATGCGAATGTTTGGATGGATGAATAGATGTTTATTTGAAGGTATCTTCAGAACATTTGCATAGATCTCGGTGAAATTTGACAGATATAGAATATATAGTCTGGAAAAACATATAGGCTACTAATTAAGTTTTTTTTTAATTCCGCGCCGACGGTGTCGCGGGCGACAGCTACTTTGCAATAAATATTATTTTTAACCCGGAACAAACAAGCGTTATCTCTGTATTGATAAAACAAATGCGATTATTTGTTTATCTTTGAATATTGCATCGAAAACGCGTTCCTTAAAAATCAAATTAAGTAGTGATTATAAAATATCAAAATATACTTGTAAACTAAGGGTAATTGAAGAGAATATCTTATATACTGGCCATCTACACCTGATTTAAAATGCCTTTTTCTAAAAAAAAAAAAGTCTTTATAGAATTCGAAAATCTGTGTAGAAATTGATATGGAATTATGTTGCCGGTGTTATACCGTATGTTATTGCAAAAAAAAGGTAATTTAACACATGACTTCCAGACACTTTGTTTACGAATTTTAAACTTTGATTTGCCACTGGGTATTTTTGTGAACATCCGTGTTACAAGTATCAAGGCAGTAGACATTTAAGATGTATATTTATTACCAGGGTTCCAGTCGTTGCCAAGTTTGTACTGTAATAATCATCGATTTCTGTTCTAATCAGAACTGTCAAAGCTGTCTCATACCCACAAGACGCGACTCGACGTGGTGTAGGCATGTAAATTAGATCGCTGAAAAAAAGAAATACAATAAAAACAAGATTCTTCCTGTACCTTTTTCCTCTCTTTTCTGTTAACGGGACTGTGTAATTAGTTTGGCAGGGAACGAGATGTGAAGGAAAGTAAAATTCCGTTGTAATTGGTAACATGTCTGCATTTAAACTTATGGGAGTCTTATGGCGAACGCTCATTTCGCTATTTGTGCAACATTAGGTAACACAGGTAAAAAGTAGGTAGTGGAAAATTCCAATATTGTATGGTACGAAGATAAATCAGAGGCTTATTAGTTAAAAAGTAAAAAAGCCTATGGACGCTTAACTTTGAAGTAAGTTCCAATATACGCATTTTATTTACCAAATTAAATTTACATATTTTTTATAAATAATACTTACGCATTGCGCTTTCCCTCTGCTGTTTTAATTGCAAAATAATTAAATGTACAACATATATTGAAGCCGGTTTTTATTTGCTGGAATAATTGTTCGCAACGATATATCTTCGACTTCCACATACAACGTTCTATCAATTTGGCGCACGACGATGTTGGTGAAAGCTATATTTGGTGAAGAATTATCATCAAAATTTCTTAATCTTACTAATATTATAAATGCGAATGTTTAGATGGATGTTTGTTTGAAGGTATCTCTAGAACGGCTGAACGGATCTCGATGAACTTTAGCAAGCATATAGAACATAGTCTGGAAGAGCTCTTAGGCTACCTATGATTACGCAATTGTGTACAGTTCCGGTGGGATTCGTTTGATTTACACATTTACTCAATAACTATGCAACGGATCAACACATCTTATTGAAATTTGGCACAAATGTATAACATAGTCACGAATATAGCATGGTATACTCTTCCTGTTTTTTTAATTCTCGTCATAACGGTAATGTTCACAACTTATCGCATTAGTTGTTTACGGATAAAAGAGAAACAAAAATTACTATACTTACTTCGTAAAATAATGATTCAATACTAATATTATTGTTATCCATAACATCTTGCAGGATACCCAAATCATGTTTTATATTATTTGATACAACATTATTGGAATGTAATAAAGGTATGAAACGTAATGTTTTAAAGATAAATTCTTCCGTAACATTCCTCGGCAAAGTCCTTGAAAATGGTACTAAATCAATATAATTTAAATACTGAAATATAAACTTGATTAAATAATAAAAGTATGACTAAAATTAAGATCGTTATGCGATCAAATTAAATACACTTAGGTAAGTAATATTTTGTCGCTTTACGATATTTTGATAAGAATAGCTGGCAAAAATGCGGCCGGAACACACAGGTTTTCAACGACGCCCATGGACATACTCAACACCACAGGAACTGCAGATACGTTGACGGACGAAACCGTAAGCTCGATTCTTTTAAGACTCTGAGTTAGATTTAGAAATACCACCGAGCATAGACCCACATCGCAAGGCAGATAATTACTTATTTATTACTAATCATCATCATCAGCTCACTATACGTCCCCACCGAGGGGCTCGGAGCCTACCCTAAGTTAAGGGTGATTAGGCCATAGTCAACGCTGGCCAAGTGCGGGTTGGTTGCCTTCACACTTATCTTTTAATTACTTCTCAGATATGTGCAGGTTGCATCACGATGTTTTCGTTCACCGTATAAAAGTCGGATAAATGTACATATAATATGTAAATCGGAAATCGAAAAACACATTGGTACATAGCGGGATTCGAAGCCAGGGCCTGCAGATTGCAAGTAAAGTGCTTGACCACTGAGCCACCGACGCTCCTACTTCTATTCGTTACTAATACTTGTAACAAATTGGACTTTGTTCCAAATCGATCTAGTCGATGTTAAACTTTTTACCATACTGACACAGTTCCGTGTATGTCGTTTTTTAATGTAGTTCCTTTGTGACAGTCTAGAGCCTAAACGACTGAATCAATTATCGTGAGTGAAGGGTCATTCGATTCGTATTCTTCTCCAGAGTGTATAGGTTCTATACACATTCGGGTTTATTATTTTTTTATAATTAGCCAGTACTTTTATAAAACATGATCTTACACATTGTGAGCAAACGCGAACGCAGCTTTGCGTGACACTGTATTTAAATCACAGATAGTCACCGCTGGAAAAGGTACGTCCCAGATCGCGCCTTGCGTACTCTCTATAACCTAAAACAAAATAGAATAATGTACAATTCATTTGTTTGTCATTAGATTGTCTATTTAGAACTCAATTAGTATAAAAGTGTCGACGAAAAATGCCATATCACGATTAACGAAAAACAATTTTGAATGTTTTGTCCGAGGTCAATAAGAAGATCTTTATCGAGACTGATGTAGAATGACATTTTATCGCTAAATTATTATAAATTCTGGAAATCATCAAAGTTTATAATGTTTGCATAATCTATGGATGGGACAAAGTTTAGACACATTTTTTAAAAGGTCACAATTAATCATAGATCTTTTTATCTCTGGCCAGATATTTGAAACTGCGTGGAATTAATTACATTTGAGTTGTTGACAAAACAAGCTGATGCGGAAAGACAAAGACACTTCCGATTCTGATAAGCATATAGGATTACATAAATATTCATACAGAAGTTGCTGCGTTGTTGTTCACGTCCTTGCACATAGTATTATAGATAAAAATATATAATAGATATAATATTTGTCTTTATATATTAATGCTTACCGTAACAATAGGGTTTCTCGCGTACCAACGATAAGCTGTAATGACGAAGTAAGCGCCGCAAATAAAACTCAAACCGACTGCGAACGCCCAACAGCCCCTGAATTACAGAAAAATCATACAGTATTTATAATACGATAGAACAACACTGCGATGCCTTAAGGGACCACTGTTTTATGTTATTTTATCATCATACTGCCTTATTCACTACCTAGGGTTAGCACAATTTGAAACTTTGCTATATATACCATTAGCTCACTATAAGTCCCCACTGAGGGATGGAGGCTACCCTGTTAGGGGTGGCTGTGCAATTCATCTTCTTTTTCACATAACCATACCCTACATATGACTCGATCTATCTAAAATTCGTGATAAAAAGCTAATTATTATTTTTTATTATTCTCATATACATTTATTTATCATATTTTTAATATAATACATTTCATATCCAAAAAAAATAAAAGAAATACAAAACATATTACATTAAAAACAGAACACCACCGGCTGCGGAATCCCATGACTCAAACAACCAGTGGTCAGGGCTGCAGAGACAGGAACCTTCTCACGATGCGCGCGGTTTCTAGGATAACTGTATTTTGTATCGGGGCCTTAATCCAACTGTGTAGCGAGAGCTTCTTGAGATGTTGATCGAAGCTCTTCGCTTATTTTTTATATTATTAGGTGGCAAACAAGCAAGCTGTCACCTGGATTCGCGGAAATAACGAATCGATCGCTACTAATTGAGTTATTAAACTGTATCTTGTGAATTAATCTTTACAAACCTCTCAACACTATTTAGTTCGTCCATCACAATATACTTAAAGCCATGGAGATCTGTTCTCTTACAGAATTCGACAAATTTTTTCTTCCAGAAATTGTCCTTCGTTTCATTCTTTCCATGTTTATTTTTAAATATAGAGGATTTATCATTATCACGAAACATTTTTACTCTTTAATTTAATTCGTAAAACTATTGGGAAACTTTAAAAGTGCCTCGACTGTTCGAATGAAAATATTGAGTGAACACACGACCCTGTAATTATAATGGTTTGATCAAAAATGTAGATAAAAGAAGTACTGCTGTGTACAACATGCACAGAAATAAAAATTATTCACACAATTCAAAGCCCAAAAGTTTATTTTTTAGCTTAATTATAACTAACAGTCTTCCATAATTTTGTCTTTTTTTTTTGTATGATGACAAAACTCTAGTTGTAATAAAGGTTTCCCATTCAAAGAAATATACAGAGAAAAGTGGAGATTACTTGTAACAAATCAAAATAGTAATGATACTTATTTAATTTGGTAGAATTTTGCCCCAGACGCGTAGCTCAATTTTAAGAACGTGATATTTGAAAAAAAAAATGCTGTTACGAAAAATTACTTAAATGATATTTTAGTGTTATGTGCTCGCATCATTATATTGCGTGCGTTATAATAATTAATCACTTTTAAACTCGACACTTAATGGTCTATTAAAAAATTCATAGTCTCTTTCAATACTAAGCAAACACATTGACATCCTCATCTATCATTGATTAATGTGCTATGTATGGTTTGATAGTCTAAATTTGTTATTAAAAGTAATTTAACATAATTTTCCGAACCACGAAACAATCGTCGCAGCGCTACAACATTAGGCTTTGTACGTTTCTATTGTACGTACTAATCAATTTACAACATGCATTTCTAATACCCCAAACCAATACTTTTATAGAAGGAACATGGAAAACGACTAACAAGCTAACTAACCATTGGTACCTAAAAAACCGCAAAATGAACAAAAAACAAAAAGTATTACAAAAAGTTTTTTATTTTAAATCTTTACATAATACTCTCCGGCTGCCATAGTTCACGAAAATCAATAAGTTTAGATTTTACATATGGCAATATTCCATTGTCGTAAGCACTGACCTCTTCAACTGGATAGGTCATTGCTTTGAAATTGCAATTTTTTAATATATTTATTTATAAAAAGTTACACTTTTATTTAAACCATGCCCCGCAAAAATTCTTACGCAGTTTGACTGCACGTAACTTTATATTTAAATCGCTTTAAATTATTAAATTAGGTTATATTAATACTGTACTGTAAATGGTAAGAGTGTATTTAATAAGTTTTTTGCTTCGACATAAACGCGCTGGTCGATGTAACTAACAGTTTAAATCCATCTCTATTTTTAGTTTCGATCCTCACAACCGAAACCTTCAGCGTCAAAATGGCGAAAATCAAATAGGCACAAAAAATACGGTTCTTAGCCTATCTGTTTCATAGATACAAGTGGTTGTCAATGTCGAAATAGGATCAGTTGACAGGTGTCGCCTGTCATTAACATTTGACTTACGCGTTGTTTATGTTATTGTTTTAAAACTATAACCTACAAATATTAAAAGTATCTTTGAACATTTGCAACATAACTTATTTAAATGTATCTCGTAAACTTTGGTAAGTTTGCGAAGCCTTTAGAGATGAACTAATCGCTTTTAAAGACGTCTTTCTCTCGTAATATCATCCAGTATTTTGGCAGGAGCATTGATGATTTGGCTAAACTCAACAAATGTTATTGATTGTAAAAAAACGATAAATATGTATAATAAGCATATCACTTATAAGTATCTACAGCTACTCTTAATACTGCCTTACTTTAGTTATTAATGAACCCGTCGGGCTTAAATTTATACTTATACGTACCAGCAAGCCCGTTTTCTAAAAATTGACGAACTCAGATGTTTCGTTAAATAATTTAGACATTGTGAGTATTGGGTGTTCCTAACATTCTACAGCAGTGATCGCTTGTGTTCCCTTCTCATATGTGGTATAAATTTTTTCATCAGTGCCGAGCCGATTGATAATGCTTATCTAAACTACCACTCATGGGATATAGCATAGTTAGGTGAAAATAAAACACTTTCAAGCAATGTCACCAGTGTGGCTCTTAAGGCCATGCCATCACTCGTAATTTAGGAATAACTTTGGTCCTGTGAAAATTTTACATTTTTAGAAATATTTTATATAATATTAATACTACAAACTACAATCAATTAAATACAAGAGATATAGGAAATATAAAACATTTCTTATATGGCATCAGCAGACTTTATTGTTTATATTTCATATTTTACAAGCTTAAACTAAATATAATCGTAAAATTAAAATCTTAAAACAAGATACCTTAAAATAATCAAACAGAACAAATTACAAATATAAAATAGACTTTACATAATTGAAAAACAATAACGCACCTTGACAACCATTGATTTCTTCTGCCAAAATACAACAATATTATCATCCATCTTATTCTTTTAGAAGAAACAGAGATAGCAACTTTTATCATAAATGTATATTGGCAATTAAAATCCTTGATTAACTTACACATATGACTTGTAAAAAAGTTTATATAAAACAACTTTCTCACATTTTCTTATTACTAAATACATGTAAATAGAAATATCTAGCACCATTTTATTATATAAAGTACCTATAATTCTATTAATCTCTATGGCAATAACCATAATTCCCTCCCCCTTAGCACCCTAAGCAGAACAATTCACCGGGGAGGATACCCGAAACAAACCGAGCTCTGCTGTGAACTCCAAGGTGGCAGCCCCGCTAACAGCCTAGGGCACAGTGGGCTAATCACCTGCTTGCGCGAACTTTATAGATTCAAGAAACAAATAGTAGAAAAGCACTGTGGACACCCTCTGCCCCACTATGGGGACACAGGACTTTAAGTCAAGTCAAGTCCTCCCCTTTATCAAAAATTAAAAACATCAGTATGCCAAAGTAATCTCTAACATGAATAAAATTTATACTTTTATGAACATTAATATCAAAATATATCTTACAGTCAATAAAACATGTTTATAACAATATCAATATTTTCTCAAAATTTAACTGCGCATAATCGAATAATATGTCAATTTGTTCTTTTTTTGTTCCCCTAAAGTAATCTTTTCTCGTGAAAGCATCTATTATACTTCAATTTATGACAGGAATGCAGAAGTTTCTTACTGAGGTGCCTCTACCGCTATCGAAGGTTGGCGATCATTTCTACACACCACACACAAGAATGTTTTCACTGTGACTCGTTATATAATCATAACAAACTCCTTTATTGTACTATTATCATATAAATAGGCACAAATGTCAACTTTATGATACAGTCTTATAAAAAAATATTACTTATTGATTTAAAAAAAAAATATGATAAAACGCTTCGTAAAATTGGTAACACTCCACTCATTCATAAACCTATTTACAAAGATATAAAACAACCTAATTATTCTATTGGAATGAAGATATGAGATCATCTTCTTATTCGTTGCATATATAAAAGATATTTAGGACTAAAAGAACAGTGGAACTTATTCATAAAGATTTTATACAAATTTAACATCGCCCAGTGAATTGTATACAGTTTTAAAAACTATAATTCTTAAAGATGAATATGATTTTGCAAAAAAGGTCTTTATTACATTTTTACAATGAATATTTTTGCTGTCTGGTTTTATAATAGATTCCACTGAAGAAACATGCGTACAAAAACAATTTGGCGATCATAACTAACCATTTTTGGTAAAAGATGAATCTAAAAATAATTTGATAGTCCTATCACGCCTTTGGTTTTACTCACACCATCAACCGTGTGTTTCTGAGACCAAAATCCCCATTTAAAACATATTGTTATATGACAATATGTTTTATAGAGATGTTGGTCTCGGAAACCAAGGGTAAGTCATGCTTGTATAAATAGTATTTGACGTAGTTTAATGATGCCCTAATGGTTGTTTATAGAAAATTAAACATTGTAAATAATTCAAATTATGTTTCAAACTTGAATTTGATTTTTCAATTTTCAGTGTGATAATATATTATTTTTTTAAATATTTTAGCAAAAAGGCTATAAATATTTGATTACATTAATTAATTATTTATGAATACATTTTAATTAAAAAGAACACTTGTAAGAAAAAATCTTAATCAATTTACATAAAATTTATATTTTTGTGAAATAAATTGAACACATCAAAGTAATAAAAATTATTGTAAATTACATTTATTTCAGTTTCTCCAGAAAATGCTTATCAAAGCCCTTTTATATATAATTTTACATAAAAAAATCTTATAATACCATATATTTTTGTCAATAATCAACTTATTTATAAGAAATAAGATATTATTATGCACATCTGATATTTTTAAATTGTGAAATAAATTGAACACATAAGAATAATACAATATCATGCTTTTATCTTACTAATATTATAAATGCGAAAGTTTCAATGGATGGATTTTTGCATGACATTTGGGCATAGATGTAGAATATTATAGAAGAACACATACAAACTAAGTTACTTTAAATTCTACGCAGCAGCCATTGGCAAAAGCTAGTTATAGATAATTATATAAATACTTCATATAGATTATTCTATATAACAGACCTTAAATTGCACTCAGGAGAAATTTAAAACAACTAATATCCTTTCGGAATAAGATTATCGACATCCGTTAAATTACTTACAAAATGTGGCCACTCTTTTATTATATCAAATAATTTATCACCCGGACTAAGAGTTGACATTAATTGTCTATGAGCAAACAATTTATAATCTTTTGTAATAACACCAAGATCGACACCATGTTTGATTAATTTTTTGCAAGCGTCTACCTGTTGCTTCGGTGGTGGGTCATTATTAAAAGTTCCTATAAATGCAATCGCTATACTATATTTGTTATATCCTTTTGTGTGAGAGCCTATGTAATTCCAGCCACGACCAAAGTACACAGATCCGTCCCCGCCAACCAAGAAATTATAAGCGATGTCGAACCATTTTCTTGACTCTATATGAAATGATTGTATCAACCGAACTGCAAGCACACACTGGCTCTGAAATTGAAATGTAAATATTTTTTAATTGATATCATTAGCAATATAAGGATTGAATTTTTATCATGAAAGAAATTTACAAAATCATATTTTTTTTCAGTAGAGAATAGAGTAGGAAAAATTATAAATTCAAACAAAGTATTATGTCTTTGATTAAGTTTACTAACATTAGAATGCAATGTAATGTGCCAAGCTTATATACAGACCTGTATATAACAGCTTTCGGTTGCAGTATGTGTTATAATCACCCATGGTACTGGTTGTACTATTTTATCCAGCGGTCCTTCGACTGGCTGTGCCAGCCAATCAGTTCGTGAGACAATCCTCAAGTGGTCTGGAGCTATCAACAAGGGATCCACTAGAAACAGTATTACAAACCGATATAAAAATGAAATAGGAATGAGGTATTAGTATTTTATACTATGGATGCATTATTTTATTTCAATTACCCATAAATATTTTGCTACTTGTAAATAAGACCTTATATGAACATACTGCAGTTTACTTGTAATAAAATTAACAATTACATAGTCATTACACTTCATTCTTACATAATATCATTCCATTTTTGACTTTCCATTTTATTTTTTAAAGGATAAGCAACTAGTTATATTTATATTAAAAAGCAGTATAAATAAATACCTCGGAAAGTACAATTCATGCACATGTCAGTTCTTTTTGTCTTTACCAATGCACCGTAGCTCTTTTTACTTTTACATTTCTCGTTGTCCGAGTTATCCGTAATGATTGTTAGTGATTTACCGATGTATAATAAAATTAACAATACAAATGTAAATGAGGTGATTATTATGTGAGAAATCGGATACAGTGCGTCATAGCTTAGCACCTCCACCGTCTTTGCTGAAATAGTGTTAATAATTATTAATGTTTTGGTTACCATCATATTGTAAAATTAGGCCTCACACGCCATGTTATAAACTGACTGATTGAACTGAACAAATCCTTGATATATTACAACCCCATTTTGTATATCATCTTGTAAATTATAACTATAACATGATAACAAAAGTGAGGCCCTTAGTTCAGAGTTTGTTTATTCTACAGCTGGTGAGTTTACAAACTGACAAAATTACCAAACTGATTATGACATATTTATAACAGTACAGATATAACATTCCATACACCTGAGTAAAAGCGTTAGTAACCAAGAATCTGTGATTAACAGCGTAATGTAATTCATTACATACATGTACAAAATTAAATTATTAATAAAGTGCAATGAAGAACCAAAGAACACCAGATATGCTTGAAATTTTTAAGAACATGAAGTATTATAAAAAGCAATACCAGATTTTTTTATACTTAATAAAAAAGCAAACACATTCTTTTCAATTTGAAATGATATAAAAAAAACTTTGTGATATACTGGCAAGAGTATTTATTCAATCTGTTATTGCATGTTAAATCATTTGTAATAAAGTTATTTTTTGGGTGAGTCTACAATTTTCTTAACATTATTTGAAGCATGTCTGTTATTATTTTAGTTGGAATCAATGCCTAAAAATAATAAATTGTATGAAAATCTTACCTGAGTATGCATCATTAAAGTAAGTGGATGTTGTACCTCTACTTTGCTCATCATTCTTACTCATTGTAATTAAAACAATTGTAACAATTCCTCCAACTACGATAATGCAAATTACAAATATTATTAATTTCTGCCGAGTTAGTATGTCATGCTTTTTTATAGCTGCAAATTTCAAAAACATTTGAATAACGAAGATATCTTAATAGATATACTATTATACAAATGAAACAATATAAAACACAAGTAAAATAATCAATTTTGCTTTTTTAATTGTCTTTTTAAATAAATGGTAATACTAAGAGGTACGCATACATATTATCCGGAGGCCTTATTAAGTCCTCTTTCCCTTCCCACCCTTTTTCTTATAAGGAAAGGATGGAAAGTGGAAGTGGACTTTCCGTTTGAGAGGATGCATGAGAAGGGAAAATATTTTCTTTCTGTGCATCCTCTCCTTCGTCGATTAAAGGTAGGCAACGCATATGCAATTGCGTATGTCTATGGGCAACGGTCAGTTCGCTATTTCAACGATTTCAGGTGGCCGCTTGCTCGTTTACCACCTTATGATATAAAAAAAAATACATAAAATATCATTTTGCTTTTTGCCATTTACAACACAATTCAGTACTTCTTTAGATCATTTTAAAAGGAAGTCCTATGACTAATCGAACAAAAATATATAACCACTGTAGTTATTACCAATGGCAACAGATAACATATGATTTAATGAACCAGTTTAATCAGGTATTTTGGTACTTCCCCACAAAATCAAGGGAGACAATACATGTACTTTTGCAAATGTATTTTTTGTAATCTTCTTTGTGTAAATACCCAAAGCCTCCCATGTATTTAATAACAATCTAACTTCAATTTATATTACCAAATTTGTGCCTGAACTTGAAATCATAGGTGAACTGACAATGTTGACCTGCATTAACACATAACATGCCATATTTTCATGTTAAAGTAAATTTTGCAATTTTTATATTGATGTTATATTTTTTAATACTAGTTGTACAGTTATTTTCAGAGAAAAATCAGAGTGCAATTAAGACCACTAGGGCCTTGAACTTTATTAATAATTAAGAAAACACAATTTCTTTAATAAAATTATGTGGAAGTTAACTTAAGTTTTACATATTGCTATTTGTTATTTAAAATATGAGAGGAATATAAACATATTTTAGATTTCCATCAGTGGAAACTCATAAAGAAAATGTAATAAAAAGCCAACGTTATTATTGACTAAAATGAAGCATTGCCTTACTTTTATGTGGATGAAATCAATACATTTTAACATTAATTTATAGCTAAACATTTCATAATGATTCCTCTATTTATGAGTATTTTTTAATGAAGTGTAACTTACTTGGGGCACTTTGGGGCTTATTTTGACATTCATCTTTATCCTCATTCTTATCTTCTGTATTTGTGTAAGAAGCATTTTCTACACCATTTTTACTTTGTATAATTGTAACGGGTCCATTAAAAAAAGTATTGTTACCAAAATGAACATTTTCGGAATTAGAAACTGAGACAGTTCCGATCACAGGTGAAGTCGAAGGAAGTAAACCTAAAGAATTAGGCGAAGCGTTACTAGTACTTAGTGTTGTCTGTTTGTTATATTCCGAATCATCGTCGCTCACTTCCTCGATAATTTGGACGTCTCCTATATCACCTTCAACTTTTATACCTGAATTACTTGAACTTAAAATTGGCTCACTTTTCATTGCCATTTTATAATGCACAATCACGTTTTCGACGTTAAATACGAATTAAACATTGTAAGTAGACATTCCAATTTTCAATTATTATAATACTGTACAAACAAAACAAATCAAACACCCAAACACGTAAAGTAAATCTGTCATAAATCATAAAGTTAAAAAAAGTAGTTGTGTCTATTGCCGAATAGGAAGTGCTTAAACAGGTGATCCTCCTTACTTTTTTTGTTTAAAGTGGGTATCTAAAAACTATCTCATCCACTCATCACCCTATAAAATGGTATAACGTTTATAACAATATTTTATATAAATATTGCTAATTATAATAAACATATTCACACTTTAACTTTCAAGAGACTGGACCTGCCAATTGTGCGCATTTCCATCTGTCGAATAGAACACAAAAAATAAGTTTTGATTTGCTTTCTAAATCCCTAGCTTGTGTGCTTGTTTTGTGTGTGTCCATTTTTTGGTTAATATTCGTTCATGGAGACGATGAAACTTATCGAAAATGTAAGCATCTTATGCACAGGTCTGTTGTCGTGACTCCTGCCAAGAAGTGACCGAATTTATTTGATCTTAGGCTCCTCAGAATAGATTTTTTTCCCAATGTTACATGTTACAGACCCCTTAATTAAATTATTTTAATATACATAGTTGTCTATGTATATTAAAATCATCATCTAGTCCATTTCTCCATAGTCAAATTATACGCCAGATAGCATATTAAAGTAAAATAAGACGGATATCTGAACCGGTAAGAGAGGCGTTGCGATCGCGGTTGAACCTGTCAGAACGTGTAAAAAAACCTACTTAGAAATAGAAAACGACATAAAAGAAAAAAATTAGACGACAGAAACAGTACAAAAAGGATCTTGTGACAATTTTTGACGTTGAACGGAGGCGCTAGTGTGCTTCCATAATTTATTTGGTGTTTTGCCCACCGGTTCAGATAGCTTGGTCGGTCTCTATATTTATCATGGCAAAGTCTGCAAAGTTCAGGATTTTGACTTGGCGGCAAGTTGCGTACAAGACAAGTTTCAATTTCAAAGTGGCGCGGAGTATTGCATCCACAGTAGTGGAGTAGTACTGACCAGTTCAAGTGTTAGTTTTTTGTTAGTAAGTTTTGTTAAAGTTAACCTTAAATAATAAAATTAATAAATATGGATAATTATTCAAGTAAGGATTCATACAGCGTGGTAAGTGCACGATACAATATTTTATGATGTAATTAATTTGAAAACAATTTTTTTTATGTTATCATTAATAAAAATTATTTTGTATATCTGAAGATTCTCCAAATAACCATATATAAAATATTTGATATATAAAAAAAAATTAAATCGTAATTCATATTTTCATAATATGGATGGAAATTATTTAAATACATAGCGTACAATGTTTAGTACATTACTAAAAAGCGTGTTGGTTGTGTGTATTTGTAAGGAAAGGATGGGACAGAGTACGGGGATATATACTTTATCCATCTGTCTCCTCCTCCATCAATTAAAGTTATGCAATTGCAGCTGTCTTTGGGCAACAGTCTTCGCTATTTTGGCATATTCAGGTGGCTGCTTGCTTCTTTGCCACATTATAATATAAAAAATATATTTTCTATGAATAATGTTACAGTAACATGCTTGATTTGGCACATCGGTAAGCTTGATATTGACATGCCAAATTAATTATTGGTTATTATTATGTTCTTATACAACAATAAAACACATCTATTACTTACAGGTGTGTATTATTGTTGATTTAAAAATATTTTTAGGATATTCCAAAGAAACCATGGTACAAATACATAACAGTGGAGCCGTTGATGTTTTTCTATATGCTGGCTTTCATGATAACTAATGTTATTGAGCAAACATTCTATGTATTCAAAGCATGTACCGTGAACCATGGCTACAGTGAAGATATATGTTACAACATTAGTAATTATAAAGATATCAAAACTGAAGTTCAGGTGAGAAAAATTAATTTATTTGTATAACTTTGTCTAAAAATAAAATTGTGTCAACCCTTAATGCCACACTATCTTCTATATTGCTAACTTGCAGAAATTTTAATATATGCTCATAAAATGGGACACAAAAATATATAATTTTTTTAAATTTAGAAATGAAGACCATTAGCAATACCTTTATGCAGAAATAGATCCCTGTACCCTTGTGACTCCTAAAATAAAGTCATAGACATTTTCATGACCCCACAAAAGTGAAATTAATCAATTATTACCATTTATGAAGAAACTAGTGTTCGCCGCGGCTCCGTCCGCGCTAGGTTAAAAACTTAACTATTAGCCTATGTTACCTATGTCAAATATCTGCAACATTCATACATCAGTTCTGAACATCTTCTAATAAACATCCATACAAACATTCACATTTATAATATTAGTAAGATAAGACTATATTTTTTAAAATTTTTACCTTATGATAGAATTGTGTACAATATAAAAAAATAATAAACTAACTATATACTTATTTTAATACTTTAAATGGTTAGGTACATAAATGTTGAAAATTGTCAACTAAAAGACTTTTATCATATTACATTTGACTACATGCAGTTAGAAATGACCGGACATTAATGTTAATTTTTTAGCGTCAGCTTAAATTTGATATTGGTTGGTATCATATTAAAAGTTATATCTCGACAATGGAATATTCCTTATGCCTACCAGTACACATAAATATGTATGTACAACTATAAGTATGACGTGGTTGCTATTAAATTATTCAAACTTTCGTGAGACATTATACTAAACTGATATAAAAACGACTAAACACTCACGTATATTCGTCCGGTGGCGGCACCGATTAGTTTCGAGCCCATCGGGGGCCCTTCACCAGGTCGTAGTCGGTGCCGCGTTTTTATATCAGTTTATGACGTGATTGCATTTAAAAGTAGATTGAATAAGCATCTTTTAGGCTAATATGTACTACATTTCGGCCACATGACTAAACATCAGGTGAGACCGTAGTCAAGTGCTGGCTTATTTATTGTAGAAAAAGTTAAGGCTATTATATAAAACTGTAATGTACAATAAAAATTACAATATGTGTTAATAAAAGCGATAATTTAATTATTAGGCTTTTACACCATTACTAAAGACTTGATAATTAAACATTAAATTCGCATAGTCGTGTTTATTTTAAAATACCTACTTAACCGAATTAGATGTCGCCCCTTGATCGATATTCGACTATTCAAATATTTTTTTTTTATAAAAATAAAATCGATACAATTCTCCAAGTATCAAACAGGTTCATTCTTTCGCGCAATTTGCTTAAAAATGGGTGTAAAGTTTTCGTTTTAATCATTAAAACATATACACGTGTGAAACCGCGGACAATAACGTATATTCGTAATACTATAAAAATATCTATACCCTTGACTGATAAATATAACGTCTTGCAACTTATCTTTATCTCAATACCTTGCTTATCATAAGTCTTCTTATTTGTTCGACATATCTTTACACATTTATCGTCTATGGACACAATATGATAATTTATTCAATACTATCGACTTGCCCTGACTTTGCCTAAACTAACGCTTAACAATAATAATACTAGATGTCGCCCGGGACTCCGCTTGGTTATAAAAATAGGTAGTAGCCGATTCTCAGACCTACAGAAAATAGTAAATTGCATAAAACTCGGTCAAGCCTTTTCGAAGGAGTATAATAACTAACATTGTGACACGAGAATATTAATAAGATTATAATAAAAAAATTTGATTGTATTTTTCTTTCCATAGGCTCTGTTATTAGTAAACCGATTTGGTAAATTCTTGTATTGTTGCAAAACTACACTATCCCCGGGTGACATGCACGTTTATTACTAGATATAAACCCGCGAATCCCGAACCTGCATTGCACGATGTCGTCTCTGAGGAGCGCCTACGGGTGCAGCGCCTCATTGGGGGCGCATTGAGGAGCCCTATTCTCGGGGTGGTCAGTGGGGCGTCGCGGTGGTAAGTTAACACGATCCCGTGGCGTCCCACATATGGCTATGAGGGAACAGAGGGGTTTAGTGGGTATGCTCCCATTCGGGGAGAGAATCCCACATAACTACCGTGCCTTCCCCGAGGCACGGAGTATGCCTAAAGCATTCCCCTCTGAAACAAAAAAAAAGATATAATCCCGCAAGCTTGAAGTTGCTGGCCACTGTAATGTATAAAATGATATTGTGTTAGTCTATTCTATATGACCAGATTTATAAAAATTCTTAATTTACAGTTTGACGGTGACATATACTTAATATTTAACCTAATTAATTTGAACGCTGATTGCGTGTGATAATATAATAACGCATTGCTTGCTACAATATTATACGCAGTAGGCATTTGTGTTATAGATCACGACAATCTAAATATGATAACTCAAGACGTTTTACAAAATGTTATTAAACTATTGTTCTTTAAATTTATAGCGAAAATATCACTGTTTTTTTTTTTAGTTTTCTATTAGTAGTAGTAGTATAAGGATCACATCGATTATTCTGCACAGAAATCTTGTCTGTATGTATTTATATAAAGTATTTATATACTTATATATATACTACAAGAAGTATATATATAAAAAATTAAAAAAAATATTTATATATGTTTATATGGGAAAAACAATAAAGTTATTTTATTATTGCGTCTTCTAAAATCGGAAACATTATGTGCAAATGAAAGTTAATTTTTAATATTAATTTATATATGAATTTCGATCCAAACAGCCAGCTTTAAGTAGTGTGTTGTGAGAGTTTAAAATCGTGACTTTTTACAATCTACATCATAAGCAAAACCTAGCAAATAATGCGCAGTTTTGTGAGTCATATTGCATAACATAATATGTTATCCATAAAATGTCTTTAATTTTTTATGTAAAATGAGATTATATGAATTAGTTAATGTTTTATAAACGGTACTAGTAATATAGTATTTGCTAACTGTTAGCATTGCATTCTTTCAGAACCAGAGATTAACCTCACGGAAATTATTGTAACTTTATTCCTCTTTATTTAAACCGTGCGGTCTACACTGTCGAATTAATGTAAAAACATATTTAAACTCCATTTAATTGTGACAAGAAAATCAATCTGAAGAGCCTATGGTGTAATGGTTAATACGGATATTCGATCACGTAGTCTTGAATTCGAATCTGCTATTCTACTAATGACGTCAACATAAGGCTAAAGTAAAGAATTATTCATATTGTAAATGCGATAGTTTAGAGGGATGAATGGATGGAAATTTCCCATATAGGTAGAGTATAAGTCTGAAAGAAAATATAGACTGACGAAGCTGCGGGCGACAGGTTATATATAGGCGACATTTTGAAGTCTAGTTAAACATTATTTGATTTTATAAAAAACCTTATTTATTCCCAGGTGACAGTATCAACGTTTCATCAATGGAATGGCATCGCAAGTCATATAGTGCCTCTCCTATTAGCTTTCTTTATAGGTTCGTACAGTGATAAACGTGGCCGCAAGTCAATCCTTCTAGCTGGGCTGTTGGGCAAACTTTATTTCTCTATCATGATCACATTGAATACAATCAAAGGTTAGTTCTTCATTTCTTAATTTTATTTTGTTGAAATATGTACACGTATGCGTAGGAAGGGGATTCATATATAGCGGCTGATGGAGATGTATATGGAACTAGTACGTAATGTAGCGACCCTTCGTAGGGATAAGGGCAGGTTGATGATGATGATGAGTACACATATTCGTTTATTGCCAAGTATTTACTAACAAAATCATACTTTTATTGACTTAGAAATTGATGATACAAAATTTATTAAAAATCACGGCCTCACTGACTTCGGTGTAGATACCGACTTTTTAATTTTTTTTTATTAAAATACATATATCGGTTCAATTCAGTACAATTTTTCAGATTTCATTCTCATCGGATTTTATTACCTCCTCCTCCATTCCACCTTAAGACTAGCTTAGGGTTTTGATGTCAGGATGTTTTTATTATTGGTCCACATCGTGCATTATTACCAGCTCATTGTAAAATTTTACGAATAAATATTTGTTCAATACAAAAACATATTCAATACTCGTATGATACCTTGTTACTAAGAAAGATGTAATCAATAAGCCTGACAACCTTTCTTAGAAACATTGCTTACGTGTAGTTCTTACTGTGGGTTTCCACTGCGATGACATTTATATTGGTACATATTGTTGTCTCTATTAATTCACAGAGAATATAAGAGATAACAGTTGCTTAATTAATTAAATCTTTACTAGCTGTTGCCCGCGACTCCGTCCGCGTGGAATGAATAAAAAATCTTAATTAGTTCCCGGCAATTATTCGAATTTATCGCACTTTTTAAACCTTCCCTAGACCGCCATGAACATTTCAAGACCTAGATAATATAAATCCGTTCAGCCGTTCTCTAGTTTTAGCGAGACTAACGAACACCAATTGATTTTTATATATATAGTGTTGGAAGAAAATCTGAAAATTTGCTAGTGTATTGACCCAACACTAGCCTTACTAAAATGTCGACGTTTATGTCCCCTCACTATTCATTCTGACACTTGACTTTGTAATGAAAGCACGTCATTCGCGCCAAAGGATTCTAATTAATAACGTCTGTAAACAGATAATAATAATTATTTACAGCATGGCCAGTGGAATACATCATTTATACTGCAGCGTTTCCAAGTGCCTTAACAGGGGCGGACTTATCGATATTCGCGGGTAGTTTTGCATACATATCTGACGTATCTTCATTAAAGAATAGAACATTAAGAGTTGGCATCCTGGATATTGTCTATTTAAGTACAATGCCAGCAGGAGTAGCTCTAGGTATGTTTTTATTATATTTTTATAGCTGTGGCCCGCGACTCAGTCCGCGCACAATTAAAAAAACTAAAGCCTTCTTCGATAAATGAACTAACAAAAAAATAATTTTTCAAATCGGACCAGTAGTTCCTGAGATTAGCGCGTCTAAACAAACTCTTCCGCTTTATAATATTAGTATATATATAAAGGCATATAATTGTTTAGAGTTTCTCAATTTATTTTTATGTTTTTTGTTACTTCGTAATTCCGATTTTGATTATTCTTTTTTTATTCGAAAGCTAACGCGTGTCATTTTTTGACAAATTAAGAGGTATCAAGCGGTTTTTTTTTTGTTAAATAATGTGAACTTTTTCAGGTAATCTTTTATATACAAAAGTGGTTAACAAATCTTTTACTGCAATGTTTCTAATAAACACTTGCCTTATGCTAATCGCCACTATTTACTGTATTTTCGCATTAAAATGGCAAACGCGTATAGAACAAAAATCCCTTAGGGAAGCCAACGTGAAAAATCCAATCGCTGATTTCTTTGAATGGAACAACATTAGTCAGACTGTTGTTACATTAACAAAGAAAAGGCCAAATAATAGAAGAATGCTACTCTGGTTCCTACTCATTTCAATGGCTTTTTACACATTCCAAAGAGGTAAGGAAAGTTTTACATTAAACATTTTTGTATTAGTCGAAGTATAATGTGACACAATTTAAAAACGAAAGCAAAATTTATGACTTATATTTCACACTTACACCAATACGGGAATTCTCTAATAAGGAATCAATATCTCGATAAAATAATCAACAGTTTCAGGGCGGAATTAATATAAAACATTCATACATCTATGTAAAACCTAGCTACTCCTTAGAAAATAAATTAGTAGCCTATGTGTTCTTCCAGACTATATTCTACAACTTTGTCAAATTTCAGCGCGATGGATGCAACAGTTCTGAATATACCTTCTAATAAACATCCATCCATCGATCTAAACATTCACGTTTATAATATTAATACGATGTTTTTAGTTCAATTTCAAAGTTCAAACAGGTGATGTGATATTTTCAGATGAAAGACCAGTTATGTATCTTTACGTGACGAATGTTTTTGGCTGGGATGAAGTTGACTTTAGTAAATTCCGTACATTCCTCAGCACAGCATACGTCGGAGTTATGCTTCTAGGAATACCGGTGTTCACTAAAATCTGGAATTGGAAAGACACGGTAAATAACTTATACCTACTTATATAAATACTAGCGTTCTTAATTTAGGTTTCGAGCTTGGGGTCTTGAATAATAAAAAAGTTTTTTTTATATATTTAAAACTAGCTGTCGCCCGCGACTCCGTCCGCGTGGATATATATAAACTTAATTAGTGTAGCCCAGCCATCCATCTAATCTCATCCATCTAAACATTCGCATTTATAATATTAGTAAGTTAAATAAAAAGCAGCTCTTTAAGGCATAATTCGAAAAAAATGAATAAATAGTACCCTAAAGCCGTTCTTGAGTTATAAATAGTGTAACTAACACGACTTTCTTTTATATATATAAGATTGTGTTCTTCCGAGCCACTATATAGTTTGTATCGCATTATACTTTTTAGGCGATAATAATGTTGGGCGCTGCAGCACATATTTGTGGGCACACAATATACGCGCATGCGACAATTGGTAGAAGTCTTTATATTGGTGCAACTATAGCAGCATTTGGTCCTTGCGTTGCCCCAATGATCAGAGCTATGACTTCAAAAGTTCTACCGGCAGCGGAGAGAGGTAAAACACGAATTAACTAACAAGATTCTTATGTCCTTTCCCCACAAATCAACGTAAATCTTATAAACTTGGCGATTTTAGTCGCTAAGACCTACTCACAATGTCACAGATGTTGAAACACAGCACGTCGCCGACATTTATATCCTCATCGAAACAGTCGATCGCAACCAGTTTGTCAATATCGTCGTTATTAAAGTCGCTTCAATTTTCAAGATGGCGGAGCAAATCTATAAATTTGACATGTAGTCGCTATGCTTGCAATGTCCGACTATTCAATTGTGTACGGAGCGCACAACGTTAAACTCACGACGCTAGGATACAATATTAATTTCGAAGATTTACGTTGCCTTTTACGAAAATCTCTCTCTTTCCCTAGCTGGGACTAACTTCCCTAACATGGTGGTGGGAATTACTTTCTTACTGGGGATTAACCACTTCATTCTATCCTCAAATCCTCCGTCAGTCTTGGCAATCACTTATATTTTTCAGTCCCACATATTTCCAAAGAGAGTAACAGAGAAATATCTACTTAAATTAATTTACAGTTAAAATAGTATAACAAATCTATACTAAGGGGGTCTCTCAGTTTATCATGAACTCTGGGATCGTCAATTAGTTAATTATTATATAATATACGATTTCAGGTGTCGCATTTGCATTCCTATCTGTAATGGAAAACGCGGTCGCGATGTTCGCATCAATTGTATATTCACAATTATACAAAGCAACATTAAAAACAGATTATATAAATTCTATATTCTATCTCACTATAGCTACACAAGCGATAGTATTTATATTAGCAAGGTATGTATAATTTGATAACGTAATTGTTTTGATTCGATGACATATTAGTACAAATTGACAGTATCTACATTTTTTTTTAATTTTATGTCCTGGTAACATAGACTTTTAGGTCATGTCTTATTTGGAAAATGTTCGTTACTTTGGATTCACTTCACTTAAACAGTAACTACAATTGTAGTGTGTCCAAAGAGTATACTGAGTGTGTCTATTTAAGATAGTTTGACAGTTCACTTGACACTTCACTAGAGATGGGTTAATTAAAATCGGTTATGAAAATTTTCGATTCTCTATGGTTGTTCTAATAGAACTTGCTATCAAAAATTTCGTGATTATTGTTTTTAATTAACAATATAAATGAAATTGTTTCTTTCTATGCCAACTTTATTTTTCAAAACTACGTAGAAAAATAAAATATTAAACCAAATTTTGAGTCTTATTTATTTTTAATTATTAATTGTCTTTTAATTAGCACTTTTGAATAATAACGTACGAATAAATTCCAGCGCAACTGAAATAGCTCTTAATGGCAGACGTATAGAGACTCTTATAGAACAAGACGAAGCACAAATTCCCACTGCTGCAGCTTTAAATGATAAGGATCAAGAAGTATATTAACATTATATACAAATTTAATATACATTTATGTAAAAAATTAAATAATGAAATTACTTAATTGTAACAAGGCTGTGTCCAAAATAGTATAAGATTTTTTTTGTTACGATTATCTTTTTGGTTTGATATATAATGAAATTTTAAATATGTTAAAAAGTCTAAACAGACAGAATTCCATGGTAAAGGTAGCTTAACATTTTAAATAATTGTTATATTTGTGTTAAATTTTTTTTTTATAATAGATCATATTCCACTATTAGGTTGAACAATATTAGGGTAAATATATTATTAAGGATAATTTTATATTAAAAGACGTCATAATCAAACAAAACATATCGTAAAGAATTTGGTCTTAGAAACTCACGGTTTGTTTTTTAAAGCCATACTGAGATACATGATTCAAATCCTGGATATGATAGAAAGTTATGCTCAAATCTGTACAATGTACAAAATCCTGCCTTTAAAAACTTCCTATTAGAATTTTAATAACCGCATTTGTGAATTGTGTAGAAATAATTTTAAATGTTAATAAAAAATTTATATATTTGTTTCTAATTAAATTTGCAGTTTTATTTGATTTACTACTTTCCAGCATTCAATTTGACTTAATAAAGTACATAATTTCACTAATAAACAGATTAATTACAAACCTACAGGTATTTATTTAAAAAAAAAATCTCCAATAAATGTTTTAAGGGAATCAAATGAAAAATAAAATATTTTCTGCTACAAATATAATTCAAAATAAATGTTACATATTTAAAATACAAGAGATAATAGGAATTTATTATAATATTCGAGTATAACATGTCATTTTTATTTTGTGTATACATTTTTGTGAGTAGTTAAAAAGATGGATATAAAAAGTAGTAGAAGAGTAAAAGGAGATTCCATATACCTTACTATCTTACTCTAATAGAAATCCATAACAAATCTTTGGATTGTCTTTTTGATAATTTCATACATTTTATAAGTACTTTATAAAATAAAAGATACTTTGACTGACTTAATATACAAATATCGTCAATCGTAGTATTAAACAGTAAAACTTAAAACGCCATACAACGGCCATTACAATATTTCAGTTATTTAATGAAAAGTAATACTTAATTGTGTATAATTATACAAAAAAAAGTCTTTTACCAGGAACATTTTAGAATTTACAACTTTTACCATGGGTTTCTGACACTGAAATCTCTGTACAAAACATATCATCGTCCCTTACATTATCTTTGACAAAACAGAGATAACAGTAAATTTAAAACGAAGATTTGAGACTCAGAAACCCATGGTTAGTGAAATTATTTATAATAATATTTTGACAATTTACCGCAGAACGCTTAACATTATGGTAACCACTTATTATTATTTCTTCTACAAAATTTATGGTTGTGACAGCCATGTATCGAGATATTGTTGAATTTCAACTCTTGCCTCAGTCAGTTGAGGTAGATCTTTGTCACTTGCCGGATACATGTTGGCGCAATGTGCGGTACCTGTAGACATAAATATTTACATATTAACTATAACCCTTGGCTCTGCTTGCTTGGGAACAAAAAAAACTTTATTAGTAGCCTATGTGTACTTCCAGACTATATTCTATATCTGACAAATTTCACAGAGATCCTTGCAGACATTCTGAAGATACTTTCTTACAAACATCCATCAATCTATCCAAATGTTCGCATTTATAATATTAGTAAGAAGTAAGATATCATTGTGTATTATATAAATAGACAGAGGATTTCGTTTGTGACATGACATAGCAAAGATCGACATACATAAAAACTTATTTCATTTTGCCTGACTTACAGTATAGCAAATATTTTTTCATGAGTTTGTAATTATGTATTTTAGTATATAGGCTAGTATATTATGTATATCAATACCAATGAATGAGGCGTCATTTTAGTTAGAGTAGGCCCCGAGCCCCTCGGTGGGGACATTTAGTGAGCTGATGATGATAGCAGTAAAATCAGTCAGGATTTTTCTGAATAAACAACTAATTATTCCAAATGTTTGACTGCCCTGATTATTCCTTTAATTTTCTTTTAGAAGAGAGTAAACTAAATCAATTATGACAACATATTCTTGAAAGACATGAGAATGATGAGAGATGAGAAGACACGAGGTGAAATTTCTCTGGTAATCAATATATATTCCTTGTACCACCTCATTATTAATTAGAATTAAAAAAAAAACACTCACCGTGAATATAAATAGCTGGTGCATTATTATCTTTTGTGGTGGTGATACCGAGAGCATGCCATGGATCAACTGAGCCGTGCACAAATACAACTCTATCCACATCTATACCTAATCCACCGTAATAACTGTTGCTCCATTCCGCTGCATTCTCTATAAATTCTTTGTTAAACCTAAAAAAAAGTTAGTAGTGTTAAAATGAGTTCATGAAGATAACAAAATGTTTTTCATGTATATATTAAATTATTTGATTAAAAATAATGTATTTTTATTTTTTAGTCAATTTTTTTTTACTTAATATGTATATAAAAATTTAATACTAAGTTTGTGGTAGGAATAAAAATATTTATTAAATAGTCTATGGCACTTACTTTTTACCGAAAACATCTTGACACTGTTGCACAAAGAAATCCAATTTGAAATGATCACCAAATATACTAACTTCTCCCGAGGATGTTTGGTAAAAACCAAACTCAGTGCAAGTCTGATACATCCATTGACGGCCTAAAATCAAATTAAATAGAATTTTAAACATAATATTTAAATTGAAATTACATATAGTTAATTCCAAGATTGAAAGTTCTCATATTTACACAAAAGATTTATATCTGTCTTCATTTCTTTTTATATTCAAATCAATGTATATTTCTCCCCTAAGCTATTCATAAACCCTGAACAGATTTTTATGATACTTGTAGAAAATTCTTGAAGACACTACATAATTGTGATCTAAAAACCAGTTAAAATAACATTTGTTTTTAATATTTTTAATTATATTTAAAAGTATTAATAACTTACCTCCTTCGGAACTCAATGTTGTGTTCCTTAATTCATTAATCATATTATTGTAGCTGTAATCCATACAAGTTTGATTTGCTTTGTTCAACATTATAGAATTGAACGCAGCTAAACGTTTGTATGGAGCCTCATCACCCGGCTCTGTTAGCAGTTTGCACACCTGTGTATATAATATTATGTTATAGTACATATCTTTATATAGTTTTATATTACATAACTTTATTTTACCCACATAATCTATGCTGAAGTAGAGTGTATATTGGAACATAAATTTAAATCATTTCTAGTATAAATTTTGATTTACTCACAGTATTGATGGTTATATTCTTATACTTTGTATCAGCACTAATACGATTGTCCTCATTATATTGTACAAGGTCAGCGAAATCATCAGCTATCGAATTGAAGAAATTTTTCATATCATTCTCCGTTGCTTTTGAAAATGGCATACACATTCTGAAAAAGAATTTAAACAGTTTCTTTTTGATTAAAAATTCTTATCCTTTCAAAACCTTAAATAGGATATAGGCATATACTTATTTTTGCTTCATTTATATTAAATAAAATTTCACTTTACATTTCAGCTTAAATGTTATTTGAATAATTTCACATTAAACTTGTTATGTATTGAACATTCCGTAAATTGCAAACAATAAATATTTCTAAAGGTATTTTTTGTAGAACAAGGCTATTGTTATAATAATTGCAAAAATACTTTGCATATATATGGAACGTTCCATTACTAACGGTGACAATTTATGAATAGAATCTTAAATTTTACTGTGGCAGTAAAGGAAAATTTGTAAAATATAAAACGTATATAGGAAGACTATTTAACACAATTCTGGTACAACTATCCAGTGTTTACTTCGCTTTATTACTTATGCCGAGGATAGCACCGTCAAACAATCTTTTTTTCTAACTTCAATACCCTATACATATTAATTTGATAGGAGACAACAGAATTGTTTTATTGAACTTACTAAGAGCACAATTTAACTAACAAACATACTTCATTTAATATAAGGTTCAAATTGCACTATCAAAGACATACATAAACCTTTGATCCCATATTTATCAAAACAATTAAAAATAAAATTTATGACTTGCAAATAGGAAAACAAAGGATAGTAACTATGTAAATAACTGGTCAATTTGTGATAAAAACTATATTGTAACTAACTCATACCATTTTACGACCTCATTGCTATATAACATTACATAAAACATGGTGAACAGGTTTCATACTTAAAATAATTAAAAACTAAATAGATCTAGATTAACCACTTTTACTAAAAAGGTACTCTTACCTGAATTCCTTTTCAATTTCTTCTGGCTGTGTTTTAATTAACCCTTCTATCTGTTCATGAGCATTACGCAACTGGTTAACACAATCATCGCTGCCAGTCTTCTCACGAAGAGCATTCACTACAACCTCAAAGTATTCTGTAAGAGAACATACAATAATAAGTAGAATTTGGATAAATGCTGTTCTATATTATGCTGAAATGTATTATTTTTATAACTTACCCATAAAATTAACTTTTGCAAGCAATGGTCCACTTGAAGAAACCGAAGCATGCACCAAATGAGGATACTTCATTCTTAGCCAAGCAGCCAAGGATCCTGGGTAAGAACCACCAAATGCCACCCATTTCACTTCACGGTTTAACTTGAGCTTATCATTCATAGCTGTTATGAAATTTGCCAAATCTGCTAATGCCTGAGATGATGATAAGTACTGCAAGTTTTTTGTGCTGAAGTCTCTGAAAGGTTAAACAAAATATTAATTTTCTTTCTATATTCTTAATTAAGAACAATATTATGCCTGGGAATGATTTTACACAAATTTTATAATTTTATACATCATATTTCAAATTCATAATGGCACACAGATGTCAAAGGAGTTTGTAATTGTTATTAAAACTATTTTATTCTAATGAAAAATGACTGTCAATGAATGTCATTGAATTCCTGATTGTCAATATTAATTATTAATTTTATAATTTTTATTTAAGAAGAAAGATACACCCTACAATACCTTAACTTTACAAAACTGAATTGCAAAACAATAAAAGAGATAATTCATTATAAACTGAGATTGGTACAAAGTTAAGGCAATGGTGGTGAGTATAAAAGCTAGATATTTAATATCATAAACCAAGAAATCAGTACTTTTTATACCAAACTTGCTTAAATGTGTTGATTGGTCTATGGGTCAAGCGGTCCAATGGGGAAAAAACCATATTATTTTACTTACTCAGTGGGATGACTCTCTCCATAATACCGGTGTTCTAAGTTGATACAGAGAGCATTGAATTTTTTTGCATAATCAATCCACGCTCCCTTTACCATCCATCTAGGATCAGCTGGTCCTTCACCACCAATCATTAGAAATATAGGACCAGGATTTTTATAGTCATAAAAACTGTCATTGATATAATATCGCTGTAAAAGTGTTAAAATAGATTTAATATGAAGGTTTTCACTATTAATTATGCTTATATTTATAAATAAACTATTTTTTTTACCTGCTTCCAACTACGTAAATCAGTAGGACTAAAATGGTCCAACTTTTGCTTAAACCACTGTGCAGGTGGTACTTTTTCTCCAGCGTATTCACCGGGAATTCCTAGGTTACCATTTTTACTTCGACCGAGACGGAATTCTTTACTGCCATGGCATAATACCAAATGAAATAGCAAAATTGATGAGGTTTTTAACCACATAATGAAAAGTAAATCACAATTATGGCAAATAAAAAATAACTGAAATTCAATAAAGAAGTCGTATGCGGTTTACTCATGAGAAGCTGAGAACCGAGAATGAAAAATGCTGAAGTGTTTACGTTTGCGCGAATATGATTGATTTGTTGTGTGTGACCAGATTTAAATGTAACATTCTACTAACTTGGTTATCATTACAAAAAGCAATTATTATACCATTAAATAGTTTTCAATTTTTTGCTATAAAAAACGAAATTTTAATCATCTTTAGGTATAGTTTATATCTGGGGCTGAAGAGCACTGAGCTTTCTTAATCATTAATCAGAAATATCTTTGATGGCGACAGATTTGCGCGTAATGTTTATTTAATGTTTTCTTTTAATTTCATTTTTTTAATCAATCCGATAACGTACAACTGTAGACTGTAGAAAAAAAAATAGTAATGCTGATAACATTTATTTTGTTAAAAAGATATTTGTATTTCATTTCTTAATTTGAGGCTCCAATTTTGTTAAAATCGTAGAATTATACTAAATCTGGTCACACAGGATATGAACAAATTGTCAATTGGTAAAAAAAACTAGCATAGATCATATTTTTTTTCCAAACATTGGTATTTGAATTTTAAAATTTAATTTAACCTAATCATGTCCTTAATTTTTTCACTGATTTTACGATTTACTTAATTATTAGATAATTGAGTTTACATCTTTAATGTTGCAATATGTAAAAAATCTTAGTCACGAAAAGCGATCGATTACAAGTAGGCAGGTGTTGCATGCCATGGTTTAGTTGTGTGCAGTTGTGTGTCTTGGCAAGAGCTCGGTGATTCAAAAAAAATGGCACTCTCCAGGATAACGTTTACCAAATTAGCAGAAGTACAGGTAAATATCCAAGTTTATCTAACCTTTCTAAATGATAATTATGCTTAATGTCTTTTAAAAATTTTACGTAACCTAAATAGCATGTTTGAATTTTGAGTTATGTAATAACAACTATTTTTGGATTTAATATACCCATTTTGTAGTTTTAAATAATAATTATAGATTTAAATTGTTGCTGTTGCGATTTGCATATTGTATGTTCATTCAAAAGAAGGTATTTCGCGCTAAAGCATTCTGTATCGCGGCCGTTTGAATTCACGCATGTTCACATAATTTCCATTTGATGTCAAATATTTTTTTTTATTTGTGAAATATTACACCTTTTTTTTATCATACGTAGTACTGTTTTATTATATTTTGTTAACTGCAGTATAATTTATATAACTTTAATTTTTGCACGTTACCAACGTGTATAAAACTTGGCATAAAATTCGTACCTACCGAGCTTATCCTTTACACGTGGTTTACTTACGTTTTAAAATGTAAGTAATTACATAACAGTCTACGCAGTTCTTTTATATTCCGACATTTCTAGTGTTATTTAGTTTGAATATTACCAAATTTTCTTAATTATAATGTAGTAAATTCATTTTAAAGGAATCTAATAAATAAAATTATAATAAAAATGATAAGGTTGTGTATATACTAAGCAAACCTTTTTAAACTACTCTTTCTATCAATTGTATGTTAATTATAATAAGTAAATATGTTGGTTCAATTTTAAATCATCAGATTGTTTTTGAAGGATAAATCAACCATGTTTTTATAATACTTAAAAAACAATTGACAGTTTCTTCTTATAATTGCTAAATAAACTTGACTTGCAAACCATTATATATGGATGCAAGATGGATACTAAAAGAACGGAAGTCTTATAGTCACCTTATTATTAAGTTATACTACTATCAATTATCTAAATAATTGCAGTAACTCGTCTAACCGAATGAACCATTCATGCACTAATTGAGAGACATCTTTTGTTAGGATATTGACTTAACACTGTATCGATAAAGTGATGTCTTGAATTGCTAATACATAGAACAATTTGATATATAATATAATATGATTTATATACCTTACATGTCCCGTTTAGAAACTTTTCCCATAGAGATGTATTATTATTTACATTGTATTATATATTTTTTTGTTAACTAAATTCATTCTGCTTAATAAATTAAGAAATTTTTGAATTCATATTTAACACTGTTTTAAATTCAAACTTTTTATTTAAATTTTCAGACTGATTAAAGTAACACATAATTATGGTTATTGAACACCATATCATCTATAAATAATTAGGCTTTTTTATGAATTATAATACACATTTATGCGAAATCATAATTTTTTTGAAGTACTGTCTACAAATAATTTTGACTGTATTTTTTGTTAAAAATTCAGCGTTATAGGAATCGTGTACCGTGTGACAATAGCCTTGAATCGATCTATGTCATTGTCACGTCGACCATATCATGTGGACTACTACGCGTGATACTCGAACGAATGTCGAACAACGCTATTATCACGTGCATACGATAAACATGTGTAAAATAAATCGTCAGATGTGAAAAATATAGTTTAATTATTTTTTGTGATAAGTCAATTTGATGGTGATTAATTAAAATGAATGTTTAGTGTAATTTTAGCAGGTTGAGTATTCCGGCGATTGTTTATTAGTTAATACAAGACTTTCACTATTTCTTAATGTTATTCGTATTATTTTTTAATCTTTTTGCTACACTGATTAATATGAAATAATTCGGAGAATTGAAGGTCATTAAATTTTAAATTTATACCTTGTAGTCACTAAATGATACTGTTTTTGTCGAAAGATTCACTTCCAAAACATAAAAAATATTCCTATCGGCATAATACAGAATAATCAAATCGTACTATAATTAAATGGTATTAGATAAAGATTCGCTATATTGACAAATATTATTTTATTACATAAATCTATACTAACGTATTTACAAGGAAAATATCTATACCAGTATTACGCCAAACAAGTAGATAACGATTTAAACAAGTAGCTCATGAACATTTTAAATTACATTTATTCAAATAAATAATGAATTCATTTCACGAAGTTGAAAGTGATACAGCTGTTTGAATATATACATGGTTACATGTCTCTGTCACCAAATGTACTCAAAAAACTATGTCTAAGCGAACACCATAAAAACGAGTGTAAAAGAAATACTAAATTAGTACGCGTAATGTAGACGTCTTTTTCCTTTCCTTTACGTTATATCTTTCTTCTCTCTCTTGTAACGAAATATGAACATGGCGTGTCCTTGAAATTGGTCATACCCGTTTAACTTGTAATTTATGTAACTGGGTGTTAATAAATCGCATAGATACAGATTATGCAAACGTGTTTAACGCGCGATGACTTTCAAGATGCGTGTCCTATGCATTGCGGTCTAAAGATAACACAGGTCAGGTTGGCTACAGCCGGGCTCGCACCCAAATAGCCTACATTTATATTACACGCTCATATCAATCTCTTATAAACGTTTATATAATTGATATTTTAAATGAAATAATCGAAATGCGCACTTATCGCATGCGTAATTTAAAGTGGAAATTGCCTAGTTTGAAGTTTTATGATACCATACGGAAATAATCCTAAAAACACAATAAAAAATTGTAAACAAAAATGTGTATAGATTGTAAGAAGTAGCGCAAAGTATTTTCTTTAGATCTTATTGTTAACGGAACCTTTAGACAAAGAAAAAATAAAATCACAAAGAATGATATAAAAACTGCCACGAAGAACGGTAACGGTAAAATTTTATGAATGTGTGTACTTCACGATTTAATATACCTATTGTAACTAAAAGACTAATTTCATTTTATGCTTATTTATATTCGATAGATTGCTGACGCTTAAAGTATTCGGTAAATAGCCAGCATTAGTTTTGCAGTTTTAAATATGAATATTTTCATGTAATATTCTTCTTTGGAATTAAGTAAATTTTTTTCTTGTAATCACTATCTTAGAGTTATCTGAGTCACATTTTATGAATGTGTTTAATTAAAAGTGTACGGCCAGGATATTCCACGTGCATTTTTGTATAAAATTACTCGAACGATTGTAAGTGACCAATGGTAGCGGGCGAGTAGAGTCGAGACAGATCATGATTATCGACCATATTAAAATATTCATCTTAAAGCGCGGCACAGATTTCGCCGAAATATTACGATTTTGTGTTTTAAAAAGGGGACATGTGAACACAATTTATAACAATTCAGTTTAAAATTTTCGGAATAATTCTAATATCGTATGTTTAACATGGAATATAAAGTTTTGTAATTTATCGTTGCAGTAGATATGATGGTTAACTGGTCTGATTTTATTATGTTGGTAATGTTAACGTGTTGTAGATAAGAATCCAACCAATTAACAAACCTGCTTTCATATATATCTCAATTACATAATGCGCTTTTACACGGGCTAATGATAAACGTGTACTTTTTCAACTTCAGCGGACCTGTTCGAAATCATTTGTATTTATTGATCTATTAGAGTCCATCGAATTTAAATTTAAAGCAGCATGCAGACTGCTGCAAACAATTGGATTAGTGTCATCCAAACTTTATGGTGGCACATAATTTTTATAACACGCATGGCCTAGATATGAGCGGGGCATATTCTTGGGCGTTTTTTCTAACTGCAATATGTAGGCCTAACAACCACCTGAAGACATGTGCTAGCAACTAAAATGCAAGCGAGTTTTGAATCTTATATTATAATTTCTACAAGCGGTTCCAATTCCGACGTGTTAGGTAGTCAGTGGAATTTTCTAAACATCAAATTAGACTCACGTGATTTAATACCGTGACATTGAAGGAAAAACATTCGTGTCTCACATACTCATTATCTTATCACAAGGTATTCAATGTGACAAGACTAAGATACGTATAAAATATATTGAAGGCTTGGTAAGCTAAATCCATCTCAGTGATTGATTAAAGTAGTTGATTATTCTTGTATGACGTCATCGATTTGTACAGCTTCATATTATTGAGATAACAATCGCTTATTCATATGGGTTGATATAATCAATTTGTTTCCCTTTCCCTAGAGTTTCCACTAGGTTGTGAATCAAATGTTTCGAGATTTTTATGTTCAGCATTCAAATGCTATCCAGAACAATACGTGTAATTTTTAAATTAATCCTTTATTGTAAAAAATTTTGGCACTCGTATCTTAACACGTTATTAACAATGCTCAAGAAATACCAGCTGCAAATTTTGTTCAATACTCCATAGATAGTGTATGAAGTGATATTAAAATGATTGAAATAAATGTTCTTTAAACAAAGTGAATACGGCTTCTAGTTAATAATTAACACGTGGTGAGTGGCAATGACCCACGAACAACCCGGCTTGACTACAATTCGCTTTCTTGAAATTGCTATTCATGCTATTAGCAAAGGTCTGGGTTAAATTCGTATACCGGTTTATTGCACGTATGTATTATGCGTCAGAATCACTATAGATCAAATATAAGCACGTGGTTTATTTTACTTTTCAATATTATTTTTAGAAGACATTGAAAAGAATAACGGAGAACAAACGTAACTAGTGGTAGAACAACGAGAAATGTCATTAAAATTATGTAATAGATCGTCTTCATTTGGCAAGTGTCGTTGCCTCACAAAATGCCAACATACTATGACTGATTATTTCTTCTGTATTTTATGTTGTTTGTAAAATCTTTTATCCCATTCTGATCCTTTTTTATAAGAGATTAAGCATATGAATAGCGGGAATTCTAAGGTGATTATCGATGTCCATGGAGATCCGCAATGCCAGAGGAACTGTATATGCATTGTTGATCTTTGGGAATGTGGAGTAGAGAGAATACGCTCGCCTGCTAGGTCGGATAGAGTGTCTCCACAACCTCACGGTTGAGTATTGTCAGTCATCTTGATTGTGTGGATAGTACCTGGCGATGTCGTGTCGTCTTGTATAAAAATAAAGCGTACTTTTATCAGCTTCTATTTCCTTTATAATCCTATTTGAACAATTTAAATTAAAAGTCCAACATTACATTATTTATTACTTATCGTATGTTTGTATAATTATTACGGTCACAGCTATTCAATGGGAAACTTCCATGACGGTTTTATTAACAAGCAAAACTTTCATCTTGCATGTATATGTAGGTTAATATTTAGTTATGCAACAACTTTTTATACATATTACATCGTACATGTATTAGAATAAAAGAAATTCCAATATACCACAGTATAATCGTAAACAACGCGAATCCATTGCTTTACTTTCTGAACATAATTACTAAAATTTTTGGATATTAATCTGTTCGATTTGGCTACAGTAGTGCCTAGCAACAAGAGGAAGAGGAAGGGATTCGTCTTTTATATGTTCCTAGTACTTTAATTTATGTTGAACTACGTTTTTCTTTAAATGTAAATATAGCGTTATAAAGTTTTCATAAATCTACTTGGTTATTTTGTTGTTTCACTCACGTCGTAGTTACGCAAGCGTTACTGAAGGTTATTCTTATATCAATGTCGCGGAAATTTGGCGCCTCTTTCGCAGACCACTCGTGACGTCAGCGTTCGGCAAAATTTAAGCCCCGGGGTGAATTAAAGTCTATTGGAGTAGTCGCCGGTCGCTTTTATTCGCGGACGTCTTAGCAACTATGCAATTGTGGTCGAGTTTCGGCTAAAATTATATTTCAAGGTCGTTGCTATTTGACCGTGTTATGCAATATCGCAATGAATAGTTTTTCGTTTGAAAATTAAGTTACATAATTAACACTTCACATTGTTTTGCGCGTTGAGTACTGCCAAGGTGTAGCTTTTGAAAATTGGCACTTACATTGAACGCGTAACAGTAATGGATTACTAATGATTGAACCGCTTGTTGACTAATTATGATATTTAGTTAAATTATCTTACTACTTTTTAATTTCACTTTAAAAGAAATCATGTATTGCGATATTTCTGTCAGACGTCTTACAAATAATCGATTATATTGATAAAGCGATCAAACGGAAAATAAAGACCTTTGATCGCATAACAAAAACTGCGGTAGGAAATTCACTAAACAATCGAAGGTCGATTATGTTCTACTAAGTTCAAACTATATAAAATCGGATTCCAAAACATCACTTCCCGTTTTAGTTTATGTACGGCTTTCGAGTTCATGATGCGACAAACATCTCTGCCTATACCTTTTTATTTTATAGCTTTAGTATAGTTATGAAATAAACAAAACCTTCAAAGAGGTACTTTAACAGATGTTGTTTATTTCAAAATAAATGTAAATTGAGACCATTAGTGTTGTTTATTTCCTTAAAAAGGCCTATTTCCTTAAAGCTGACATTGATCTCAACATAAAGCATTGCTGACAACATCCAAGGCTAACTTTACTAAAGAATTTAATACGATTTGTCAAAAGAATTAAAACTCGATGATCTTTTGATGCTGGTTACAATAAGCTTAGTTGTATCCCTAATCCCTTTAAACTTTCGTGACGTAAACCTTTGGTAGTCATTCGTGGTTAGAAAGAAAATCGATGAAGAAATTTCTAGATTATTATAAAGAGAATAACGTTATTTACGTTGAAAGAGAAAAGAAAGAAATATGATTATTTCAAAACTGAACTTATATCGATAGGAAAGTATTGGATAGGATAGCATTTCAACAAGTTATTTCGTTATTCTGTACGTAACTTTAAAAATCAAAGAAGTAGTTGTTCTTAGTGTTAGCTCGTTTATTTTTATCGTACTATTATTATTACAAACTATTTGTCCACAGATTATTGCTTTTGTACAGCCACAACTATTATTGTGGTTTAAGTCTATTATTTGCGAAGACTTCTTATATGTTATTACGTAGAATGATCTGGAAAAGCGTATATATATGCAAGTATAAAAGCTCTGCTAAAAATACAAGATTTCATACTGCGTATTGCGTCTGAGTTTAAACAGTTGTTATTGTATTTATATGAAGCTATGTATAATACTTATATGTATTTTTTAATCTGTATTAAGTACTGTTACTCATAATACTATATAGTACTGTTGTAAATTTTCATTATTCGTAGTATAAATCTATGGAAATATTAAATCAAAAGTTGTATAGATTATGTTGTCAGTGACTTTTTCTTCAAAAGTAATCTATTAATCATTTCATGTTAATATTAATTTTATATTCCCATATAGAATAACATTTACATTAGAAAATGCTACAGCTGATATCCAATATGTATATTTTTTTATTTCCTCAAGGAAACAATTTATCTGGTTACAGTTTAAAGTGACGTGATCACGTCCCGCAAGCAACCTTTATGTCGGACATTTCAATGAATCACAAAAATCCCCGTTTCAACAAAAACAGAATAATTATTAAGTTAACAAGATTTTATGTCGATACTTAATATAATATATTAAAACTTGAATGAAGAGGGCAACATATTAGTTTTTTCATACGTATAATAAAATAGTGTTCTTCTAACCTTCTCTTAAGACGCTCCTGTTAGCAACAAATAAACTATATCTGCCGCACCCAAAGTCCTAAGAGAAACCTCCCTTAGTCATCCCGTCTGTTCACGTAGACAATATTATGTGACAAGCAGACTTTCAAGTTCTGTTTCAAGTGTTCAAATAATTACTGCATTTTCATTTGTTTCGAACGAAATTTCTTAATACAAAACACGAAGGAAGTGCACGACTTTGGTCGTAAAAGTTAACGGTATAGGTCAATGAACGTTTCGTATTGATTATACGATTCGACACGATGGTTTTAGCGTTAGCCGTTTGCGAATTGAATTTAAAAGTAATAAAATAAACCTTTTATTTTAAATATAAATAAGCTATTATTTCTGTGTATTAGTTTAAGTTAGGATTTTAGATCTAAAGTTAATGAATTGTTGTGTAGATCAAAATATTTTTTAGGTATTCACCTATTCAATCCCTTTTGATTGAGACTTTGATTCAAGTTAATTATTTGTTAATCTTATCTTTAAATAATCCTAAATAAGGTTAAAATACATTGGGAAGTTTCAAGGCTTACTTGAGGCCTACACATGTTAAAACCGGTTCTTTTTTATAAACGTTATTAATGTTTATCATATGTCTTTGTTCGTTTATTCGAATCATTGTCGCCAGCCAATGTCTTTCTTTGAAGTATTTTTATTATAAATAAATATGATATATGCAATTATTAGACAAAATGCAGTTAATCTTTTACCACAAACGACTTCTTATCTTTTTCTCGCTACAACGATTTCATTTTATGGTCATGAGCACAATTCTGACTATTGTATTCTATACATACAACTATTGTTAAACATTTTTATATATAATATAAACAGGATTTTATTTGTATTCGATATACAAACATATAACTTAAACCAATAGTTACGTAATGACGTCATTGTGGACGGTGTGAAGGTTTCGAGAAGTAACGGCCCTTAAAAGAAATAAAATATTGTTCATTGTTTAAGTGATTATATTATGTTGAAACGAAACAAACGTTCATGTATGTAGATATGAATCTATTATAGAAGAAGCGAGAGATGATTTTTTTAAGAAAAAAATACACTGAATGTTGGAATCATGGAACTACATAAATAGGTCGAATACTCTGTGACCCACTTACCCATATACAAGTAAAATGAAGCCTCGGCTGTATTCAGTATTTTTAAAACATTGCCTTGTGATTTGAGTGTCTCATTAACCTAGTTAACCACTACACTCTTGTCGCTTCAAGGGACTATGAGTGCGGCAGATTTGACTGGGTCATCATGAATTGATGCATTCACGATTGTTGTAACTCAGAATCATTGAATTAATTAGATACGAAAGATGGTGTTGGCAAACGATGTCAATTATATTGGTGTTAGGTTAGGCCAATAGGGCCAGAGTTTAACTGTTGCCTTTATGACCTTGTATCATTGCAATCGCTGATTGAAACGTACATTATTACAATGTTGCGGCATCGCAGTTTATTTAATTTTATCATTTATTTAATACTCAGTTTTATTCAACAGAATTCTGAGTTTAATTGTATATGTTTTATCAACTTGACTTTTTTGACACTTTATAGAATTCCTATCCATCCTTTATCTTCGTGTATTATATATATGTATATAGTTTATTATATTATATAGTTTTTTATTTAATTAGCAAACAGTTAAACGAATCTCTCTGAAATTTGACATAGATATGTATTAATATTATAACAGTCTGTCAATTTTTTTTAATTCCGTGCAATCAGATTCACATGACATAGGAAATGTAGAAATAAAGCTAGAAGATTACAGACAAGAACGTAGCAAGTTTGATTAATAGTGGACATAATAAACTTACCTCCGATATTAACACGTTAAGTGTCAGCAACTAACCTGCGTGTTCACTTTTGTACGCAATAATCGTAGTATCATTTGACGTGTTATGTAGTGCATGGTATAGGGCCCATTCCAGTCCCCGTACCAAAGAAAGGAAGGTCACGGTTGCTATAAATATCCATTAAGAATAATGTCACCACTTGTTCGTTTTATATGCTGGAAATGGTATACACTCATCCTGACGAACCGCGGATTTATTTCCACAGCAAGGATGTACGAACGACTACGCTTGCGGTATAAAAAATAAATAGTAGTAGCCTATACGTTCTTCAGGGCTATGTTCTACATCTATACAAAATGTTATCGAGATCTATTCAGCCGTTCTGGAGATACCTTCAAACAAACTCCGCCCGAACATTCGCATTTATAATATTAATATTAAAAATTATTTTCGGATCGATCTCAAGGATCAATATTGATTTTGGAAGGTAGTCGAATAAAGTATAGAATACGTAATACAGTTTGTAATAAATGCACGTAGAGATAATAAGTATTAATAGAATTATTTACAATGAGTGGAATGAGGTCGACGCCTAACATCATCGTAATCTTATATAATGACGCCCGATCACCTTGCACCGACCTTCTCCGACATAGAAATTTATTCAGGCTAGAATTTTGCAATGGAAAATCGGAAAAAAATATGCTATTGAACAGAAAATGTATTTTAAAAGTGCATTTTTATTGTTCAATTTTCTCAATTCAATTTATTTTTGTGGCAACCTAACTTTAGTTAGTCTTGTCTCTGTCGACTCACATAATCGAGAAACCTCTATATGAGTGAAAAATAACGCGATATCTTGGACTCTTGCTTGTCCAAGTTCGACTGTATATCTATAAGATTACAAGAAACGTACTTTGTTGTAATGAAGTGACGAATGCTAACGACTTTACCCAGAAATCTCAAATTACCAATTCTACGCATTGACACAATAGCTGACCGGGTTAATGTGACACGGTTCATTCTTAATTACAAAATCCTTATCAGAATCTTTATTTGTCTAAGACTCTGTACCTTGCCTACTTTATAAAGTAATTATTTGCATATAAAGTTGTAATCATTTAGTGGGTTTGCTTTTGTTTGTAAAAATTTAATATACTTATATTTTTTTTAATCGCGAGAATAACGTATCAAAACATTGACAGATGACAGGGCTTTTGGTGCTGACCACACTTACCGAGAGCTTCTAATATTTTTCCTCATTTAATGAGGACAAAATCATGGCATAGCAACAGCAGTGTGAAAAATATTCTATCCAAAGTGAATTTAATTCTTTGACAAGTATCGTGCATCGTATGAAGCGTAACATACGATGTTATATCGTGAGCATATATTTTGCAAAACGAAACATGAATCATTTTGATGATAATACATTTTACATAGACTTAAATACATCATTTGTTACAGAAACTATACCCGGCAGCGACTATCCTGCTAAGGAACTTAAGCGCCGAACAAACCAATCTAAAGAATGTACTTCAAGAGAAAATTCCCAAAGAACAAGAGAAAATCCGCGAATTCCGCAAACAGCATGGATCTTCCAAAGTTGGAGAAGTTACCGTTGACATGGTAAGTGGCATTATCTTACTTATATTCTAAATATTGACTTAGATTAGACAGATATGTGGAGGTATTCAGTGTCTGGTAGTGACTAATATTATTAAAAACCAGTCATAATATTTAAGTTATTGAAGTAAAGATTTTCATTTTTGCATAAGTATTATTCAAAATATTACTACAAAATTTCATAATATACAACTATGATTTGATTTTTAAAGGAAATAGTAATGTCGAAGTTTGCGATATGATTTTATTTGCGACATGTGTTTGATAACGAGCGCAAAGTGTCAAATACGTATTTTATTTGTAACGGATATTAAAAAGTATAGTTTCTGTTACTCATTTTAATATTGAAATCGAAGGAGTTTTGACATTTTTTCTTATAATTAGTTTTCATGTCGGTTTTAACACATTCAATACCATGCAAGTTTACTTTCTAACAAGAGCACGGAAAGTGTTAAAAGACATATACTTTTTGGTAGTTAATTATGTTATTCCTAATTCAAGAGTCTAATTCGTTCCATGTTACAGATGTATGGTGGCATGCGCGGTATCAAAGGTTTAGTTTGGGAAACATCTGTCCTCGATCCCGATGAGGGAATTAGGTTTAGAGGAATGTCTATCCCGGAGTGCCAACAGAAGCTGCCCAAGGCTAAAGGGGGCGATGAACCCCTGCCCGAGGGTCTCTTCTGGCTCTTAGTCACTGGAGATATACCAACCGAAGCTCAAGTAAACGCCATCTCTAAGGAATGGGCACGCAGGTAGGCAGAAATAAATCTAGTTATAAAGTAATGTTAGTTTATAAGTACATAATAGCGACCACCTACATGTGTCAACTCGGCTAAGTATCACTAATGAAAATCGTTTTATTTATTAAAAACAATTTGCAACTTTGTGCACGTTAAAGTACAATCACGAAGAATCTTATAATTGTACAATTTTATTTAAGAAGAAAAAAGCTAATAAAAACTTTTCGTGATGGTAATGATTTGTTAGGTCACTTTTAATTAAACTAATTTTACAAATAACTTTATTATTATAGAGCCGAGTTGCCAGCTCATGTTGTCACCATGTTGAACAACATGCCCAGCAAACTGCACCCAATGTCGCAGTTCTCTGCTGCAGTGACAGCACTCAACAGCGAGTCCACCTTCGCGAAAGCTTACTCTGAGGGTGTACACAAATCCAAGTATTGGGAGGTAAGTTGTATGTTGCTGAAAAATGCGATATAAAACAATGTCATCATAATCTCTTATGGAACTCGCCAGACATATTACTGATTTCGTCGTATGTGTCGAAATAATTTTCACTCCGAAAAAAATATAACTTTTTATTAGTAATGTGTTTATCCACAATCATAATTTTTTTTAATATTTATGAATATTATAGCATTAAATATTTTATTTTTAAAACCTTGTTACGTTGACTGTACATTTAACAAGAATCGCTCCGCCTTATGTTACGTAATCCTTGTATACGGCTTCAGTACTTTGAGGTGATGCACCAAGATATCTAACGATGACCTGAAATAAAAGGTTTCATATTTTTCGAAAAGATAATGACATTATATTTACTCAAATATATGATAATACTCTTCGGGGTATCCAATCTTCTTTAGCCTAAACTTGACTAATTAAAAAATGAGATGACACTTAATATGTATTCTACATCAGGGTATATTGTCTGGTTTACATTATGCCAGTACAGTAGGACAGTAGCACTCAAAACCAGTACTGGCATACAACTGGTATAGTGTAAACTTCATAAGCCGGGCTTTCTTTCTAGTTTGTTACATGTTGTTTGTTTTTCAATTCACAGTACGTATATGAAGATTCAATGAACTTGATTGCGAAGTTGCCCGTGATCGCTGCAACTATTTATCGCAATACGTACCGTGATGGCAAAGGTATTGGCGCTATTGATGACAACAAGGACTGGTCCTCAAACTACTGCACCATGCTCGGCTTTGATGACCCACAGTTCAGCGAATTGATGAGACTCTACCTCACCATTCACAGGTCAGTTTGCATTAAGGATATGTCACATGAACTGCGCCGCATCGGTGTTACTGTAGCGAATAACTTGCTGATAGTTACTAAAGGTATCCATTTCTGTGCCTTTTTACTGAAGAAACACTAGTATAAAACGATATTGTCATCTCTCTCATTGCTTTTAAAATAACAAGCGAAAATATGTGCTAAAATATATCACGGTAAGTTTATCAGAAAGACGATAAAACGTCGTAATGCAAACAAGATGTGACGATGCGGGATCTTACATAAGATTGCGGTCTGAAAATTTATTGTTCTACTGTGTTATATTATTTGCTAATTAATACGTCACGCCGTAGCGACGACGCTCATGTGGGTTGTCACTAACATCTTAATAAATTGTTTTTTTTGTACTTACTGCTAGTTGCTTTGCGGATTTTTTTGTCATAAAAATACGAATTGTTCTTGTCTTGATATTAATCGTTAGACATGAAATTGCAAATTCTGGATAAAGTAGTAAAGAAAAAAGCACCTAATGTTAAATTAAAAAAAAACATGTAAACACAAAAGGTGGACATGGTATGTCAGTATAGGAGGTAGATAATAGGTGGAAATATTAAACATAAAACATGCACTTGGAATAAAGGAAATTAAGTTAAATTTAATACCGCTGGCGATAATTGTTTTTACAAAAGCAAATGCTTAGTGAGAAGTGACGTCATTCGGATTAAATTTCGTCGACAGTTCAAATATATGAAATTGTGAGATAAGCGCAAGGCGATGTAACGTTTCGTTAAAACAAAGAGTCAACTATTGGTGAATATTGTAATGACATAGATACATATAAATAGACGTTAATATAAAAACAAAAAAAACATGAGTTGTGCTTCAAGTAAGTGGAAAAAACCCCGATTACAATTTGTTAACTATGAATATTCACCGACGACGAACAAAAAAACATGCTATCTCTGTTTTGCCTAAGAGAAAGAAAGAGATGAACGTTTTTGTACACAATTCCTCAATGATCCACGGTTAGGTTGCGTAATTAAAAATGTTAGTTATTTAAAAGATTTTCCTCGACTTTATAATTATTCTGATAACGTTTTAATAGTTACGACTCAAACAATGTAATGGAAAAATTATTTAACTATTGTAATTATTCTAGTAATTGTTTTTTTATTTAATTTTATTTGTCTCCTTCGACCTTTATTAACTACAGTGCTAAAGTCTGTACACAAAAGTTTTAAATCAGTACAAATTCCAGCATGATACCTTTACGCGTGTATAAAAGGGTCATGACAGACAAACAGACGCTCAGACAACAAAGTGAACCTATAAGGGTTCCGTTTAATTCCTGTCGAGGTACAAAACCCTAATAATGTCGAAATCATAGTGCAAGCAATTAGTTTTATCTCAAACTAGCTGACGATCGCGACTTCATCCGCGCGGATATATAAAAAACTAAATATATAGATAAGTTAAATAAAAACCAGCTTTTCAAGACATAAATTTAAAAAAAAAAATAGTATCCTATGTCCGTCTCCATGCTCTAAGCTACCTCCTCACCAATTTTCAACTATATCAGTAAAGCCGTTCTTGAGTTATAAATAGTGTAACTAACACGACTTTATTTTATATATATAGAAAAAAAAACAATTTTTTAAAGCACAAACCTTTTCTGTTGTACTTCAAACGTCCTACCAAAGTTGTGGGTATATTAAGTTTTAATACAGTTTGCGATTTATTTAGCGATTTTTACTCTGTGCCGTTTTATTTTGCGAATGTTTTCCATTATCTTGAATTTCATCTTTCATATTATCATGTGTTTTTCGTTGCGAGTTTTTTACATATAATCTTTATCAAAATTCTTGTAACTAATAACCTCGACAGCTGAATAAAAACAGCTTGCATTTGATATATCATTGCTAGCTTTATCCGTCATATCTGATTGTCGTTTTTATCACATTTTTTTTCTAGAATTTTGTTATGCAATCGAATAACTCAGATGTATTATCTGATTATTAACAAACATAAGAAGAAAAATATGTATGATTCATATATCTTTTAAGTAACTAATATAAAGATTGAAGATCATTTTATGTATAAGATTTGAAATAAAATGGTCTTAACATACAGACGGACAACAAAATGATCCCATAAGGGTTCTTTTTTTCCTTTCGAGGTATAGAACCCTAATTAAAACGCTTGCGATTATTCGTAATTAATATTAATAAAATGCATGAAATTCTATACTAAATATACTTCATTAGATAATTTTTAAATCACGAAAAAATGTCGTTTGAAAATAAAAATTTGCTTGTGTTAAAAATTTTAACTTAATACTGCAGCAATATGCATTGCGATTTTATTATTTTTCACTTGTACTTTCATGTTTGTACACTTGTATGACTTTGTATGGGACGTATATTTAATTTGGTCGTACTCTTGTCAACAGTGACCACGAAGGAGGCAATGTATCGGCGCACACAACGCACTTGGTAGGATCTGCTCTTAGCGATCCTTATCTATCCTTTGCCGCTGGTCTCAACGGTCTTGCTGGACCTCTGCACGGATTGGCTAACCAAGAAGTTAGTAAATTTATTATAATTAAACTAAAAATATATATATAGTTTAATGCCCAGTTGTTTATTCTTAATACCCTGTTTGGGTTTCCAGTTGAAAACCACCATCGAACTGGAATGATGTAAACTAGGAATGACAGATCAGTGACATCAATGTGCCTGACTATCAATATTTACACGACAAATTTAAAAATGGATAATGAATATGTTCAGTTGCTAAATTGACTCAATTTATTTGAACAAAATTAAAAATAATTGACGAATATACAGTAAACTTTTTTAATTACAAAAAATATTAGTTGTTTTCTTGATTAGATTTCTATGCATAAATCAAATATATCCTTGTCCTTTTAGGTACTTGTTTGGTTGGAAAAGCTGCGTAAGCAAGTCGGTGACAACTTCACAGAGGAACAACTGAAGGAGTTCATCTGGAAGACCCTCAAGTCGGGACAAGTTGTGCCCGGCTATGGACACGCTGTACTCAGGAAGACCGATCCCAGGTTAATATTGCATCTATTGGAAACTCTGAAACATGGATATATAGTTTGGTATAGTACAATCCAAACTTTAATGCGGCTCGCAATTTCGAGACACTGCGTGCTATTTCTTCCTACCTGCTTACAAATGCAGCTAACCACAATATTAAAAAAAATGATATAAGAAATAACGACGATGATGTTAAATGCTGGATGTTATGACAATTTGTTTATAAACAATTTGTAATTTAAAAGCAAAAATAATAAAGTGTAACTTGATCAGAATACTATGCTCAGTAAATATCGTTACTTTGGTAATAATTTATAAAAATTAAACCCTAAATTAGAATGTATAATTACACACTCGGAGAATTTCAAACCAGCGCTATTAATGCGCCAAAAAACCAGATTATACCACTAATAACCATTTTCATAGTGTATTCGATTCAATGTTAAGGCGTCATACAAATTATACTCGTAGTTATAAAAAGACCTTATCATATACTATTTGATGTAACATATTTATTATTTTCCAGATACACTTGCCAGCGTGAATTTGCTCTGAAGCATTTGCCCAACGACCCACTCTTCAAACTGGTGGCCGCTGTGTACAAAGTTGTGCCTCCAATTCTCACCGAGCTCGGCAAGGTCAAAAACCCATGGCCCAATGTAGACTCGCACTCTGGTGTCCTCTTACAGGTAAATTAAAATTTTATAGAAAAAATGGTATTTTTCCGTTCCAGTGTTACGTTGTAATCTGCCACTGATGGTCAATTAGCCTGAAAAAGGGATGAATGGTTCTATTTACTCCAATAAGTTATTTCGAACCGTTACAAAATGTCGATTAAATATTTTCGAATGTATCCCACGGGAATTGGACACATTCGGGGATAGATAGCCTATGTGTTCTTCCACGCTGACCTACATCTAGACTAAATTTCATCAAGATCCATGAACCCTTGTGGAGAACATAAAACCTTCCATACATTTACATTTATAATTTTAATGAGATTAAAAGAGAATTATAAAATAAAAATTTATCTTTTACAGTATTATGGTCTGAAGGAGATGAATTACTACACCGTTATGTTCGGTGTGTCTCGCGCTTTGGGAGTATTAGCCCAACTCATCTGGTCCAGGGCTCTCGGCTTCCCTATCGAGCGACCAAAGTCGTTCAGCACTGAACTGCTCATGAAACAGTTCGGCAAGTAAACACAACGATAAATGTCAGTTTCCACTGTCCACAACTTATGTTTGATATATGTGGTCATCTCTTTCTTTATGATTGAATGTTGACAATATGTATCAATATATCACCGCAGTGGAATACAACAATTAAATTCACCGATTCACTTAATTATTTAGTGAACGTTTTTGTTCAGTAGAATGCCATGAATATTTGTTCAGTCAAATATTGTATTTTTATCTAAATTTTTTTTATGTATTAAATAAATGCGTAATTTAAATGTTTAAGTTTGATTATGTATGTTTATAGGGTGTTCAATGAAATGCCAAATCTATTTGTTTTATTTTTATTATATTTTGTATACAACTAAATATGTTTGTAATACGTCTGTGGTGACGTTAAACGTTTCGATTTAGTTGTGTATTCAAAATATATGATTTTAATGGAAAAAATCATATTACATCGTTATTTGCTTATTTACAATTTATTATTAATAACGAATAAATTCGATTATATACATTTTTTTTTAATTTTTTAAATGTTGAATCTAATTTAATATTTGGCTGTACAAAATATTTGTGACTATATGGGGGACAGAAACATTTTTTGTATTAGAAATATTTATTTATTCCTGTGTTTTAACGCCATTTTTAAAGTTTTCATAGACCACGGTGCGATTGCAATAAATGTAATTTAGGTACAGTTTGTTTCACACAAAACCAAATGTAGTCAGTTTGCAGTTTTTAGTATTAAGATTAAATGATGCATTTTTTTGTAATTGATTTTATTTTTTAAACCTGTTTAGTACTTACTTGTATATTTTATGAAAGTTTAAAAATTATTTCGTGTAATAAAATTTAGTGGAACTGAGGCCTAAATTGACTTATGGTCGTGTGAATCAACTGGTAGTTATTACCGTAGAGTGTGAGAGGGCACTAAATGTAGGGTTTAACTTAATGGGTTGATAATGTTGCCGTAAACGCATATTTTTAGTAGAATTCAATACAAATAAGAAATTATATTCATGTCACTAACTGACAATGTGGATGATATTGATATGGATTTACTTTGGAAACTTTTACTGTGAGTTTCTGAGACCAAAATCCTTGTTTCAAGTATATTGTTATCTCTGTTTTGCCAAAGATGAAAGACAAGGACGACGATATGTTTTATACAGATATTTTGTACTCAGAAACCCATAGATAGTGTCTTAATTGATACAATGTTTTTAATAAATCGTTAATTACAACCTTATAAAGGTATTTGTTTAGGGATTTGTTATAATTTCTTATTTCTATTGCATTCGACTATACGATGTCTTAAGTAATAGCATACCTCATACATATTTAGCTGCTAGTTTAATTTATTTCACACCCTGTAGCCTAAAACATTTTACATAGGTTTACATTTACATCCAAAGGTTTAGGTAATATTGAAATTTAATGTTTGAATGTATCACTTGGTTAATTTGATTGGTTAATATTAACTTTATTTATTTTGAAATCTTGCGAAGCATTCAATAATTGCAACGATGTGGCGTTCAAATAAATTGACAATATTAAAAATAAATTGGTGTAGCATGTATGGAATGTGTTTTTATTATAAATACCCCCTTATATTTAGTGAGCAATCTATATTATGACGTAATGCAAACTTCAAGAAACTTCACCGTAAGGACACATTTGGGCATAAATATTGATACAGCGCCCCCTATCGGACTTAAAGTAAACCAAAAATCTCCTACTAGTTTTGACAATGACACGAAGGATTGTCGCAAATATTCATGCTAGGCACACGAGCAAAGAGTATAATAAGTATACTATAGAAAGAGGGGCAACTCGCACGAAGTCGTGGATCCACGGCGATTGTGGCGCTCCATGCGTATAATCGGTGAACTAATTTTTTTTTTTTTGGTACCTATATATGTAAGCACGCATATTTAGCTCACTATATTAATAACTAATAAGTGGGAATCTAATAAAGTTAAAATTGACATTAAATCAATGTTCAAAAATAATATACCCACTTATGTAGTTATTAATATAGTGAGCCGATATCAAGTAGCCTTCTATGAAATACCTCTATTAAAATGATCCTATTATTATTGGGGAAATAAAAACAAAATATTTTTATATTTTTGTACATTATTTATTATATTTCTACAAAACTTAATTTTAAATCTATGCAAGTACATATACATCAACGACTTTCAAGATATCAGCTCAATATTTTAATTTTTAATATATATATTTGAAAATTACATTTACGGTAATAAATAGTAAAGCGCGGTCACAAAAAAATGCATACCCTGTAATTAAAACCAAACCCCAAAATATTTTCAGTCACATGCAAGCTGGCAACTGGCAATTTGTAGTTATTTGCGAGTTTAAACACTCTGAACATATTCTCTTACAACATAGGCAAGCAGATTTTTCTTTACAATAAAAAATTACAAATAAAAAAATATATTTTTTACATATACACACATGGACCCACCTACTAATTTCAGACACATCAGTTTATGGCTCTATAATTCCAGTGATTGGCACACATTTTCTGAACTTCACTGACCTTCTCTCAGGAAGGGGGAAACCGTGTATATGTGCACCTACAACAAACAAACAGAATGTGATTTCCTGTCAAGTATAGGAACTGATATGTAAAATGTATTAGAAGTAGGGCACCATTCAATATGAAAACCGGAAAGTATAAATCACTGTGGTGCTAAAAACTACACCAAAATACGAAAATATTTAAATGTTTAAATGAGTCTGACGTATGGGAATAACATGAAAATTTTTATTGAATTGTAACTTACCATAATCAGTCCATCTAAAACACAGTTGCATACAGCGTCGTTTTTCATGAAAACACATTTTAATTAAAAACAAAATGAATGAAACAACAATTAACTAAGAATACAAGAACAGAAATAGAAATACGAAAAAACGTAGCGGTTTGATGACACATGAATGTCTCGATGACAGAAATGATGCTTCTTCTCAGCCATGAGATGAAATGATGTTTACCATTATATAAAAGGTGGCGCCACTTTCCATACAAACCGTCCTTCTTCTAAGTTTCCACCCCCTGCACACGAGATCCCGGGACCCTCGCAGTCGCACTAGAGGTTGGCAACCGATGGGGTTTTAGTGAGTAAGAATCTCACATAACCCTGTCATTCCTACAAAAAGGCAGGGTATTTTACGAAGGTTCCCCCCCATCCGATACCAAAAAAATGGCACACTGTTTTGAAAGTCGGATGCACAAATATAAATACATTTAAAAAGCTCTTAGAAATTTGTGTTGTTTTCGAACCGAAATCGAACCACGAATACCGAAAAAGTATAGAAATTTCTAGAGCTATGTAAATGTGTATGTATATTTATAAAAGGGTAGGATTATTATTACTTAGGATCAATGAAATAAATGTCGATTTAAAATATTTATTGAAATTATAATTGCAGATAGTGATAACAATTTAAACTCTGGCAAAACTATATTGGTAACGAAAATAGGAACAAAATAATATATTTTTTTTAACAAATAAAATTAATAAAATAAACTTACACAGACAAAAAAAACGTAAAAAATCTTTTATTATTATAATCTTATAGTTATGAGTTACCATTGTCAAAACATCCATACAAAAATATCCATTTTATCGAAGAAAATGGGAGTAAAATAAATTTTTGTATGAATGTTTCTACACTGGATATGCATGATTATCAAAGAATAGAAAAGAACAAACTTGTTTAAGAAGTTATTGACATTACATAGTAGGCGAGTATTCGTTGAAACTTTCTTCAAAAGTGTTTGTGGATCTTGAATTTCAACTATTATAAAAAAGTGGCAGGAAATATTGTTGTTATACAGGTGTAATGACAATGAAAACTTAACACAGGTTAAAAAGATAAAAATCTTATTTCACTAGATGATAGTTAAGTATAGCTATCGTATTTACCAATTTCCATTGATAAGATTTAGGGGACGTATGAACGATTCGAATGCGGTTTGCAGAAATGCGCAGAAAAAATTATATCTGGATGTCCGTAATTTTGGAAAATTAATTGTTTAACCATCGGTTTCCACTGCAAAAATATACAATAGTTGGCTGAAAAACGAAGATAATATGTTTTAGAGCAATTCAACAGTGGAAGTCTACGGTAATGTGAAAGTTAAAGCAAGAAACGTCGTTACAGCGACTAATGTTTATGGATGCATTTTAACATCAAGACTTATAATCTTACATAGCTGATTACTCCTACTTTAGATACTATTATTTTTATTACATGTAAGTCAGTAGAATGACCAAACTCCGATAGTGATAACATCGTCTAACCGTAGGTTCCTGAGACTAAAAACTTCGTTTAAAACACATCGTCATCCCTGTTTATCATCTTTGACAAAACCGAGATAACAATATGTTTTACACGGAGATTTTGGTTTGACAAACTCACGGTAAATGAGTAATCTAATTGCTTACATCTTATATTTTCGTGACTAATCGTAAACAAGAGCTAAACTACAAAACAATGATACAAATAGAATTTAAGCGTCAATAGCCTAATGGTTAAAGGTACGGATTTCCGATCACGAGGTTTCGGGGGTTCGAATCCCGCAATTCGACTATCGTCTTAAACCATATCCTAGTACAAGCTTAGAGCTTATTTGGAATGGTAAAAGAAATATTAGTAAATTTACAAAAAAAATCTGCTATTAAAAAAATTAGAACGCTTTATATCAGATCTACTTTAGTAACATAACGTAAAAATTATTCCACTTTACGTTACGTTTAGTACAAACTGAGACACGTAAATACAAATTAAAAATTATAAATGTTTTAATAATATTAGTATGAACTTATTAAATGGCAGAGTATAATAATATACGTGACAATATTACGTGTATTTCATCCTTGTCTATTGCTGGAAACAATAAATCTTCTAAGATTCCTTGGGCGCTGATGAAACAAATACTCGGTAGCAAAAGCATCAGTCTTCCAGAGCGATCAGAATCTTTTAACAAGCAATGATTTTGAAAATCTGTCAATGCCCGTTCTTGAAATTTTTCAATTCGACTTGAAGACGGGTATTCCAATGTATCTACGAGTTTTATTAAGATTAGTTCCCACTGTCGAGACATTCACATAAACAAGGGATAATATTTCAATGTTTCGGCATCACGAACGAATTGTTAAATGAAATTGGTATTTTTAAACTGGGTTTAAATTATTACCCTTATCATAGGTCGTCTATCTATAGTCAGGAAGGGTCTATTTAAGCTATTCGATATGAAGTTAGTTAAATTAGATTAGTTTTTAAAATTCTAGATAGGTGCCGCCTTGCCTTACCTTTTCTGAATAACAGCATAATTTTCAGACAGTCGTACTCCGTATTATCCAAGCGACATTTCACAATTTTGTTTAGGAGCGATGTTAATTTATCCAATAATTCCTTCATATCTGGCTTCTTCACGTTAATCAGGGTTTTGAAGTGTTCTGTAAAATAAAAACGTCAGATTTTTTAAAGTGACACGGCCTATGCCTTAATCTACTCAGACGTCTTTTTCTAACTTTAAGTAAAAGACAATAAATTGAAAGTAAGTATAAAACTCGAGGAATAAACAAAAGGTAAAAGGGCCACGATAATCTTTTATAAATTATTAAGAGAAATATTTTAATTAGTTGCATTGCACACGTTCCGAAACTACTGTACTGATTTGATAAATTCTTTCCCTAACTTAATTCACTATTTGGAAGCTACGCTATCCCTGTGTGACAGGCTATTCTTATAACTTATTTTTCATTTTAATCCGTGCGAACGCAGTCGTAGGACACCAATAAGTACATTATAAATTGTTAAAAGTAATTTAATTTCATGTATTCACAATTAAAATTTGAACTTACCTTCATCAAAATAATAAGAATACTGGGAAGCAGTTAGGACGAATAGTTCCTTCCAGTTACTGTATAATAGTTGCATTTGGTCGCGGGGATTCATTTTCAAATAGACCGGTACATTGTGGAGCCATTTGACAGCAAGCACTAGTAGCTTAGTGGTGGGATCGTACAAGCCATCACGGATCCCAGCCGCCATAGAAGATAGAGTTTTGTGTTCGAAACATTTCGCACTGTCGATACGACGAAAAGTTTCCTCCGTAACTAACGATGTCCCAGACGCACTCTCTGTATCAAAATTATCTTTTTCCATATCGATTTTCTTACAACTATACAGTATGAAGTCTTAGAACTGACTGCTATTTCTAAATATTGAGAGTTAGTAATTTTTAATACTTCACATTGCGAAATGAACTCCCGTTACGTATTTGCTGACGCCCACGATACGTTAAAAGGTACAATTTTGCAAGTTAAGTAAGTCGTAAGTCTTTTTCTAGTAAACTATTTCACTCTAAACAATTTGTATCGGATTGCAACTTTATGATACCTTTCGATAATGTAACAATAATAAATAGTTAACCAAGATAATGAGAAAACACACCGCACGTATCAATACAAGAGTTGGTGGCGGCACGAACTGGTCGCAACATGTTCGTGTAGGGACGAAAATTATTACATTAAGTAGCACCAATCCCGTCTCGATCTAAAATCCCGTTGAAATTAATTGTCATTTTAATAAATATCACATACTTATAGTTACTAGATATTAAGTAACAAATTATATGGGCGTCGCCAGAGGGGGTAGGGAGAGGCATTCCCCCCACCTCTACTTTAGGGGGGGGGGAATGCCTCTCCGAACTATGAACTCTGGCTGAACTGAACTCGAAACTCATTTTGCTTTATTTTACATCCAAGTGTTTCAGCAGTGGAAACCCACTATACTAACCGTCTTCATTTGTTCTAGCGGGTAGATTGCTTTTGCACGCTTCTTCTGAGCTTGACACTTCGTCTTCTTTCAATTTGTCTGTTAACTGGGAATCTGGTTTTACATCATCCTTGAATGGTTGACGCAATTTGTGTGTATTTATATCCTCAAAAATGGGTTCTGTTACAAAAGAAAATTATCTAATCTTACTTATATTATAAATACGAATGTTCGGGGCGATGGATGTTTGAAGGTATCTCTAGAACGGCTGCATGGATGTCGCTGAAATATAGCACAGATGTAAACAATAGTACGGAAGGAGACAAAGGCTACTAAATAAGTTTTTTTGAAACGTGGGCAATAGCTAGTTCAATTACATTTCAAAACAAATATAAGTCGTTCATGTTTCACGATTAAATTTTACAACATTACTGTCAGCCTTGTTTTTCAAAAGTAACAAGTTTATTTAAAAATATTTTATATTTCTTAAAATAAACTCTAGATGCGCTATAAAAATCTATTAGGAGAGGACAAATACTTATTCTGACATATAGTACTTACTGGTGCTTCTTGCTTCCAAGTGCGCTGAGTTCGCCAAAGCGATGGGTGGATAGAAAATATTTGTCGGGAAATACGCGGCTTGTGGATAGTGTAAGGAAGTTGGAAACATCGGTAGTTTAAATGGATTTAGCGTATTCAAGTTGGCTTGCATAAGTGGATTGATATCTGGTGGTAAGGAATCAGGATATCGTGAGAAATCGTGAAAGGTATGTTCGGAGAATGAAGGTGTTCGCGTATCGATAGTATTGTATGAATTTATGGGAGGGAATGTAGCTAGAGGTGTGGGTGGAAAAATCGCTTGTCTGGTGAAGTCGTAGCTTTTCTGCAACGAATATTGTTGCTGGACGAATGGACGTCTTGCACGTTCATGTTGTACAGCTGTAGGCAAAAACATGTTAGTAAATTAAAATCGAATTAATTTTAATTATAAAATTCATTTGCGCAGATTTCAATTTAAAAAGAAAAATATTACAATCGTAGTTTAAGTTTACGACCGGTTTTTGTTTGGTGTCAATTAAAGGACACGGCTTAAAGGTCGTCTTTGTACTAAGTCTTAAAGTAACATTTTATAATTTTCTATAGTTCACTGTCTATAATTCTGTTTTTTTTTTATATCATAAGGTGGCAAACGAGCGAGCGACCACATGAAATCGCTGAAATGGCGAAGTGACCGTTGCCCATAGACATACGCAATTGCATATGCGTTGCCTACCTTTATTGGACGGAGGAGAGGATGCACAGAAAGAAAACATTTCCATGCATCCTCTCATCCGGAAAGTCCACTTCCACTTCCCATCCTTATAAGAAAAAGCGTAGGAAGGGAAAGAGGACTAAATTAGGCCTCCAGGACGAACACTCATCAGACGAAACGCGGAATTGCTTCCACTTCACGCCTGTCTTCTGTGTGGTCGTGGTATTTCACCGGGCGAGCCTGGCCAATTCGTGCGAAGATGTTAAAGCGGGCTCTACCACTGTTGCTCTACTACTTGTTGTACTGTATCAGTGTTCGTAATAAAAATAACTGGTGACTATTTTAACAAATTATACATTTGATTACAAAGGTCACCCTATAATTATATATTTGTCATATTATACCACATATAGGGTGTACTACGCTTGCCCGGTCATGACATGTGCCCCTAAGTGTGAGAGTACAAACATGTCTATCACATTAGTGTCTATGGTCCCGTCTTCTCGACGGCGTCCTACTGCAAATAGACTGCGAGTGACATCTTACTTCTCAGAAGTTAGAAGTATGCATATAAACACGATATATTTTATCAACATTTTATAAATTCATAGACTTGAATTGAGTCCGCACTGTTTTGTTTTGTTTCTAAAAACTTTTGTGATTTAAATACTGGCTGATTTTCGAATTGTCTGTGAAATATTATGTTAGAAATATTCTATTGTAAAAACTAAACTGAGTTTGGTTCCGTAATTCCTCTTCATATTTTAATTACGATTACTTTATCAATTGTATTTCGTAAAAATATATTACTTAGCAAATAAATCAAGGTAATAATCAAACAAATTAACTTTGCAATCAAATATCAATTAACATTCAAATTATTTAATCGGAGAGTCAACCATTTGTTGAAATAACCTCACTCGTAACCCAAGGGGTTGATTTTAGGGGTAGGCGATACCACAATATGTTTCATATCGTGCGAAAGGCCAGTTGTAGTCGCGTGCAATATTCACACTTCTACGTACAAAGAATTTATTTCGCTTCCCATTTAGAGTATCGTATGTCAATAAACCCCAGTACTTCAATGTACTGTCATTATTGACGTATTGACATCCCTTTCATTATCTTTGATAAAATAAAGACGACTATATTAATACTAGGGTTGTTGCATTCGTAACTCGCAGTAAAAGCTATAATTTAAGATGTATTGCTTTGACAGGTCTTCGACGTAATTGCAATTGACAATCGCAATGGGTAGGAAATAAACGTCCTCGACTGTACACGGTTACGAACAGATGAAAATCGACCGCAAACCTCCCACGATTTTTATCAATCGCCACTTACGTTACTTGTGTACCGCAAATACTTGAGATGTCGACTAATGGAAAAGAGATGCTGCGAAGAAGCCGCCTGGATAAATACTTTATTGAGACAAGTGCTACGTCAGTTATCGATTTAAAACGCGCTATTTGTCACATTTCAATGGTTAGGATTTTACAATAAATATCATATTTTTCGTTAAAAGATTTTTCTATAATGTAAAAAATTCGTTTATTTACCATGATGATGATAACTTTTACTGTTAGAAATATAAAAAAGATTGTATTGACGAGTATTAGGAATTGTCCTCTATATTGATAGAGAAGATCAAAAGACATAAATTCTAGAAGTTTCGGATTTTTATTATCCCTTAATTACAGTAATTCGTTACAAATATGTCTCAAGTTTCTACTTAGGAAATGATTTCTATCCTAGGACAACTATTAGAAATTACTTTAAAACTAAAAATCATTGCGAAGGTAAATAAATAGCAAAACATTTTTTCGGTGTTATTCGAAATATAAAAATGGGGTTTATCTTACCTTCTTTCTTCATATTGACTCGCAAACATTTAGAGAAGCGACATGCTTGGCATTGGTTCCTGCGACTGACGTCCACTATGCATCGACCCCCCTCCTTACATACGTAGTCGAGATTCCTATAGGAAAATAAACACTTAGTTAAGAGCTAGGAAGAATATAAAAACATCTCGCTCGCTAAAATCAGTCCTTTAGGGTATAGGAGATGACAAAGGAATGATATATAATAATATAAATGTCAGTCAGGCTAAAATGTACAAGAGACATATCATCTTATAATTTTGTATCTTAAAACTAAATTAATCAGTGGTCAGAGAGATAGACTAAGGAATTTTATATTACTGAGAACAGTTCCTAAAACTGTCGTATTTGTTCTAAAGAAAGGGCCGATAAATTAGTACTAAATACGAAAACTGTGTCCTTTAGGAAAGGACACATTTTGGAGCGAGCAAAGATTTCCCTTCTTTCTCTATTTTAGAAAATTGTCGTATGTTTACCTTCTAATGCTTCTTTTGAAGAAACCTCTGCAACCGTCGCAGGAAGGCACGCCGTAGTGTTTGCCCGACGCCTTGTCTCCGCAAACACGGCATAACACCTCCGGTTTACCTTCCCTCCTCTCCATCATCTACTTAGTATCATAATACTTACATAACATATTACACATTTACACTAAATTTCATAAAACCTAATAGTTAGATACCGCTAAAAACCTTGGATAACACAGTGATATAGATGAAGAGAGTAGTCATTCTCTGTTTCTTTAATGATAATAAGAGCAAAGATGTTTTCACACAAATATTTTCAATTTTAGAAACCTAAAGACATAGTAGACTATTAGACGTTTTGGATCCTAATAAATACGCTACTAACATTAACCGTAGCTTACTTTTTCGAGAGCAAATACTATTTATTTAGTCATAAATTATTCTAAATATATGTCGTACCCTTAAATCCCCGTAACCCATCATCATCAAAATCGTATCTGCGAAATATTGGCGACAAAAGTTCGCATAATAAATTTAAAAATATGCGCATAAGAATATGTTAATACAATGGTTCAATTTGGTGAACATCCTCGCGACATTTGCGGGGAATTTGAAAGAGTTGTGCTGCGTCATGTTTCTGATGCTATTAATAATCGATTGTCGATAGAAGCTGCGCTCAGTGTAGGCAACACGAGGCCTTTTGTCGTTAAGTCTACCGAGTGTGCAAATCACCTTTTAAACGAGTGCAACGAAATTTTTGACACGACTTAAAGCTGGAAGCATGAAAATGAAATTTAAAAAAGAATATTTTCCTGTAAAGTTGGGAGCATAGAGAAATAGATGAGGAAAATTATTCATAGTGCATACATAGTCTATGGCATCAAATAATATTTTAATAAAATAAGACTAAATATTTCTTATTATTGTGTCATGAAAACAAAAATTTTTACAGCATAAGAAAGGCCTTGTTTCAGACGATATTTTATTAAATCTATATCTACATCTCAAGGAACAAAAGCAGTTATTTTTTCTTTGGGAAAAAAATGGCGCAATAAAAACCCTTAGTATGCGGTGGAAGTGACAATGATGACGTCAAGGAAGTCGCGTAAGGAACTGTCATCATAAAAGAATAGAGATAATGGCGTTGGCCCGCGCACCGTGAGAACTGACACCTGACATCGCGGACTGATGGCTGTTCAAGTTACAAACCCCAATATAAATTTATTAATTTTGACGATTCCTGCTATAAAAGTGGTTGACTTTTTAAGTATGTTAAGACATTTAATTAACAAGTACGAACTATATTGTAATTATAAGTCTTATCGCCTTTAAATATAGATTTATTCAATAAGTAAAATGACTATATAAAAATTAGAATTGTTTGTAATTTTATCTTGAATTTGATTGAAATATGTTGCTTAATATCATGAATAGTGTACATAAATTTGAATTTATTACCTAATTAGTATGTGTTTCAAGAAATAATTAGATTAAAAGAAATTAAACGCTATTTTATTGTATTACTAACGGTGGCCCGTGACTTTGTCGGCACAGATTAGAAAAAAAAGTAGCCTAAAACATGCCCGCATGCATCACCTCGAATTTTGTTTTTCGATATTACATACTGACTTTCCAATTTTATTAATATGTATAGATAATTGCCTCTTTATTTCTATATATTTTAGAGATATTAACATCCTCGTGAGTTGTTCATTGTCAAAATAAAAAAAAAATTACACTTTTAAATAGGTTTGAAAAAACATTTCAAAACATATTTTTCTCGTAGACTGTGATATCGTAGCACTTTGATTATGTATTTATTAAGCTTATATATCTTAAATCTTATTATTTTACTAATATTATAAATGGGATAGTTTGGATTGATGTTTGTTAGAAAGTATCTCCAGTACAGCACAATAGATCACGATGAAATTTGGCGTGGATGTAGAACAAAGTCTGGAAGAACACATAGGCTACAATTTTTTTAAATTCCGCGCGGACGAAGTCGTGGTTGACAGTTTTTATTATATATTTGTAAAAGTAAAACATTTGCCGATAAATATAGATCATTCTGTGTATAATCATGACAAACTATGATACGATCGTTTCGAAACGGAACAAATCGGTATCTGTGTTTTACGATATGCCACGCGATGGTCATTAGTAAGCCGGCGGCCTTTGGGCGTTGTGTTTGTGCTACAATTACGCCGTATGTTGTAAACGCCTTGCCACCGCAACTGACGCTAATTATCTATTAATGGTAAACGTCGCTACCCCGCGTTACTTGTGCTTGACTTTTGAGGGCGATATAATATACCGTATGTCAGATTAAACATCGATAACCTATTGATGATGTATTTAAATAGAAATATTTGAAGGTACTATTATACACAAAATTTATCTTAAGATCTACTAGTATACACAAAAGTTAAGATCCTGATAATTGAGTTAATGAGAGTAGAGATGAATATTTACCGTGGGTTTCTGAGTCTAAATCTCAGTTTAAAACATATTATCTCTGTGTTGTTATAGATATTAACAGGGATGATATGTTTTATATAGAGATTTTGGAATTAGTTCGAAAGTTTTAATGCAACAGTAGGTAAACAAAATGCCTCAAAATAAACTTTTTCAAAGGATTAATAATAGTAAATTTATAATCGAATTATTAATAAAAGCGTTAGGGATGAACATTTTGAAATTCTATTACCACGTTTTTCAAAACATATCATATACGCGAGGCATTTTTAATTTAACCCATTAGTGCATAAAGTTTATTAACGCCTTTTTCATTATGATCACTGTAATATATTTTCATTTCGAGTGTATTTGACCATTAAATTGTATAAAATATTTAATCAATATGAAAGTTTAGATTTTATAGCCTGTCCGATAAATCGCTTCCCAAAATGTCAAACCAACAGTATTACTTTAAATATATATATTACACTGTTGTTTAAAAAAATATACGGTTAGTAAAATATGTATAACTCCTAAAATCAAAATTTTATTGGCGTCCGATTTATCCAACGTTATGCACTAATGGGTTAATAAAAATAAAACTAATCACCCTTTGAATTTTTGACTGTAAGATGAATCAACAAAATCAGTTAGTTTAAAATGATAAATGATAAAGTGATTCCTTTAGTTTCTCAACAATTCAGTTTTTTATTGTTTGTAATTGATTTTGTCAGTAAATCTTGTATTACCAATGAGACTTTAGCGATTATTTCTATTTAAAGTTCTACACAAATAGTTTCAGGGAATAGATTGATGTCGTTGTAAAAAGTATTAAAATGGAGATATCATAATTCTAACGATTATAGTTTGAGCTTTATAGATTAAAATCTGGAGACCGGTATTTTTTTTTAAATTGTGTTTTTTGGAAATTATATTTAAGTACGAATTACTAATAATATGATAATATGAATAATATTCTTCGATCTTACCGATAGAAAAAGTTAAGTTTATGTTTAAGTTCATTATCGATAAAACACGAATAAAATGACATTTTCTAAAAATGGTTCCTAGCTAGATCGATTTATCGCCCCCGAAACCACCTATATACTAAATTTTATAAACATCGTTGGAGCCGATTCCGAGATTCCAATTATATATAATATATACAAGAATTGCTTATTTAAAGATATAAGATATTAACCGTACATCGTAACATTCTTTCAGTGAAAATTCTAAAGTGTGCAAATTAATTAAATTCCATAAATTAAGAAAAGTCTATTTTGTGTTACATTTTCTAGAAAAGTATGGAGATTCTGGTTCTCTTTTCAAAGGTGTATGTTAATTCTTATCTTATAGGGTTAAAAATGAAAATATATATTAAAAATTCTTAAAAAATAAAAATAGCACACCCACTTTATATTAATAATATATTGTTATAATTTAAAAATTAAATATACTTACGCTTTTCACAGAATAGGTAAACGACATAAAATTTGAATTCCATTAATTTTATAACGAAATGACTATCGAGGAGAAATTTCGCGTTACATTTCGCAATAATTTTAGCTTAGTTAAGACTCTATTCTCTATAGTTGGAAATGTAAAAAATACATATTTATGGATTTTATGTAAAATAAATTTACAATAAATTAATTACACAAATATTTATAGAATTCGACGCTTACACTACACTATACGATATTGCAAATTAAAAAAATATTTCTTTTAATTAATAAAGGTAAAAAAAACTCACAGACAACAGGAGTTGGCGGACAACCGAAGCTAAGGTTAGGAACTCGAACTTTGATTTAGGGGCGGTTGTGCAATGGGGCGGTTGGAGACAAGGCGGGGCGACATTTGTAAGGTTCAAGCAGCGTTCTGAGACACTTCATTGGCTGACACCAACAGGGGCGTCGTCGTTCGCTTCATTACTTATTTCTGAAAGAACTAAACGTAGAGACGACAACGTCAAGAAAATTATAGGTTTTCGTTTGTTAGTCAAGCGATAAATTTTATTAAAACGGTAAAAAGCTATGTTTTAACTCCACCAACAGCGCTGTAAAGAAAGACGTTGACATAATAATTATTACTATAATAATAACGGAACAAAGTAAAAGTATCAAGTTGTGAACTTACAATAAAGTAATAACTTATAACTTACATAATTTCACTTAGTTTATGTTTTGTGTATAGTCTTAGGTTCTTTGTTAATTATGTCTTCTTATCCTTGCAAAGAAGCAATATAATAACTGATTCGTTACCTCCATGAATATTTTAGCTTCATTTTTTGTAACTTCTTCTTTTGTAAGATTTTTTGTATTAGAGAAAAAATCCTAAAAAAATGCAGTCAAACTTTTTTTTACACAATTAGTGTGGTCCTGGAATGAGAATTAGGAGATAGAAGGTAAAAAAAGAGAATAACAATTAATTTCGTCTAGGATTTAGACTACGAGGTTCGACTTATCGAGATCCTACTATTATCAATTACCACAACACTGGAAGCACATCTACTTACCAGTAATTTATTTCATTTTTCGAATTAATTGTACATCTTACTAATTTCGTTATGTCTGGTTTACATTATGCCAGTAGCGCTAAAAACAGCATTAGCATACAACTGGCATACAACTGACTGAAATAAACATTAACTAGCCTCAGTAACCCAGAGTTCATGTTAAGCCAGTGCTACTGTCCTACTGTACTGGCATAATATAAACTAGGCATTATTTAAGACACAACGTATAAGTCGTTTTGCACTTATCTAGGTATTTCCGTAATGAATTTGTAATTCTGTTTCGGAGATTTTATTATTTTTGCGCAGATTTGATATTGCGCACTATAGTTTGTTCATATTTTAAAATTTGATTATTATTAAAATTTTATTTGTTTGTAGCCTATGAGTTCTTTAACATGTCAGCTGCCAGAATTATTCAAAAAACGACAAAAATTGCTTTATGGGGCCTTGCAGGTCACGCTGTATACAACAATTCGATCAAAAAGCATCCGACAAGCCACAGCGAGGTGTTGAATGGAAGTATGGCTTGTCGGTCACATAGTCCGACACGGCCTGATTGAAACATTAGCTTGTCGGACATATAGTCCAACATGGCAGCTAACGTGTTAAGACTGAATTCTACAACTTACTCAGAGGTCCAATAATATTTGTTTTATTAAACGATTGAACAGATTTTTATGAAGTATTTGAGGTTATTCTTAGAATACTAGAGATTTGTGTCGTGGAATCCAAAAATGGTTGCTTTTTGTTTGCAATTACGTTACTTTATTATTACATTAGCTTTGGCATTGCAACGCATATTGAATTAAGCGATAAAGTTCGTGTGTTTTTTTACATTTATAATAATAAATTGACGTATTTTCGTCTAATCTTTAAGTGGTACGAATTGCCCAGACATTGTTTTAACTACATAAATAAAACACGAATATTTTCTTTTGAAATCTTTCTTATTTCAAAGTTATTTAAAAAAACAAAATGACCTAACTTACTTTATAAGTGTTACAAAAGTGCATTACATGCGTCGTGATGTAACTGTAACATTAATTTTAACAAAGTGTTACGCATATTTTAACGTTAATTAAATAAATAAAGTTTCACTACTTGCTTACATTTATTCGAAAACTAATTTGTGCTTTGGGAACAACACTAGTTTAACTTAAATGGATTCTAAGGATGACGAGAGTTTAGTCTAAACGATTTATTTACTTATACTGAAACAGACACACAAAGACCAAATTGCCAATTAATAAAAATATGTAACAACCATTTTGTTTTTGAGCAAGACGTCGTCTTGTTTGACTTTGTACCATTAATTGGCTTATCATAACCGTTAATTCGTTGTTAAATTTTGTAAGAAACGTCAAAAAGCTGATTTTTTAAAAAGGAAAAATATTAGCATTTATTTGATAAGTTGACAAAAGAATTACATCGATAATGACTTAAATATTTGCATTACACATTTACGACATTTTATTGAAGCTAATTGTGAATATTAAATAAATAATTTAATATAAATTTTTTGATTAAAAATTTAAAATCTAAAAAAAAAAGAATTTATTTCAATTAAATTATGATTTATGATTATAATATTTAAATAAACTTGTTCGATTTTTGCTTCGGCTTCATTTGTGCGTAATTTTTTTCACTGATATTACAAAGTTGCATTGTAAAAATATTTCGAAATATATCAGAACAGATTCCATCAGAAATGTCGCAAAAATGTAGCCGTTGCATAAAGTATAATATGACATATAAAATATATTAATAAGATTTAAACAAATAGGGACTTTTGCGACGATCATTACAAGAAAAGCGTATTTTTTTCAATGGTGATTACTTCCACTAAATATATTTATGTGATCGATTACATAGAGGATTATAGCAATTTCGTTTTATTCAATACATAACGAACTATATATTTAAACAGATTAGAAAACAACTACATAGTTCAACGTAAAAGTTTTTAAATATGTTAAGACAGTGCATATAATATAAATTATTTTTTTTTATTATTACATTATAGATTTAAAAACACACGCATTATATAATCAGTTTTAAGCATTTTACGATATTTTATAAAACCTTTTACATTAAAAGGGTAAAAGTTTTTACCAAAATGCGCAAACTATTTATACGCAAGTCACATAAATATTATCCAAAGCTAAGACGTGATTAAACAGAACTAATATCTTTATTATTTTCTTACTAATAACCATTTTATATATATTATGCTCATTGTTCACTCACAGCACATTTAATTTTACCGTAGAATTAAAATGACCGTTCCGACACTTCTATTAATTAATATGTTAGCCAAAATGTAATGGCAATTTAGTTGTTTGGTAAAGCTGCAATTTATAAAGTGGACAACCAAGGGTTCGTTCAAACTGACAGTTTTTTCTCGTAAACTAAACTGAGCTTTATAACATTGAAACAAGGTTTAATTTTACTTTCCACAGTTATTGATAAATCAAGACGTACTAAGTATAATAATACTTTGTTTCAATCGTATAAGCTCAATTACATTTACGATAAATGTTTGGTTATGTTCTTCGCGTCGTTCTGTCTGAACGGACCTTCAAAGTGTTCTTATGTTGGCTGTATGAAATGAGTTTGTACCACACAACCAAATATCTACAAAGAAGAATGACTTTATCATATTTATGATAAATATTTCGCCTTAAAAAGTCTCTACCAATAGAAATATTGCAGCATTTAAAAACGAAAAAAAAATAGCAATGTCAACTATCCGAAACATGAGATGTGAAAATGATAATTGTAGTCGTATGTGTTCAAACATCTATAGGCAAATCTTATATATAGTTTAGGATGATTATTTACTATAAAGAAACGTGTTAAAGCGCTATATGCGGGCTACAATACAATATCTATTCAGTCATTGCGAACTCCGCCTTGTTCATAGATTTAAATTAAGAAAAACCTAAAAACAAATGCATTTTTTTCAAACTGACTTGCTTTTAAAACGGTTACAAATGTTACCTAACACAAATGAAAATGTTCTATATTCAGACTATTCCTAATTTAGGTTTTAGGAGAGATTTTAGCCGATGTATTGTCACTTATATTACCATAAAAACCACTTACAAAAGTAGTATATGTTTCCAACCAAATTCCGATAGTTAGTGTGTAGGAAGCTTTTCCGTACATTATTATTCTACCATATCCGCTCGTCTGTGAGGTGCTTTATGCCCGTAATATGCTGTATTTGACCGTTAAATTTAATTGCATTTGAAACCACATTTAGACTTTATGAATCCTAAGTATATTATGAAAACTAAATCGAATAAGTTGTATAAAACTGTTTGTCAATTTAAATCTATGAATTCAACTACAAGCGTATCTTATATTAATATTTTTACATGTTTTGGTTATTATAAATGCATCCCGGAATTACACAGTGCGTTCTATCTACGTAAATGATTAAAATACAGCTTTATAACAGCTATACCGCGTCGTAAACTAAGCAAGAACGTTTAAACGTATATTTAAATACACAAATACCGTGCAATTTCAATGTTGAAATACTTGCATTACAACATATTGTTGTCTAACAAGTATTACGACAGTGGAAACGTAAATTATCAGTAAGCTATCATATACACATTATAACAGGATATACATTGAATCCACTGTCATATGATTACATAGCAATATTATGCATAGTATATTTTACTTATAACGATAGTGTTTACCTAAAATATCACGTGGTATATGTTATCCACTATATTTAAGATATCACTTTATGACCTGCAAGGGCTGAATGCCGACGATAATATATTTAACGATATGTAAAATTATATCTATACTAAATGAGGACGACACTATTCGTTAAATTTATAGGTAAACGACATATTATTTTTATCCAATCCATGAGAACGCCTAATCGATTAATGCACAACAAATATCAATTACAATTAGCTGGTATTTAAACATTTTAAAGCTTGGGACTCTTAGATTATATTGTTTTACCTCATAGTATAATAATCTGCAGTTTTATTTTTTTATTTTTTTTATTTCGTAATTTTGTCATATAATTTTAAACACCGAATAAATATTCTTATTTTCTAAAAAAAAGAATTGTTACATTTATCACGAAATACACAACAAATTGACAAATGTTAAAGAGATTACTTTTAGGCAATTAATTTTATAGCTATCGAATCTAAGATCACTAATACCTACATCAATCTTACAACGAGAAAGAACATGATTTTGTACGCGTCGGTGCATTTACGATTAGGCCAGAGACGAATCCTCACAAGCCGACTTATCTATCAATTACAAATGAACTATATCACTATGTTTATTCGGTTCACCCACAGCCTAGATTTAATCGTTAATTAATTAACTATTCACATATAATCCATCGTTGTTTCATTACAAACACACAAGGAATGTTTCCAATGTCTATTGCAAATTCATAAAAAAATCAATTATCACCGTAAGATTTCATTGCTCAATAAAAACTTATTTCTCTATTTACTTACAGATATTTTTTTTTATAGAAGAGGGGGACAAACGGGGGAGCAACGAATCGCCTAAAATTATTTGAACCGACGCCCATGGATGATTTAACAATTATCCAATTTATCGGTGATGGAAATCTACAGCTATACATATTTTCATCTCTGTTTTATCAAAGGTAATGTAAGGGATGACGATATGATATACAGATTTTAGTCTCAGAAACCTACGTACCTTTTTCTGAACCAGGGAATATATTTTTTTTTAAATGATCATACTCAGATCGCTAGAAAAGGTTTGTTGCTTGAAAATTTTAAAGGAAATTATAGTTTAATTGTAATAACATTTAAAAAAAAGTTAGTATTTGGGATGTGAGCATTTTTCACTTCATCACCGGTTGTCAGATAAATTGCAAATATTAAATGTAACATTTATTATTAAATAAAACAATAACTTTATATTTTCCTTGCGTTACCCTTCCACTGGCGAATAGAGTTACGAAAATATGGATATCCCAGCTAAGATATAACTTTATTCATAAGAGGGTTCGATGTCGTTATTTCAGTTTTAAAAGAGAGAAAGAGAGAGAGAACAAAATGTTTTGTACGAATGTTTGAGCAATGGAAACTGACGGTAATCTTCAGTGCTATTTGATATTTGTTAAGTAATTCTACAATGGTAAAAATTCTATTTGTACTCCTGTCCGTTAGTGTCATTAGTCTTTAATCGGAGCTAGATTTACTTGGATAAATTTTACAGCGAAATTATTCGACGATGCTATTTTGTAAATGTTTCAAAAAGGAATCAATTCCTGTGTGATTTAGTATGTTCACACGCATTTGCATTTTGTGTGTATGTTTTATTATAAAATTCAAATTTTATGATAAATTGTGGTTAGCTGCGAACTTTTGTCTGCACAACTAAGCCCACTACGATACGAAAAGTGCTTTATGCATTTCCCGTATGATATTTAGCTGAGCTACCATAAAGTTTGCATCGCATAATATACGTCATTTTTACAATACCCTAGCGATATAACACGCAATTTTGTTGTAAAAAAAAAGTAGCTTATAATATTCCCGCATGCATCAAATTCCCGTCAAAGTGTCTTCAAAATCGGCCAGGCCATTTCGGAGATTAACCGGAATAAACACGGCATGTCCGCAAGACACACAAACTTTTTTTATACCAGCAACTAAAGTCGCAAGTTTGTTTAACGTATAAATTGTTTATTCTTTATCGTGAATCAAATGGTAAAGAAAAGACATTAGTCCTCATTTCTCGTCTTAAATCTTACGTTCTTTTATCGTACAGCGGAAAATCGCATTCAGTATGACTTTAAAATAAAGGGACATAAACATATTGATTATTATATTATAGTTTAAATATATTACATGAGATGTGATTAACACAAACAAAATAAACTGAAATGATAAAGAATAAACCTAATTATTTAGAGAACCGTCGGCAAAATGATATTCAAAAGTATAAATTTCCAACGAAGTTTAAAAATTAAATGATTTTACCAAAAAAAAAATCTAAGCTGTGTCAAATCAATTAATTAAAACTAGGAAGCAACCAAAGAAGTAACATTAATATTAAAAATTAGAATATTAATTAAAATAATATTAACAGCATGCTAAAGCAAATATAACATGAAATTTATTGATACCTAAACTAAAAAAAAAAAACATTAAAAAACGATAGTAATAATCAAACTAGTCACGGCTAGAGATAACTTAAAAAGATTTTAATCTTTGGTTTTTATATTATAATATTTTCTATAGAAGCAAGATTATTAGAAACTTCATTGCTGGGTAAATAACATCCTTCAACCATAAATGTGTATATTACATATGTACATTAACCAATATAAAGATCGCTACAAACACTTTGAATGCCACTACGATTTTTACTTTTTAAAAATCACATTCGGTAGCATTGAACGTGTTAAATCACTTGATGTTAACTAAAACATATCTTAAATGTTTTGCATTTAAATTGCATTTATATGTCATTTTTATGATGTTAAGGCCTCTTTGAATTATTATTAGGAGGTAAAAAAAAAGTTCGGTGAAAATTATTATAAAATTAAAAACTACATGCATTGTAAATTTTATATATAAATAAGATTCTTTTTATAAATTATTTAAACTATTTAGAAGCTGTTATTACGAATGAAAAAAAAAATCACGCACACATACAAATGTAGAGATCAATATTTTTAGTATACAAGCACTTATGTTCATTTTTTAGGGTTATTTTTTCTGTTTAAGACTCTCAGGATCTTTGACATTCAACCGAATATACCATTGATATGTAATTTATCTTCAAGTCAAAAAGATAAACAAAGACTCGACTATGAAATTAGCTCCCTGAATATCGGCACAAAATTTTCCTTCCAAAATGAGAAAGACTTTGCCTATCTCTTTTCATACGTCGAGATAGACTTCTATCCTACTCACTCTCACACGTAAAACAGAGACATCTTTTTCACCACTCTCTTTCTTTCATACAATTAGACTGAGACACAATTTTCGTATGTCGATTTATCTTTCCTTGTTCTTATCATATCACTTTCACATTATTCATGCCAAGTTCATACTTAAAAGAAATTCAATTATATTTATTTTGGCAATATAATAGGGTGCAATCTAAAAGAAATCAAATTTTTAAATCTACCAAGCCTCTGGAAAAACAATTTTAAAAAGGGTAACCACTCTATGACCACGATACCATATAAAACCTTCTTTTTTTAAATAAATCGGCCAGATTTACCTAACAGATACGAATATTGCACTACAAAAGTATATAAGATGGGGAGAATTTATACCTATGTATTATGACGATACTTATTGCTAATTAACTCTTATAATATATTGCGTTTCCTTATATATTAATTATATGTAATATATAACTACGTGATTGAATGACTGAACGCAGTTATTCCGCGCTGAGGTGAAGTTAACAATGATTATGATGTGTGTTTTTTATTATTTTCCTTCAGAACTTATAACCACATAACTCATGCCTGTTACCTAAAGGGGTAGGAAGAGAGCAAGGACATCAATTTAGCGCAAGTCCTAGCACACCTCTCGCTTCTAATTTATCATGTCAGATATTCATCATAATTAGTAAGGAAATAATGCCTCGTTTATTATGTATGTAAATATTATGTTTTCTTTTGTAAAATTATATTTATTGTTTTTTTTTCATTTGTGAACATACAAACAACTAATACAAAGCAATCTGAATGTATGAAAAAGTAATCCGTAATGAGTCCAATAACGAAATGTGCATTTTTGAGCATTAAAAAGAAAAATTATATAATGGTAATTTCCATATCTAGATCTAGTACATCATTTCTCAAGGTCATTCGTTACCACAAATGTACTTTTATGTATACGAATGGATTAATATTTCGCAGTGTATTTTATAATTCTGAAGGAAAATAATATTAGTAATAATACTAATACATTTATGATTTATATTTCGCAAACTTACGGGAATAAATATATATGTGTTATTGGAGTATATATGTATATAAATATATGAATACCATTTATTATTTTGTGACTCTACTGTATTCTATATGTGAATGTATTATGTACTAAACTAGTGACATAGTTATCGTTATATATAAGCTAAACTGGAGGTATTATGTCCATATAATTATAATTAAATATTAAAATTAACTTTGTGTTAAATGTAGTAATGAATTGTTTTTATCATTTTAGTTGTGCTTACTTTAGAATTTGTGATATAACCTAACCTTAAAAAACCCGACTGACTGAGATGCCTATTGAACGAAACAGCTCCATCTATTAACTTCATTTTGAAACAAATATACTGTTTTTTTTAATAAAGCCGGAAATATCGTAAATGGGATTTATCATTTTAAAAAATGTCGAGTGAAATTCGAACTCGTTTATACGACTTTAGAATTTTATTTCTTATATACACTATAAATTAGTTTTGCGCTTATGTCATATCTTAAGATATCCAGAGATAAACGAATCGTATGACACCCCACACATCCTCTTGTCAGTCGGTTTATAAAAATTAAACGTTACGTTGCATTTCTTACTTATCAGATGGAACCTTGTTTTTTGATATTATGCTTTTTTTATTAAAAAAATTGATTTTTTTTATCGTAACTAGCCGATGATGAATTAATTAATTTACCAATAATCGACGTTACGTGTTGATTTTTTTTAATTTTATTACAAAAATATTTCTTTTCAAATGAATCAATCAGTTTCATATATATTACACTATTATACAATAGCGTAAATCCTATTCTAAAACAGCCAATATTAAAGTGACACTAGATGCTTATTTTATCAAATTAAAACACCAAAAATGTTTTTTTTTTGCAAAATTAAAACTTAACGTTATCATGTTTTTTTACGAATTTACATTTCTTTTTTTTTTGCAATTTTAAGGTATAACCTAACTTATTATATATAATTGGTGCATGATTTTAAGGCATTCTGTCGTGGTGTATAGTTTATTACACATCAAATGAAAAGAGTTACATGTCGTATGTACCCTTATGAGATGTAACTCTTTACCTCGAATGAGTTTTTGTCAGGCATCTGTGACTTTACAATCGACTACAGAACATCATCATTATCTTAAACACGCATTAAATATACTAATCTAATACTGCTTTGTACCACAGCCAACATTTTAAGATTTAGAATTAATATAAGCTGTATTTAGCTTAAAAATCAATAGCAATAAAAAAAATGTATTTCGTTGACATCAAATTTCATTTGAAAACAAATTTTTAAAATATTTTAATAAGAAATCCTTTCCCATAACGAAATGATCATTTATAATTAGCTAAATTGCTACACGATCAAGTATTAAATGGGAAAGATTTCAAATACAAAATTTGTAAAGTTACTAAACGTACGCCTGTGTACATAAATACACAATTTTACATCGAAACTTAAATCTAGTTACACCATGATGTTTTTTTTTATGTTGCTAGTTGACGAGAAATATTTCGTACTGAATGTGACAGTGTTACTTATACTAACATCTAAAATATACTTAGACTTTACCGTTGAGTGCGATGTGGTTGAGTGGCCTTCAGGAATCGGGTAATTTATCGACTCATCCATCGAAAAAAGTTACATCTCTTATAAATATACTAAAAGATGTAACAATTTTCGCCGGATGTGACGATTTATCGTTGACATCATTGGCAGCTTACATTTCGGCTAGTAATTCTGAGTAGTAATGAGTAGCGCTGAGGTAGTCCAGCAGACGACGAGGTAGTGGCAGACTGCTGATCAGATCGCGTCGCACGTATTTAAGAATCACGAATCTGAAATTTATAAACACGGAAAAAATTAAAATCTTGGAATCTTGTCAAGGGATTTACAGAAAAGCAATATTATTGCAGATACGTTTTTATGTCCACTCCTAACTTATACATTTGAAGAGCGAAGTATCGAATTCTATTTGCGTTTCTATTCTCAAGAGTTGCACCATCTTTTTATTGCTAAAAGCTAAACAATTCAGCTGCTTTCAATCTTTGGACTATATGTCCCACTGACCTGCAGGTGTGCTGCAGGCTCTGGACGCGCTTGAAGCGTGACACGGGGTAGAGCAGCTGCACACGCACCGGCCCCAGCACTGGCCGTAGGTTCAGGAAGAACAGATAGCGGCCGGAACGCGACGTCTCCACTGCGTTCTCGATGAATTCAACTATCGTCTGCGCTTTGAACATCGTGCAACCGCCGAAGCAGAAGTTACCTGATGAGAGACAAATAAATACTTTTACTGTTAAGCTGCAAGGAGGGTTACATTTCGCGGTAACGTGTAGTACCAGGTGCTTGAGCTGGCACGTCGGGTAAAGAATTTTCTTGTACACGATGTGCCAAATCAAGTCGTATAACATGTGACCTACTATAACGACTTATGTATTTCTTAGCTCCTATATGTAGTATAATATTGCTACCAAAATATTCTTTTATCAACAATAGCTCAATATTCAATTTTTAGTAAAAAGTTTTAATCCGAATAAAAACGATTCATTGCCACAGGCTTTAATATGTTAAAAAGATGCAAATGAAATTAAAATAAAAACACGATTCGAGAGAAAATAGTCCATTCGGGGTACATATTGACGTATGAAGTGAGAAATAAAACAAACGCTTAATTTACTCGTACGCTGTGCAATCAAATCCTTTATTGTCCGTCAATATTTGTTCACCGCGCTGTTCACTTTTTAAGCTTTGGTAATTCAACTTACAAATACACGCGTTCATTGAAAAAACAACACTATTCTGACCGCATACAAAACTATTAAACTAAATACTTATTAAATTCAGATAATCTTTAACTGAGATTCAATAAAACTTAAGAGTAATAAAAATTAATTATGTAATTAATACTAAGATTAAAACAGTTTATATTTCTATTTAAACATTGTAGCATCTAACCAATCATTGAGCAATTACAATATGTTTTACACAAGTGTTTCGACAATGGAAACTTAGAGTTACATCCCAAATACTTGAGATTCAGTCTCGAGTACTGGCCGTTTGTATCCGAATGAGCACAAATGCTTGTCAAAGATAACGATGCCGCAGACGTATAGGAGAGTCCTCTTGCCGTCCGCATGCCAGTTGCTAATTCAATTGTTTGAGGAGGTACTCTCCACGAGATGATTGAATTATCACAAAATTGATTGTTCTATACGTTGTTTAGAAGTGGACATCTATTAGATTACATGTTAATATTTGAAATAGTAATCTATTTGCTCAGAACAAATTAGTTCTAAATAATAAAGCCCATTCAAATAATGACAAATTTGTGAAACTGCAACAATTCTCATACAACTTAAATTTTATAGAACATCATTATATGTTAAACCTATTAAAAGTCCCTATCGTAAAATTAATGAATCTTTATGGTTTCGATGTATCATTAAATAAAAATACCCTAGGCAACCTAATAACTTGAGAACGATAATAGATAAGTCTCCTTTTCACTACGCGACTATTATGCTAGGACCAAAACAGTATAAAGACATACCTTGATCGTGTTCGATGCGAACATGTCGGAGACCGTTGAGCTTGAAGGTAAGTGTGAAGATGTAGTGGTCGTCACTGCTGTCGCGTACAATGAATGAGCCGTCCGGCTCGTTGGAGAGAATCTTCTCAGCCGCTTCCACAGATATGGGGCCCCAATACCACGGGTACTGAAATCATAAACATGTATCAACTCAATCGATTGATTAATTGCTTTTAGTATTTGAATCGACACATGAAGTAAACCACGTTCAACTTACATCCTTAACTTTTTGAATAGAAGTGGCAAAGTCCAAGTGCGTGGTGTGGGATGACTGCGGTGACTGCGGCAGCGGTGGCAGGGCTCGGCGCACGGCGGCAGGCGGCGAGCTGGTTACGGTGCGGCTCGAGGCGGGCGCCGGACGCGACGTGCTTGACGCCTCCTCCGACCCCGAGCGCCGCCACCGGAACAAGTTGCAGAAGCTCTGCTTCAGATTCATCGACAGCATCCTCACAGGAGACATTTTCGTTTTCGCGTTCGAAGTTTTCTTCGTCACCTTCTCTGGTTTCTCGACTTCCGGTGCTTCCTTAGGAGCGTTCTCCTTATGCTTCTTAACCTTCGTCGTAGTGGACGCCGAATTCTTGTTCGTATTTCTGTGGTTGTTATTCGCTTCCACCGGTCTGGGAATTTCATTAGTCTCTTTTAAGAACACTGTAGTAGCGGACTCCTTGTTGGTTGTGTGCCGCATATGGATACCAACATTAGTTATTATAGTGTTGCTCTTCTTGTGGATAGTATTGCGGCATTCAGAGTCGCTCGAGCTAGAGTACAGAGTATGTAAATACTTTCGCATTTCTCGCAAAGTGAGATGAAGCGAATCGGTGTCCGAATCAGTGGTGTTCTTCTTGGCCGAGGAACTAGGCAAGCTGTGCCTTTTAGTTTTGGAGTCCTTCGGCCGACTAGAATCTTTTGGCCTATGGCTCCTTTCCACCGGGGTAAAGTTGCTACCGATGTTCTGTGGGGTGCTCTTGCCACGTCTCTTGTTGGGTCTGGATGGCTTCTTGGGCTTCCCCCTAGTATTGCTATGGCTAGGACGCACCATATCTATAGGAACCGCGTAGATATCGCTGTCAAATGGGACATTGTACATGTCCGTTATATCCGAAGTTTTGGCGGAGAGCGTGTCATGAGATATCGCTTGAGTAATGAAGTTCGAATCGTCAGCTTGGAACTGAGTAATAAGAGAGTTGTGGCTGCTCGAAAGCCGGGAGGTGAGAGAGTTCCGCGAAGAGGGGCGGGTGCCTCGGCATGGGCTTAGATGTAGGAGCCTTGGACTAGAAAAACGATGGTTGTAGCCCTGTCGGCGCTCATACAAAGCCTCAGGCTTCAGCTTCCTCGGGTACATAGGTGAAACATGCCGGGTGTGTACTCTCACATCCAGTGGCAACGGAGTAACCTTGATTGGGCTCTCATCTATGGATGAGATGCGAGGCGGCACGCTTACAGGGATGAACCGGTCTATATGGGTGGAAGGCACCGGATCGTCCTAAAACAAAACAAGAAATATTTAAAAAATACAAATCGTATTGGTGAACATTTAATTCATTTTGAACATATCGATATTTGTTTTCGTATTCGTATTGTTTTCGTAAAAGGGTTACATCTGTCAAGATATGGAACTCTTTTCAACGGATGGTTCGATATTATTTTTCAATTTCATTTATATTAAAAAAGTAACGTAAAACAACATGGAACAGCATGCAACTTGTTCGGAAAAATTTTAACAATAAAACTTCACTACAGTTCGTTCTCGTTAGTCAATATTTGTTTTTAATTGACCCTTACTACAGCAGTACTACACTTTTCTATATATTTTATACATATAACGAACCGCACCATTTTTACTTTCTTGCAATTTGAAATTTTTAAACACGAAAATGAAGGAATTATTTGAGCGGGGCGTCTATAATGTAAGAATATTCAGACGCAAATGTCGACTTCCGAAAGACGCCACGTCGCGTCTGGGTGTTGAAACGAATTTCTTAAATTGGTAACAATAGGGAGGAATCTGCCCGCTATTGTCAGATTTATTGTTGACGGGAAATAGATTCCGTGCAGATCTGATTTATAAAACCAAGCGGAGATTTCTAATGCATCGCTTCTGTCTTTTATATTTATTCCTTCCTGCAAATTCCTCATTTTTACCATTCACATGATGAAAGATGATTTTTTTTGTCATATTATAATATATCTAAAGGTTTATTGCCTATAAAAGTACTCTAATCAAACATATAGAACAAAGTCTGGAAGATCACAAAAGCTACTAATTAAGTTTTTTTTAATTCCTTGCGGACGGAGTCGCGAGCGACAACTAGTACAAAATAGAAATATATATGTAAAATCTGAAATAAAATTAATATTAAAATTCAAACTTAATGTTTGCCTATACTTTATAGATATGCAACAAAGTATAGGAAATTAAATGTTGAAACAATCCGTAGAATCCTCGTAAGGATTTATTGAAAACCGCCCTAAACTATGTGGCTTACCATTTCTATTATATGTGGTCAGTGAAGGAAATTGTTGCACAATTGTTAATAGTAGTTTACCTTGGTATAGTGCCATCCAAACTTTATGGCAGCTCGCAATATCGCACGAGACACTGCACACAAAACAATTAACTACAACACCCTATCTGCGTAACAAACAAAAGTTTGACTCTTGTTATATTCGGGTTTACAATGAAACTGTTCATTTCCTTTTCGGAAATATAGTGAGGAATGTTGAATGCAAATTCAGATGCAAACTAGAATCCTGAATATACCTTATTCCAAATGGATACCTAGACTTTATTAATTTACGCTATTTCACTATTTTAAACTTAATGTTGAAAATGTTATTTTCCGAAAACTGCGCGGTACAAAGAGTTGAAATTGTAATTTATAAAGTTGAAATGAATATTTGAGAGATACATTTTACATAGGTATTTAAAATATACGTTGGCGTTATTAATAATGTTTAAGTATTATTGCAACGACGTATAATACAGTTTTTGGAAGTAATACAGAATTGATAAATTTAGTTTCGTAGTGACTATTCTAATTCAAAACTATCAAAGTACACATAAAAATTAAATAATCCCTTTGTTTACAAAATAGTATTGTTTGGAAGGAAAATATTTTTTATACATTTTGTATTGTTACCGGTGTTAATTTATTTCATCAAACAAAAACCAAGCTGAAAATAGACATCGAATAATTTGTTTAAACAATTATTGCTACGGTTGCCAATCTTCTCTAATTGAGCCTTTGTGTTTGGATTTGAATTTGTGTTCATTCAATAATTGATATTGATGACTAGTACCTTCATGTCATTAGCGCAATTATTCATTAAGCTTAAGCTCTACGACTGTATATTCATACTTATTTCTTTGTTTGTCATTGTTACACATATAGTATAAATATGATAAAAACTGTAAAACGAGACACGTACTGTTAATAAACGTAAGAGTTTATTACATTTTATTTTTAATTAGCAGCTCGAGCGCTCTGATGGGTAATTAATTTAACATCCATAAAGTAACTATAACAAGAGGAGTTGTACTTTCCGTTAAAATAGCTTTATTACAATATTACTTAAGTAACGGAATATTATAATATTCAGGAAAGTTCTCTTGATTTTGCCCATCTAGAATATTAAGTTTCCGATCATAGTTGCCGACGTCGGACCGAACGGGTTTACTTTTGCCTTGTAAAGCTATTATTTAAATTAAAATAGAACTGCGGTAAAGAAAAACTATTGAAGCCTGCATTTTATAAAATTTTACACCAACTAAATAAAGGAGATATTATTAGTTTAAAATAATTTTAAACTTCAATGGAAGTTTTTATAAAAATGCAGTGAATAATATCAGCAAAAATGTGAAAGAGTAAAAGACAAGTATAAAATAAAATACTTTCAAGAGAAGGTATTTAACAGTTTTAAATGTAGTCAGCTGCTTACGGATGGAAGCAACGTAGATACTTTAAATTAAGTTTAAAGAAGAGACTATCGATTCTATTCATTGCATCTCCGTTCAGTTGCTTCGATAAAATGAAATTAACAAATTGTAGAGGGGTAAATCGCTTCGACCCGTTAAGACGTTCAACTTCATTTATTCCTATTGTGAATATAATTTTCTCTGATGGCAATTGGATCAGTATTGAATAGGATTATAGATTAAGGTCGTATTCACAGCGGAGTCCAGCTCCAAGCAATCGTTGCACAGGTTTCGAATAAAACTTCAGTTCAGTGATGCGACGACGCGGACAATCCGCTTTTACGCTGTGCGTTATCAACGACTTTCAGCTTGCATCGGCGGCGGACAGATTATTACAGGCCGCTGCAGCCACGCTCAGATTTCGCATAAAGGTACCTTTCGTTTGTAATTGCGCCACAACGGTCGAGGAGAAATGCCCAAATGATTACATCACGCAAATCATGTTAAATTAAATTGCGTTAACAACAATACTAAATTTTTACTAAATATTAGCAAAGACCGTAGAATTACCTTGAAGTAAATAAAACGGCATTAAAAACTTATTAGGAGCAAGTTTGTTAATCTAAAAAAAAAGTAAAAAAGACAAATTATTAGCTAGAACGATTCAAAAGTTTTAAATTCCTATGGCCATCATTCTAGCTTCATCATCAAATCAGCACAATATCATCACAATTTTGCAGCATCATGCGATTTACACTAACAATTACTAAACTAAACAGACTAAATGAAAGCTTGTAAATAAAACGAATTACAAGTGTCAAGTCAATATTCTCATATTTTGTTCTGAAACTATTAAATAATAATGCAATTTTACAGCAAAATGCCAACAAAAACCGTTAAATTCATGCGCTAATGGTACGAAAAGTGACAACATTTTCACGACAAAATTTTGTTAAAGTTCTTTAATATTTCGTTAAAATAAGATAGTTAAAGTAGATGTGGCACAAGAAAACACGAGCGACATTTTCTTGTGCGCCTCTATTTTTAACATACCAAAAAGTGCTTTAGTGAGCCTTTTAACCCTTATGTTCATTTTGTATATATATACATACAACTTTTTAAAAATATACGAACACTAAAAAATAATTTTTAACTTATTTTTTTTTAACTTTGTTTTTTGCTTTTCTTCAATAAAGAAATATTGCCACACTAAGGGTTAAAGTACTTTTATAATATCACCAATTTTAAGTCATTTAATAAACATATAATTACTAAAAATCTTAATGAATTAATAAGTTAGTTTCAACTGTTCTACTCGTGTTCTGAAACATATTGACGACCCTCACTCCATTCAAAAATAGATTTAGCAACATGTTTATGTACAAGTGTTTCGGCTGTGGAAACGCATGGCAACAATCTGTCGAACGAGTTATCCAATTAGTAAGATAATTTATAATAGAGTAGAGCATTTCTAAATAGCTTTTATGTTTGATAAAGATGAATTTTGTAATTACCTTTAACATGACCGTCAAATAATAGGTGGCTTGTTCATAATATAATACCTTTGATTGTTTGATGCTTTTAAACTGGCAGTCTGGGGCTTTTCTCTTTGTTCACGTTCAACTCGGATACGAAACTTAACGATGTTGTTAGTTCGACACATTGTTTATTACAAAGTCCGTAGGAACTTTCCTTTGCAAATTTATTTTATAATAATGAATATTATAATGATCATAAAATGAATCGCTCGTTTATAGATTTATGCAAATATTCCTGTCAGTATTCATTGAGTTCGATGTTGTAGAAACGGAGGGGTTAAGGGGTGTAGGTACATTTAATACATTGGAAATGAACATAAGATAAATAATTATATTTATTTAGTAATGATGATAGGTCCTATAAAACATAAGTTTTATCTGACAAGACTTTTGTATCTAGGTATAAAATCGTTATCTTTTTGGTATTATTTCATGTATGAAAAAATATTTTAAGTAGCTTTCGTTAAAATGTGGTTTAAAATTGTTTAGATAATAATTGTTAATTATGGTTATTACTAGACAGCTCTGAATTTTTTTCTTAATCTAAAATCTTAGCACGAGCTACCATCGTAGCCAGGCTGTAGCTACGTGCTTTAGCACTGTCTACGCGGTGGCTACGAACACGATCGTACTACTAGTTTTTTCTATGGAAACGTAAACTAATTAAATAGCGAACAACCTTTAAATTCGCCGTTATTAGCATAAATATTTATTTTTCACAAAAATCGTTGAAAAATACATTTTACAGTAACTTGAGGATATTAAATCTTGAATATAATTTTTAACTCTTTGTATTCACATTTATTTTACACTGTGTAATAATAAAATCGACGTTTCAATTTGTCAATGCAATTCAAAAGCATTGAAATCGCAAAATTAACAGCGCGCATTGTCGATTTCGCGGTTAATGGATGTTAATTGTCATAATAAGCATTACAATGCGTAATGCGAACGAAGTACCATTGAATATCGAAAATAGTTGGAATATTCAACAAAGAATTTTGTATACAGGTATTTTGAAATAGAGCAACAGATGTCCCTTTGTATATTCACGTATTGAAACGTCTACTGTGAAAACGGATTAGAAGCTTAGACGCCTTCTGTAGAGGACACACAGAAAAATACTCGTGAGAAAATTCATATACACTTTACGTGAAACATTCTCTACCCTTGTAAATAGAAAGCTTTTGATCGTTTTATTCACTGAAAATATAAAAATATAATACAAAAGACCCACACCACAATATTTTAATAAACTTATAAGTAATTTCACATTTTATAAGGATTTTAGTGTGAATAATAATGGAAAGTCTCAGAGTAAATAAACTCACTTCTTACTATATTATTAACTAGCAGTAGCCCGCGACTCTGTGCACGCGGAATTTAAAAAAAAAATTGGTAGCTTATGTGTTCTTCCAAGCTATGTTTTACATCTATACCAAATTTCAATCAACTCGGGAGATAAATTCTAACAAACACATACATCCATCTATACATCCAAACTTTCGCATTTATATAATAATATTAGTAATTAATAAAATTAAAAATGCGAACGTTTGGATGTTTGTTGGAAGGTATCTTCAGAACAGCTCAAAGATATTGCTGATAATTGGCATTGAACGAGAAAATAGGCTACTAATGAGTTTTACTTTTAATTCTGCTGGACTGGAGTCGCAAGCAAAAAGAGTAGAATAAATCTAAAAGCAGTTATATTAGCAGTTGCTTAAGTGAACTTGTGATTAAGAAATCTTAGTAAAGGTTCGTCGCCTTTATACTTTCTTTCAACGATTTTGAGAAATCTTTTTAATTATACTTCTTAAGTCTGATTGCACTAAAGTTTGTAAGATATTTTTCATTAAGAGAATTTCTATGTTTTTTTTTCTTATTTTTTTTTGAATTCGTCGCGTAAAATGTGTTAAACTTATTAAATCTAGATATTTTCACAACCCGTCAATAGAGTCCTTTTTTATGAAAAAGTGGCATCGTAAAGAAAAACATAGATTTTTAGTCATATAGATTTCAGGATTAAATATAAGTGTACCGCAGTTTTTATAACAAAAAAGGGCAGCCGCACTATTTGGAGTATTTTTATTTAGTATTTATTTTAAAGATAAGGTTGCAAACGAATAGAGGGAACACCGAGGTATTCATCGATGCCCATGGACATCTGCAATCGGAGTATGTCGGAATAGTTAATTAGCTGATAATTTCCAAAGGTTAGACGAGGATTAGGATACTTTGGATTAGGATAGTCAGGTGAATCGTTCGCTTGTTTATTGATGCTTTTATTGAAACAATTATTGTATCGATTTTTTTGTTAGATAAAATGGAAGTGAAAACTTATAGATGGTGCGTAAATGCTTTTAAGAATATATGCGTGTATGCACTTTAATTATCTAACTAAAATGATAGCTGTTTAATTCACTCTGTTTAAGATCAAAACAGCGTGAATATCGGTCATTATCTTCATATGGTAAATTTAATAGATGCTACACTGTATGTCCAATCGACCGTGGTATGCACCCAGCCGGACGGAAGCCGATCTTTATTCATGCGTTTGAATTTCAGAACCTTCATTACCTACACTTTGCCTGTTTAAAGGAAATTTTAGTTAGCTAAAATTTCGGACAAAGGACCTAATTTGAATAGACAACAAACTTGCTCGCCTAACTTATTTACATGTAGCGTAATTTAAGCTTATTTGTTAAAGTTACTCGGAAAGAAAACACACGACAGGAAAACTAAAAAGATTTAGGAATTTTAAGAAACATTAGTCCCGCCCATACAAGTACGGTCGGATAGATTATTTGTTGACTGTTACATACTGCGGTCCATGTATGGCAATCAATTGTCCAGCCGATCGGCATCCATGGTTATTGATTCCGTGACTAATTGAATATTAAGTAATGAAAAAATTGTAGGCATTGGGGAAGGCTTATCAATAGGCACAAAAAAGCTGCTGACAGCGATGAAGTAATTTTGTAAAATTGTTTCATTCATTTTATACGGTTTTGGGCATTTTGTTACATATATATTTGAGATGTCTTTTTGCGTATAGATTGATATGTGGGTAACAAAATCAGAAGGTGGCATTTCGTTTGCAACTTGATTGTTCGTTTGATGTAATGGATTGAATTCAATGTTAGCCAGTACCGGCACATTCAATTTATTCGGCGTGCAGCCTTCGTACACAAAACACGTTTTATTAATAATTCCGTGCAAGCGCTGTGATGCGTATTCCGCCCTATCGCCGGCCACTAATAGTCAGAATTGATATTTTACAAAATGCACAACAATTTTTGATACTTTCATAAATTCATTAAAATATTAAAAGCACAAATATAAAAACATATCTCTATGGAATTTGACAATTTATTTTCATAATGCATTAGTATGTATATATATTTATAGGCATAATTTATACTACTTGTCGTAAATATAGTCAGGATAAAATGCAGTTTAACGTTTAATTTTCGTTTTTTTTACGTTATACGTTATATTACGTATTTAATTTTCTTTATAATATGGATGGGTTCGAGTATCGCCTAGCTAATTCAATCAAGTGTACAAAGTTAAGGATGCCTGAGTGCCTTAGTAATTGTATAGTCGCGAACAAACTGCAATAACACCGAGTTGCAATTTGTTAGCAAACTAAAATTAGGAGACAGCTGAGTAAGTTCTCTCGTCGTTTTTTTCTAGCCAACTCGCACCTAACTTAAAATTTCTAAAGTAGAAAATTGTAGTTAATTTACTAATGTCTTTATAACCATTCTAAACAAGCTCAAAGTTGTTGTAATATAATATGGTTCACGACAACAGTCTAACAGCTGGATCTGAGCGTTCGCTTACTGTATACTTAACCATAAGCCAGACTAATTAGTTGAATATTTAATTTATATAAAAAAAGAACAACGCATTGATAATACACTTTCAGACTTAAAAGTGTATGCAAAGAAAGCTGTAAGGAAATTGCAAACAAGTTCCGGTCCCTCGTTATATTCTTCTGGATTAATTTCGTTGCAGGCCCCAAGATAAAAGTAGTTTGCTCCCCAGACGGCTTGAATTCATAACTCAGTGTCAACAAAGACCGCGCTATTGATCCTAGTTAAGAATAGTTGCAGCGGTGAGAATGCGAGATGGGCTGAGCTTTATCTGCATAAGATTTTATTCGTGTAGTAAATGCAACGAAGAGAGTTACATCTGTTAAGAGATCCTATAAGAGATGTAACTCTTTTCATAGCATATATCAAAATATTCTATGCGAAATACATATTTTCTTAGGATACATATGAAGTTTACGAGCAAGATATTACCGTAAGTTTTCACTGCTGATACGTTAGTACAATAAATAAACAATATCAAGCCTCTTTTGTGTTGAGATTGGAAACTCATAGTTAAATAAATCAGTATAATTTTCAACCATAGTCCCATCTGGAATCATAACTTAAGTATTATATAATCCCGTAAAAATTATAAAATTTAATATACATATAATATTTTCATCAAAGTATCAAAACCTCACGATGTAAGTTTTACCGTCCTGCCTTTATTGTGCGGTTAAACGAGCGTTCCCGTCGCATGAACTAAATGAGAATGTGTTCTTTCTTCATGTTTCAGTTTGGACCGCACGTCTGCTTTGAAAAAAGAGTTTTAAACCTAATATTTGAAAGTTACATATGTGTACATTTTAATAAAATTGGAATGTCGGTAATACTTAAAAAAAATCATATTTCGTACAATTGATGTATTTACTTTGATGATGACGAAAAACAATTTTTAAATTTCTGTCTGCCTGTTGTCCGCAAGGATGCATTTGTTCCGGTTAATCTCCGGAACGGTGGAACTGATTTTGACGGGACTTGTACGGGAGGATAGCTGATGCACGCATATTAAAGGCTACTTTTTTAATTTCGCGCTGTGGAAATCATGAGCGGCCGCTAGTTTTACCATAAATTCGAATGTGGTTATGTTCAATTTAAATGCACATTTATATAAATGAATAATAATTTAATCAGATTTTTGTTTATACGCAGATAATTGTGAAAACATATTTGTTTATCGATATTTGCAATACTATATACTGTTTGCCATAACGTATTATAAACTATATTTAGTACAAACACATTTTTATATAAATATTTATATAATTACGAACACCTCTGACCGTCCATATTTTATTGCTCTCGCGTATTTGAAAGATAAATACTTTAATACCCATTTCCCTGAGTTTAATAGAATTCCTCAAAGCGTACTGTTATATTTTTCTATCTCACAAAGATCGCTATTCCTTTATCTTCGCTGAATTTTATATCGTATTTGCACAAACGTCTCCATAGCACAACAATTCCCAACTATTACGGTACTTAAGTTTAATTTTAAATAAATACCGAGAGTTTTAGTGGAACGTTTTTAAAATAGTAGACGAAAGGACAAAAGGCTAAATGAGAAAGCTTACATCAAAGTAATGCTTCAGGCGATTAAATACATTCTGTGTAACAGCCGGCTTACGGTATCTATGTAATGAGTCCGTACCTATTGTAAGATAGCATTAAACAACTATGCCAGCTAATATAAGTGGAGATATGCTAAACTTTTGTAGTGCAGCTGTTCGTACAGACATTTACATACGCAATTGAATAGAAGGGAGATGGCTCCACAAACAGAACATGGTACAAACAGAAATACAATGTGTTTATTTATTCTTTTCAGTTGTGGAGATTGCATACGGCAGCTGACATTCTCGCTCGAGCCGCAAATTGATTTTTTACAGTAATAGCTATTTTATTTTTACAATAACAGCGCGGGTGCGCTGTCGCTTTTGCGGTGCTCGGGCTATTTTCTCCTGTCTGCTAACTTGTATCGACACTAACCAAGTATTTCATAACAAAACCACGTTTATTTTCCATTATTTTCATACACTATTCAGATACAAATCACTTTATTGGATAAAAACTGAAACGTATTTTTTTTTTACTTTTGCCCGACTGACATGAGGGTTAAATCGCGTGTGGGTGGGTATGTATGTTTTTTATATTTAATTTTCACAAACTGAAGCTAATTTTAACGAATGCGATGTCATTGGATTCGTATTTTTCGAACAATTAAGCCGGGCTTATTATATTGTATAATATTCATTTGAACTTAAATAATTTTCCACGAACGAAACCATAACTATTCAACGTAAAAGAATCTTAATACAAGACTTTATAAAATTAACATAAACAAGCTTTTACAAGCGATAGACATTTTTATTTTTTATTCGTTTAGAATAATGGTCGAGGCGTCTTGTTGGACATTAACGAACATTTTAGCATATTTAATAGCAAGTGAAGCTATGGTAAATATAAAACCTCTTTGAAATGTTAAAAAAATATTACACTTTTAAATCATTATTTGTTACAGTTATAATCTATATATAAAAATCAATTGCTGTTTGTTAGTCTCGCTAAAACTCGAAAACGGCTGAACGGATTTATCTTATCTTGAAATGTTCGTGGAGGTCCAGAGAAGGTTTAAAAGGTGAGAAAAATTCCAATAATTGCAAAGGAAAACCATAAAAACATCCCCATTTTTCCTATATAAACGGCTGAATAGATCTCGCTGAAATTTGGCATAGTTGTAAAACATAGTCTGGAAGAACACATAGCCTAATTAATATGTTTTTTAATTTCGCATAAACTGAGTCACGGGCGACAGCTAGTTCACAATAAAAGGTAAAGTCAATGCGTATCCTTTAGACTAGAACATATGCATAAAGATTATAACTGTGTGTATGTACCGGAATAGCGTATTGAATTTTCTGAGAAAAGCAATATCTCTGACCTGTCTATATTCTAGAGGCATAAGCTGGGATTACAAAAGACGAGCGTAGTTAGTACCGGTCAGTGTTTGTATTCAATAAACATCATTTGTATGTTAGATTTCAAAACTAAACGTGTATTTCCACTGCTAAAACTATTCTATAATACAATAACATATTGTCTCTGTTTTAAAGTGAATGAAAATAAGTTCGTGTAAAAGTGTACCAGAAATAAAAACTTATGAAGTCACATTCATATTTATTTACATCTGTATATTTGGAATTTTGATGAAAAATATTATTATTTTGAGTTACATTGCTAGAACGCCTACATTTAAGTTTTCACATTTATATATAACAAACATAGTATACCATGTTCATGGGTTCCTTTCAATCAATAACTTTCAATATAATTAAAAAATAAAAAAGATAATTAAAAAATAAAATACAGTTTTCAGATCTCATTGTAACATTTCAAAAGAAAAAGAAATACTTCATTAAGGAGAACGTGGAAACGTATCATGATGTTTGAGTGAACTGTAGACTTACGCCTATACTGTACTACTTCGGCTACTACTACGGCTACGGCTACGCGGTATGTTCCATCACTATCCTCCGTAGCTTGTCTACGCTTCAACTAAACTGTTAGATTAAGAGCCCAATACAAAATGTATTTATTTTAGAAATCGCACATTTTGAGTCAAAAACCTTCGCAATTTCTGGTGCACTGCTTTTATATGTCTTTTTATATATTATATGAATCACACTAATATTATATTTGAAAGTTTGGATGGATGATTTTCTTACTAAATATATCTATCTAAAACAGTTTAACGGATCTCGATGAAATAAGACAAAGACAGAACATAGCATGTAAGAACACACAGTATATTTAATTAGATTGTTTTTTAATTAATCAGGTCATAGGCAAATAAGTAATACGTATTATAAAAGAATAAGTAATAACAATAATAATCGATTGCTACAGTTTTGTATTATTTGCAAGTTCCAAGAAGGGAGAAGTCTGCCGCCTCAGATCGAATATGAAAATAGGGAAACTTTTCACCGAATTGAAATTCAATTTAATATTTGTATCTTACTTCGAAAGATGAAGTGTACTTCCTTCGTCGTATTTCTGATAGAGTTGTTCATTCGAAGAGGATATTAATTTTATTTTTTTATCGCTTTTTATTTTCTTTTTCTTTCCAAACAAAATGTAAACGCAGGCAAATATAACCTTTAAAATCCTATATGTAATCGCAAAGGGACTACAAAAAATAGTTCATTAACTTGAGTTATTGATTTTTTACAGAAATAGCTTCCAAAAGCGTACGCTGAATTAACATATTAATTTTAAATAATAAATGTGATCTAAATCAGGAGCACTTATCGCACATTACCATTCTTGCTGTGGACGTGCCTCGCCTTCCAGCTTACATTCGTAATTAAATTAAAACGTCGCTTAATACAAGTTGCTATGTCGTGAAATAGCAAACGACATCTTGAATAACAGTTGACTGTCGTAGTTTATCATCTACAATAGTAGATAATATTATAACTAATCGCAAAAAGCGGGCCTTTATGACGACCCACCAAGCTTTCTACCTTGACATAATTAGATGGAGTTGGAAATATAAGAACAACAAAGGAAATAAACTTTCTATTATTGATATGAAATAGGATTCTTACGATAGAAATAAATTGAAACTGTATAAGCCAACGAAAACTGAACAACTAATATAAGTATCTTATTGAAATGTGACATAAAACGGTACAAATTGTACGATAGTACAACCTTCTTTTCGCTCGTACCGATAAAAATATTATATCGATGAATGACAATAAAAAAATATCTACACCGCACTCACAGTTGTTGATGCAACACTTAATTAAAAAAGCGTTAAAATATTTAAGCTTTTGTAACTATCAATTAAAAAATAAAACTTAAAAAAAATAACATAAAAAACTCGAATTAGCGATTCGGAACAATGTTACACAAAGAGAAATAGTAAACAAATGTTAGTGAAACAGACACGCTGGACTCCAACAATGTTTATAATTTAAATTCTTTTACAAATACGAGTAGATTCGTCTACACATACAATGTTACAGATTTTAGTTACATTTCAGTACCAAAAATATAAAATCAAACCATTCAATTATATTCATGAAAGTAATAATAAAACAATCCTTTATAGTAAGGCTGGCAATTCAACCGTGTGCAATATATTACCGGTGCAATCGTAACCGCAAACTACAATTGTTAATTTAATGAAAAGCGTAGCAAACAGTGGTAATAGAGTATTGCTACATTTGTGATGCCACGAATTTTAGCGGGAATGCCGAATTATTTGTTTTAAAATATTCGATTTAAAAATAATAATCAAAAGGACGTATTTTCATTAGTCGATACTAGACGGGCTAACGACAATAATGATCGGTCGATGTAAATCAAATGTCAAATAGGAACTTAGTTGACGAGTACAATATAAAGACGTAGTAGAGCGAATAAGGAAAATAAGGACTATCGCCCAACGCATGAGGGAGCTAACGACTAATAAAAACGGTGCTCTTCTGCGAACAGTATGACACTGAATAAGAAATCTCTTGCAAAACATGCTGTAACGATCGAGTTATCGACTAATGAAACTACGCCCTAACAAAAGTTGATCGGCTTTAAAATCCAATTAAGTTTTATTATTATTAATATGGAATTTTAAGAAAAGAATCCTTAGAAATGCTAAAACATTAAAATCACTGGCTGTAAAAAATGGTTCAGTAACTACGAGATACTCTGCGCAATGTACTGCCACAGCAAGTATCATTTAACAGTCACTACTACACTACCAGACTATTAGTGTACGTTTTTTTCCGAATGTAATAGTAAAAAGGGCTCATGTGTATGTGAAAATCTTACATCTATACCTAGGGGATTAAGTTGATTCTAAATAAACGTATATTGATTGCGTTCTGTGTACTTTGGTAAGCGAACACTAACGCAACGTGAGGCAATACACATACATTGATGAATCATATCCGTCTTGTTTGTATTGCCTTACCGCTGGAGCTCACATGAATAGATACTAGTAATTAGTTTTATAACCTTTTTAATATCCGTGTAAATCCATGTAAAAAGTGTTTGTAAACTGATGTAAAGCATATAATAAGATTCCGTCCGCGCGGAATTAAAAAAAACTTAATAGTTGTGTATCTGTTTTTCCAGACTATGTTCTATATCTATGCCAAATTTCAGTGAGATCCGTCAAGCCGTTCCGGAGATATCTTCAAACAAATATCTATCCATCCATCTAAATATTCGCTTTTATAATATTAGTAAGATAATGATTTTAGTAACGAGTACACGAATACGAGTATGAAAGTGAATCCGTCTCGTCGGAGTTGCCGTACAGGTAATTACTAACTTTGAGTTTGCTTCGAATAGCCTTAAATGACATTAAATCGAAGTAAACGACTTAGCAATAATGAAATTACCTCTTCAGTTCCTGGGAGCAAATGGACTGCAAATGTGTTAGTAACGTTGCAACATGTTTATACACACAGGATGTCCCGTAATAAATGGATAATCGTGAACCTTGAAGTACAACCACCGAGAGTTTTATATCAAGCGCTTCGTGGAATATGAAACATACTTGATATCAAGTATCAAGAACTGCAAATATATAATTCCAACATTTATTATTAACAATTCGAACTGTACACTTTTCCTAAAGTTACAATATAAAGTTTAGAATATTGTCTTGAAAAAAAATACATTAGTATTTTTTTATATTAGTGGAGTCTGGGAATATAGATATGATACCAAAAAGTATAAAATTTAATTAATTACATACTGTGTTGATATAAATTTACGATAACATAAAGTTATTTATTTCAAATTTCATATTTCGCAAACCCTTTTCTGAGCTATTGATGAGTGTACTACAGAGGGTTTCAAGATTATCCACTTATTACGAGACATCCTGTATATCGTTATATGTTAGGTAATCGACGTGGGACCGGGACTAAGATCATACAACGTGCAACTTGTGAAATTGTACGAAGCAACGGCCCAACCTTATAATCGATCCTGATCTATGTTTGCTCAACTAAGATATTTTAGTTAATTTTATGACACATTAACTTCAGATTCAACCGATCAAAATGGCAATCGGAACCCTAATTTACATTATCATTTTTAGTACTTATAATTAAGATATTCTTTGGATCGATCTTAAAGATAGATTATTGATTTCGCCGTTAATTTAATAAATAAATTCTTCATTCTCTTCCTCTCTTTATTTTCAACTCTAAAGATCAAAAATTTATTTGATTTTACATTCCATACCCTTTGTTTTAATATTAAATGGGAGGAACTCAATGATTCCGTTTTTTATTTATTCTGGACATCGCCGACAGGTCTGTCTACGGATTAACATGAAATCCAAAAAATAGCTTGCACTGCTTTTAAAATTCGCTTCGCAGTAAAATTCCAATGTTGATGTGCGATTAAAAAGCATAACATCCAGCTTTAAGGCGGAAAAATTCCTGGAGAATTTTCGATTTACATCGAAAAATGGACAATGGAATAAGCCCTTTCATGTTGAATGTACTTGAATTATTTTCTTTTTATTATATCAACGATGCATCGAGGACTTTATGTAGATTTTTTATTAATTACTTTTCATAAAATTACATGCATCGATATGAAATGGAATTACATGCGTCGTTCATTAAAATCAATTAATAAAGGAAATAAATTGCATTTTATACGCCATTTTGTAATAAACGACTTAAACTCACTAAAGATATTCAATAGTTAAATTCATAAGGTAAAAATAACAAATAAAAAATTTCGTTCGTTCGTTTGTTTCAGCCAGCCCACTGGCGGGCATATGTCTCTCTCAAAGACCGCCATCATCATCGGTCCTCTTCTACCCGCATCCAGGATACTCCCACAACATTGACCAGATCATCGGTCCATCTAATATAAAGTTTAGTTCTATGCAAATCATAAGTCCGGAGTAGTTAAAGTTCCTCCTATAATGAATGAGTCTTGTAACAGAGTATTGCTTGTTTCTATTTATCTTGGTATATTGAAACTAATATTAGAACTACTTTAGGAATATCAATTCCTTGTAATAGTGAATTTCATCGCTAGTTCAACGAGTGGCAGATTGAGTTCAAAAAGCTCTACTGTAAACCAACTTTAGTAATAAATGCTAACTTTCTAATGCCACATGTCCAATGCTACTAGCGGTTTAGTTTTCGAGAACTTTTCTCCTTAGAAAGTGAAAGAATTTAGAACAAATTGTTTTTTAATTCATATTTGTTTAGTATTCTATTCATTACTTTCCAAATAATTCTATACAAATCTGCAGTTCATATCTTTATATATATAATTCTTCTGTGAGTGTGTATGTCACTGAACTTCTCTCAAACGACTACACCGATTTTGATAAAATTTTTTGTGTGTGTTCAAGGGGATCTGGGAATGGTTTAGATTCACAATTTTGTCCACTGGACAATGTTTTTTAATTAATTTTAATCCTGCGCGGACGGAGTCGCGGGCGACAGCTAGTTTTCCTTATAAATTTTTACACCGCTTGTATTTTGTTTTAAAAAGAAAAATAATGAAAATACTTAATATTATATACATAAAATAATTTCATGAGTATAATACTAAGTATTTTCGTGTATGTTTTACCTAAGTTTAAATGTGAATTATTTAAATTTAAAACATTTTAATACTGAAAGAGTCCCAAAATGAATTTGAAATAATTTTAAGTAAAGTGTAGTTTAGTTGAGTTGCAACGTGTTTGGCAATTGAGATGAAGTGGCGAGGCGATGCAGTCGGCTTAACATGAAAGTAATATACCCTTAAAATACACCTTTTAACGCAGTAATACCATAACACCTTATCGTACAAAGTATCTACGTAATCTGTTACATTTTGTCATACCTCTATCTCTTAATGTAATAAAAATATCAATATGTTTTTCCATGCGTTTCGGCAATGGAAACCATTTGAATATACATCCAAATTTATCAATAAAATTCATAATGTTCCTTTACCACGTTATATTAAAATTGTATCCCCACAACTAGAGAAAAAAGTCATAGTCCGATTAGATGAAAGATTTTGCTTAATAAAACGTTTATCAAAGGAAGGAGAAAAAAGCTTTAATAAACAAATTGAGTTATTCTCCATTCCCCCATGATTCATTCATCACAATTGTTAAGCACTTTCTGTAGATAATTAAAAGACGATATAACATATCTGAACTACACGTGACTGAAAAGACTGCGCTGTTAACGAATTTAAAATACACGTATATCATTTATCACTGCGTCATAAAGAAAAAAAAACAATTAGTACACGATTTAAACTTAGCTTTACTACTTTGATATTTTCTTAGTAAGTAATATGTTATGAACAAAATTAACACTACACAATACCTTCGAAAATTACTCTAATTAATATGGTATTAAAATGAGCAAAGCCTGTCCAGTCTGGAATGGCTTGGCATATTTAATTTTAGACAATTCGTTTGTCCCTTCTATAAAAAGTCTACAAAGGCGAGATACGTGATCTTTGCATTCCTTTATGGATTGAGGATGTGTCCCTATGGATTAAGTGTATTTAAAACCACACCAAAGAGTGTAAGAGTGTGAGTATGTAAGCGTCATTTAACATCAGGTGGGAGTGTGGTCAAGCACTTATTCATTATAAAAAAGTGCAAACGAATTAAGGTAAAAGAGACAAGTTACAAGACTTTAGTTATGTTGTCTTATGTCTTTTCAATGATATTGATTAAATCAGTGTACAATTGTACGCTACAAAATCTATAATGTTTTTGTAAATAAAAAAAAATATTCATATTACAAGATAAATATAATAGGAAATCATAAAATGTTATACATCGATATGAAATTGAATTCCAAAATGAATGAAGGTAAATTATTGTCAATTATCTGCATTTGAATTTCAACGCTAGTATAGTTGCGAAATTCTCTTTGTACTACGCTCAATTAACACCCTTTCTGAAAATTATCAATATTTGTTATACCCATAATGTTTACAAAAGGGTTATTTGGAAAATAACTTCCAATTAATTATTTTAACTAGCTATCGTTATTTTGTTATATTTTTATACATATTACGTTATAAAAGAGAATCTGTATAACATATACAAGAAGGAAAAAATTACGTACGTATATCTGGTCTAAAGCAATGATACTCATAACAAGAGACTTTTTGTACGCTTAATTTTAGCCAGGCTTTTTTTTAATTTATTGTTTTTATACTCAGTGTTCATTATAAAAATAACTGCACAAAAATACCGCTCAAGGACTTTAAAAGGGTCGACATGCGCCTGGTTACTTTGAGGAAAGTTTTAACAACAATTAGGGAGTGTACTAGACAGAGCGTAGTGTCTGTCGTTTGCATGTATCAGCTCCCCACATTATAATTAGTTTATTCATCTTATGGAAACAACAAAACCATTATATTTAAAAACATTTTCTCTGTATAATATTAGTTAAACATTGATATTATCACTCTGAGCGTGATAGTTAGACCAATATAAAACTAATCATGTTCATAAAAAATATCTGTGTAAAGTAAGAGTTTTTAATGTGTAGTCTTAATCACAAATTTGACTGTGATTATTCGTTTGTTGCACTAATTCCTTTTATCATCAGAACAAACAATATATTAAGACATCTTTTTCAGCACATTTGCAGTTGAAGCAAACTGTCGCAAATAAGGCATATAGTCGTTGTCACGTTTCATAATCCGATGCAAAGCGTACGCAATAGTATCCTAGGAAACATTTAGATGTATCACGTATATAGGACTTGCAATTATGTAGTCTCACGACAGTAACACGATCTCGTCTCTGCAACGCATTCATATTACATGACTGTCAAACCAAGTGTGATATGGAATATAGCCACAGTGGGTTAGGTACAATTAAATGGACTCCTACTTGACACTATGAATAAAACATTTGCCTCGAGTAAACCACGATTTAGTAGACAAATTAAAATAGATATTAAAATTATATTGCCTCGATAGACATCTACAACGATAATTCATTTCAAAATTCAAATCAAACATGACGCTTGCAAAAATAAGTGAAGGCAGATAATTTCTAAGAAGTAAGAAAGTCCTGAGATCCTTAGCAAAATAAAATCACGCCATTTGCGAGATATAGAGTAAACTATTGTACGTTACTACAATAAGCGGTAATAAATGTATTAAATTTTATCTGTACACTCGTGTAGATGACACCACAGTGTCATGGGTTATTTTAATTACAATTTAAATTAAATTGGCCGTCGCAAATACTTATTTTGCGTCGTAGATATCATTTAGTGCATTTTAATTGCGTGTAATCGTTGGAATCGTACTTAATTGGAATGTCACGAGCACAGAAAAGTTCATAATACAGTGTGGTATGCTACCTGCACTCGCTCCTCTGCCGGCGACGAATTATTTTCACATTGAATGCACCGAAATGAGAAACAAACGTTACACAGTAAATAAATTTAACAAGTATTCAGAAATAATAACGTGAAATCGGATCAATTAAATTACATTACACTTAAATCAGTAGATTTCATCCATTGTTTCTGTAAACAACGTGAAATGGCGGCGCTCTATTTATTGCATCCGAATTCATATCAATGTTTTATTTTTAAATACAAATAATAATTCGACGGTAGTGATGTAACGCACACAATAACAAGGGTAGGAAGTTTCGAACTTACATACGTTTCATTTTACTTATAATATAAAGTTGAAGTTAATATAGCAAGTTATAACTTATTTATTGCTAGCAGGGCATGTGCCCACCGCATACCTGGGATCGATAAAAAAAGAACAATAATGTTTAGATTTAAATAAAATGAGAAAAGTTACCTTAGCTCGGTAACAGATTCAGTGCTCGCAGCGAAACTGTTAAGTAGTTTGAACGTAAAGCTTTGATATAGAAACGATTCATTTTCCTCTAAATATAATGCTACAGATTTAAGCGCTTTGAAATGTAAAACAACACATCATTTTTCCATTTTTGTATTTGAAACGACTTTACTTTAGATGCAGAGGCATGAGGTTTTATGTATAATTTACACGAGTCGCGCCACGTCTAAAATATGTTTTCCCGCTAGAATATTCCAGAAAATTCCTGTTAGATTTTTACGTGGAGTTTTTCATCGACAAAAAACAACCATAGATTTTAAACCGATAAATGGCTTATCCCTGATGGAGTATGTTAGTGCGAAAAAAGTTAACTGCGAACTCTGAGCTCGCCAGATTTCGCCCCCGGCTACAATCAACCGACATACAGCTAATGAGAATATCGGCCAATATTTAGTTATATGAACGGCCTAACGAAAGGCTTCTGGTGATTTTTGACTTCGTCTAACATCTTCGTTAGGCCCACAATTTTTTCTTATGCATCAAAAGCAAAAAATAAAATTTTCGGATATAAGGTAGATATTTAATATTGTTATAAAATAAAAAGTAAACCTGAAATAAAAGATTTTCATCTCCATTACAGGACAAGTTACTTTGAAAAAAACTACAGACTAACACTATAACACTCCAGGAAATAATGAAAACGAATGAGGTATTCCAACTTAGTTCTTGAAAATGCACCGTCCCTTTCAATAAGTTCTCGTGATTGATGACGTTAAATTGTAAAAAAGACAGTAATTGAAATATCCTACTAAAAAAATATAATAAAGTCGAGACGATTGTCAGTAATATTACGAATAAACAGTAAGCTTGTCCACGAACAATTTAGAAAGTAAAGAAAATTGTACAAAGCTTTTCTATCTGAACGCATAATGTATATTTTTTTTACAAGTTGAACCACAAAGGGTTACTTCAACTCACTTTATTGGTTTGCCTTTAAAGAAAGAACGAGAAAAGCTTAATTGGATTAAAATAGTACGCTGGCTGTTTTCTTTTGCTTTTTATAATTAAATATGCTTGCGAAATATTATTTTTTACGGTGAACAGGTTAATTACGTTTTCAAGTCCAGTTAGACTCGGAAATATTAAGACTTTACAGTGCTAGGAAAAGGACCGGCCAATTTATCTCAGAGCTTTAATTTAACAGCTTAAAGAGCAGGATTTCAAATGTTATGTAATGCAATTTAAAGAAATCAAAGATAAAACATATAATTATCCTGTAAGTTAATTAATTAAAAACATTGGTGCATTCAAGCGTCTACCATAATACATATTAAAAGTTTATAATATGTAATACGCCATTCCCTTATATACATATAATTTTTTTGATATATTATAAGGTGGCAAACGAGCAAGCGGCCACATTAGCTCGCCGAAATAGCGTAGCGACCGCTGCCCACAGACATCCGCAGTTGCAGATGCGTTGCCTACCTTTAATCGATGGAGGACGAGACGCACAGAAAGAGAGAGGAATCGTAGGAAGGGAACATACCCTTCCTACGCGTCCTCGGTTAAATTCGCTTTCCTTTCTTAAATCTTCCTTATAAGTAAAGTTTGGGAAGGGAAAGAGTACTAAAATCATTACGCAACTATTTTTTTTACCCAATCCTAATTGATAAATACATACAAATAAAAAAAACTCAAACGGCTATGTAATATAAGTTTATAACTGATCAACAATACATATTGTACTAACAAATCTAACTACAGTTTCATAGACAACATGTGACGTACACAGTCACGTCCCGCTGTGGTCGAAACTCCCATTGTCCTATAGTTTGAAATTATACGAATGTAACACAAGTTTTAACAACGGTTTTAGTAGTTTTTAACTACATGAGTACAGAACAAAAAGACATCGTTGAAACAAATTCCATTCAAAAAAGTTTTTAAAACCAAATTCTAATGATTAAAGGCTTCAAACAAGAGTTTATCGTCTCAAAACTACCAGAAACTGAGACGAAATGATAAAACAATTTAATAATCTAACCGTAATTTAAACATTAAGGATAAAGAAATGAAAGACATAATTTGTATATATCTTTCCAGCGTCATCATTAAATTATTAAATTAACAAACCTTCATTGATATTGTATTTAGGAAAGAAGATTTATGAAATGATTATCAATTGATTAATAACACCCTATATACAACAAATTTACAAAAGCATTTCGTCGTCAAACTGTATATCTGTAGCGTGAGCCAGCCAGTCCATTCATATATATTTTCTAAAGCAGGCCTCTGCCACCATACATAACGTTATTTTGATCCATGTAAAGTATTCGTGAGACCGGGTCTCCAATTATATCATGTTTCTAGGGGCTTTTCAAAAATAAAATCTTAATCCAGGTGTCCTTTGGAAATGAATACAGAAGCATATTCATATCTTAATATCATACTTACATATATTTATATTTGTAATTCATGGTACTATTAAAACTTGAAATGAGAATAATTGCATTAAAGTATACACATAATTCGGTAACTGTTAAGCTTGTTTTAACGCTTCCTTAATTCTGTTCAGCGCTCGGTCGTCTGTCACTAATGACTTTTATCCGATTTCATTTATTTAATTCGTATTCGTTGGTAAATAAAATCAAAAGGAACCTGCTTTAGTGTATTCGGTTGATTTAAAATTATCCTAGAAGCATGTGCCAATAGCGGTGACGTGCTATAAAGTCTCACCACAAGCGTCAAATTCACTGACCTGTTAATTAACAAGCCATCTGCGGTTGAAAGCTACCAACGTAGCCAAATCAAATGAAATTCTGTCATTACCTTAGACTTCACTTGTGACCAGAATGGATCTATTATTTCCAACAATCTATTCCTTCGTTGAAATGAAAGTTTGTTTACCGTCAGTTTCCGAGGCTAAATCTCTGTACAACACATCGTCATCCCTGAAAAAGTGTGGTAACAATATTTTTTAAACGTAGATTTTGGTCTCAGGAACCCAAAGTTAGCAATTTTATAAAATCAAACCAATCTATACTTCCTCAACACTTCATCATATTTGCCTTCTTTTTTTCATTGCCACATTGACTGTTATTATTTGAAATTTTAAGAATCCCTTGTAATTCTTGGTCGTAAAAAAATTAATACAGTAATTGCCGTTGTCCTAATATTACTACTATTTTCATTAAATAGTTTATTAAATCATATTATTTCGTCTTACATGTTATTTTTTACTCCAACTTTGACTGTAAACATTCCGATGTTCAAAGTGTTTCTATGTAATAAATATGAGAGGTGCAAGCAAACTTTCCGTCTAGTAACCATATCAATTATCTATATTACATTTATATTAACATTATTAATATTATAATATACTGCAAATATTATTTATTTATTGCCTGAACATATTTAAAAGTGTGTGCATACAGTGATGCATAAATGTCACTTAGTAAAGTGTAAAGCGTAAAAAGCGGTATGGAGTATCAAGCTAACCATAACAGTTCACCGCAGACATGTGAAGAGCAAATAGAACTAATCTGCACAGAAAAATCCATGCATACATTTATTAGTTCGAATCCCATCCAAACAGAATGCAATGCATATTTTAAGTCGCGATCGATAGCTTGTTATAAATTTAAATGGTTTTTTTTAATTCACTTTACTTTTAGTTTTTGTATTTTTATAATTTCATAGCACCAAATAAAATTTAAAAAATGCCAATTTTGACTAATGGCATCATCAATAATATTTCCAGCAGTTAGTTTTTTTTTAATGATTACTTGATTAATAAAAATAAAATTTGCATACTAGCTGTCACCCGCGACTTCGCGTGGAATGAATAAAACTTAATTATTCGAATTTTTCTCACGTTTTAAACCTTCCCTAGAACCCACGAACATTTCAAGACAAAGATAAATCCGTTCAGCCGTTCTCGAGTTTTAGAGAGACTAACGAACAGCAATTGATTTTTATATATATAGATAGATAAGACAGACAAAAAATTTCAGTACAAAGGAATACAATAGGATATTCACAAAAATAATATTTCGTATATTAAAATTTAAGATCATTATTCTTGCAGTGACAATCAACTTTGTGAGAAATATACAGCGCAAAATAAAAGTGCGTTAACAAGGGCTGTCTGTGCACTCAGTCATAAGTTAAAAACATAATAAATTCACAGAGTTATTCCGCTATTCTTTTTTATTCTAACTTACGTTCGTCGTCATAAAAATTGTTTCGCCGTAATAATTGGATTATGAATTTTTAAGTATGTTTTTGCCTTCGTTTTACTTAACTGTATCTGACTTTCATAAAAGACAACGTTACAAAAGTATGTAGCGAACTGTGTCAATTTTTTTATAAGACAGGGATGCAAACGAGCAGAGAAAACAATAAAATGATCATCGCCAACAACTGGATGAAGCAAAAGTTAGATACAAGTAACAATGGCAGCAATGAAAGTAACTTTATAAAGGGATACTTTTTTGTACGTTCCTGTGTACCGTTTGAACTGAAATATTGTATCGTACTTTCAGCGGAAAATTACTGGAAATTTCAATTTGCTGTTGTAAAGTTAACGATGCTGTTGCGAAGGTTTTATTTGAAACAATGTTTCTGCAATTCAACGAGCATTCATTGACAAAACGTTCATACTCAGAACAATTACAATACAAGTATTCACACCTAGGTAATCGTTAAGCATTCGTTTAAAGGTTAATGTGACACAGAAGACAGGCATGAAGTGGAAGAATTTCCGCGTTTCGTCTGATGAGTGTGCGTCCCGTCTGATGAGTGTGCGTCCCGGAGGCCTCATTTAGTCCTCTTTCCCTTCCCACCCTTTTTCTTATAAGGAAAGGATGGGGAGTGGAAGTGGACTTTCCGGATGAGAGGATGCTACTCCGGCGATTAAAGGTAGGCAACGCATATGCAATTGCGTATGCCTATGGGCAACGGTCGCTTCGCTATTTCAGCGATTTCAGGTGGCCGCTCGCTCGTTTGCCAACTTATGATATAAAAAAAAAATAATGTAGCATTTATTTTGGATGTATTCCCAAAAATAAAAAAATAATTTAAAAAGGCTGTACCAGTTCAAGCGACCAGCAATTTATATTCGGTATTACAGTTGAAGCTTGTATGCTACTACTACTTAAAGACGTCACTGCTGATCAGCCCGTGAACGGCCGCTCTAAGTCGCTTATCATAAAAAAGAGTAGATAGGGAACTCATTTTAAATTCGAGCTTATTCGATTCTAGCTTGGCTTCGTCCGTTACCCTAGGGACTGTGACAACTGGCTTTACTCGAGATTGACTCGGCACTGCAATCTCCAGTCTTATGATTCGATCAATGAATAAGGCAAAGCAACTGTTTCAAACGAAAAAACCTTATAATGTTCGTAGAAGATTGTGTCACTGACTTTATCGACTATTTTTTTTTTAATTTGTTAAGAAAGTCCGTATTTGAAAATAACAACAATATAAAAGCTTTTGTTTTTGTCTACATACAAAATTGATGGTGTGGAGTATGACAATTTTAAAATTCAATACCCAATATACCATGGTTTTATTAAAGACTATGTTTACTCACACGCCCAGCTTTTACAATGAGAGCTCTAATAAATTGCCTCTACGCATTTAACCGTGATCGAAAACATACTGTAATTAAAGTTTAAAATGAAAAAATATCGCTATCCAGGGTTTTATATACATTTAAAGTTTTTATAATTTTTTTAAAATCCTACGTGATATTTCGAGTGTTTGAGCTTAGAAAATAAGACACACTAGATTTTTTTCGTACCATAAAAAATATGATTCGTGGACGCTCACGCCGAATGTCACGTTTCCATGTACAGGGGGCCTAGCGTGAATATTCGTGTGAGAAAGTTTTTGTAACATCGACGACAAAAAATTTTATTAGAATTTCTGTACCGCGCTAGTTTTCAACGGTTGTCTACCGGGCGACGTTACGATGGCGCCTATCTGCTCTGGGGGTATGTATCGCAAATTCTAGCAGCTGCTTTCGAGCTTAAAATTATTAGGTGAGAGATGCTTCGATATTTTCGAAACGAATAAACGTCTTGGTTGTCAAAGTTCGCCGTACGTCAAAGTAGTCGTAGTAATAAGTTTGTATCCGCAATTGTCTTAGTTACTTTTATGACCGATAGAGGCGCTTCAAAAATGTCATAAGAAGTCGATACGATGATCCAAAATTCAGCGAAATTGCCGTAAAAATGTTTCCTGCCTGATCTTTAGTTTTCAAATCAATAAAATAAATCAGAAACGCATTGAAAACTTATGTTGGTATAGCTTAACCTAAATATTGCAAATTTCTTGTATCGAGTTCCGACAACATTCAATTCTGGAATTGTATAAACAATGGTAGAGTCCGCAGCAAATAAGGTGGCCCCTTTCTCATTTACCGTCTTTTAGCCAAAAAACACTATTGTTTGTGTAAAAACTACGACAGCTAATACCGCACGCTGAGTTATTAATTAGTCACTAAGGGTGACGCTTAGTGTAGACCTCAACGAGTGTGCGGCAGTTATTACTTTTTATTTGTTTGATAAAAGGCTCATGTTGTTGTTTACAACACAAGAACTTCTCTTAAATGTGGATTACACGGCTGCCGATGTAAGCACTAATTCTCAAACATTTAAGGCAAGTATGAGACGTTAGATATATTAGTTCGGAACTTCAAGGGAATTGCAGTCGACGTTTAATTATCTCTGATAATGTTGTTAATAACTTCGCATGAAGTGCCAACACGAAGTGTGTGTAAGTTAATAATTTGAAATTTATAGGGCATGTTTTATTTTTTTCCAATATGTTTTTTTTAGTTAACGATGGGATATAATCGAGTTTTCGGAAGGCAGAGTTAAAACGCAGCACGGAAAAGATCGTTTTTATAAAAAATAAATGTCGGCCTCTGTATATTCTGAAAAACGTAAATCTAGTTTTTAGTGAATTCTGAACTAAAAATTATTGATTCGCACGCGCAGCCTCGGAATATAAAGTAGAAAAATATTAATAAATATGAGTGGAATTGGAGTAAATAATCCTTCAGACGATTTTAAATGAGTTGTTTGTGAACTTTGGACTGTTCTAGAATCAAAATATTCGTCGCCTTATTGTAAATTATGCAGAATGTTTCTGGACACAAAATTGACTTGGAGATTTGAACACTGTGTTAGATCGTGACAATGTGTTGAATATAAATCAGATGGGACATGAATACTTCTTATATATTTCGTTATTTACTATTTGATAGATACAGTGACCAAACTAATTCAACAAATATTCCTCGGACAGTATTTACGAATACATCGTACATGTATTCATCGGGTAATACAATCCGATTTGATATATTATGTTTTTCCGCTAAGTCGCACATAGCTGTAATCAAAATGCGACATAGGGAATGGTAAATGTATTTATGAACAGAAATTATTGTTTGGATATTTGTGTACTTTGCATTCTAAAACCAGTGGATAGTTTTTGATTAAAATTTAGTAAGGAACATTTATGGCAGAAACGCTATGATGACTTGTGCCCGAAATTAAAAAAAAATTATATCATTTCCTTTTTTTTACTACTGATAATTCTAGAATGTTTTAGGTTTGTCCCGACGTAAGCTCTAAATCTATACAATTCAACTAAAGTTATCTGATGCAGGTCGGAGGCGATATGTCTATTGAAAATTATATGATTGGGCCCACTCACGCACGCACGCCTCGTCTCCACCCCACTTCAACGAACATCAACCCTTATATTATTACGTATTGCTTTAACTTTCGTAATTATTTTAATAATAATATAACATGGTATATAATTTTCATGTGAGACAAGTTTTTCAATTAAGATTTAAAATAATTATAAACATAATATGTATTTACAAACTGTTAAAACGATATTATCATTGGACAATACTATTTATTACCAGTTAATTGTTAAGTATTTCAATAGTATTTTATTCGTGAAATTTACAAGTAAAAAGTAACATAAAGTAAATCCCAGCTTTCTGTATAAAACACTAGAGACGCGTGATACAAAGGTCCGGAACGCGACGCTTTAAAAACGCTAACCATACTGAAATATGCACACTAGTGAATATTAAACTGTAAAATTTTCAGCTTCTAATCTGGAGTAAGAGCTTATATGGGCATTATCGTTGCGTTGCGCTGACTCTCTAGAGTCTATCGACGGATCGATTGCTCGAACGCCGATTGACAGACTTCGTGTGTATACAAAATATTACACGTTTTTATAAGCCAACAACACAGACTGAAACCTGCAATTAAATCTCTTTGCTGGCAGTAATAACTATAGAGTATATAATAACTGAACTAGCTCGAAATATTGTATTTATGGAACCGAAGGTAATGCAGAACTCTATGTTAGGTTCGGTATAGAGTTGTAAACCTAGATACAACATAATTCGATGGAACAAACAGAGTCCATACCGGGTATTATAATCTATTATTCATATCGAAATTGACTTCGCTTCGGCTTCGGTTAGCTTTGGGCAGAGTGCTAATCCCTTTTAATCCCTTTCATTTGTTTTGATAGAATAGAGATAACGTGTTTTTATACATGTGTCGGCAGTGAAAATGTATAGATACAATTGTCCGGAGATTGGACATTGTCTAATTCTATTTCCCACATCTGTCGAAATCATTCGGGTGATAATTAATGAACGACCATTGGCAACATCTAATACACGACTACGCTTAATTACATTGCAACAGCCAGTTGTAGTAGTAGCCAGGACATCAGTGTTATCTACGGGGTGTTCAAAAACATCACATCCAGATTTCTTTTTAATTAGCATCATACTATTACAATCCCTAATTAAAACGCAAAATGCCTTTATACGACCATTTTACCGTGTAGTTTCCACAATATGTGGTTAATTAATACAACTGTGTACTTTATAAAGTTAATTAAATTTAATGAATATTTTCATCGACAAAACCATATATCGAATTAAAATTTGTATTCTTTCATAGACTACGCTTCGACAAGCACAACGGCAGGCTTTAAATTAGTCTCGAATCCGTAACCGGCAACGAAGACCGTCGTCATCGATAAACGACAATTTAACGCAATTAACGCTACAGCAATAAACGAACAAGCAAAACAGAAGCACTATACAAACGTTTCTAATGATAACACTTCCGACTTAGTATTGCTAATTCCAATACCTGTTTCTTTTTTTATTTGACTTGAAAACTTTATTTTTTTATTAAGTACGGATAATTTGATAACATATCGTAATTCCTTACATTTTTTTTTAAAAATAGAGATAACATTATGTTTTATACAGAGATTTTGGTCTCAGGAATCACCGTTAAGTATATTAAAACATTTGAAATGAAAAATAATGTATGGTATAAAGCAAAAATTTCGTAGTTCTAGTTCACCCTTTATATGTAAAACCATCGCATATTTTTCTCAAAGAAATTTAAAGACTTAGAGAGGGCGGTGGTTTCGCTCGGGTATGCTTTACATTATTTTACATAAATCGTATCAAAACCATTCTAAGGAACTAAACTTCGTTTAGAAGAAAATGAGAATGAACTACGTTTTGTTACTGAGACAAAAGAGTTCATTCAGATTAACAGAATTTAAATGAAAAGAGATTCATTTCAAGACACGGGATAGATATTCTTTTAAATTGACCTTTTGTTTTAAAACGTAGTTAAAAAATCAATAAGTTCAGCATTGCTGGAGCATCCTTAAAAACCAATTACACATTGGGATTTGACATGAGAGCGCCTCTTAACTGAAAACTTAGTTGTTACAACTCAATCCGATTAACTTTTAAAATGTTTGAAGATTGGTCTCAAAGGTAAGGTTTACTTAGGCAATATGAACCTTATGGTTAACTGAAATTAGATTTACTATGTTCGTATAATTAAATGAAACAAGTGAAGCTCGGATACAAGACTTTATAAAGTGCAACATCAAAAGCTCAAAGCTAACAGCGATAATAAAATCATATGCCGAACCATGTTGTACCTGAAAACTAGTTGGAATATAAATATTTTAGTCGGACCGAGGAGCGAGCTTTATTCCGTCGTCAAAAAAATAATATTAAGAAAATCTGTTCGTTTTAAATTTCGAATTTTAAAATTCAATTAAAACAAATCTTATTAAATCCTTTTAAATACTTTTGCAATAAATTATTATTTTTAAATAATTAATTGTACTGAGTTTTATTTGGAATCTATCAATTTAAATTTATTAAAAGCTTTTAGAAAATAACACAAGTCTTTTCTACGCAAAAGTTATGCCACTACAGAAAAGAGCCAGCGAAGAACTTTGAGAGACGGTACATACTTTTAATATTTTGTCAAGTTTTTAATAGTCGGTAGAGAACACAATTACAACGTAAAGTTAAGAAATTTCATTTCTTTAACTCGAAAAGTTAAATTTCAATATCTTAGTACCTAATGGGGAATGGTATTTCACTAATATAACTTTTTATACTTTTTTGGAGAAGTAAATGTTTCGAAAAATAAACCCTTTTAAATAAAAAAAAATCCAAGTTTCCCGAATTTTTATTTTATTGGTTCCGTTAAATATTAGGAAAATTGATTGGTTCTTTTCATTGGTAAGTTTAAAAATGTATACGCAACGTATTTTTCGATTTCAAAATCCCGACGGCAAAAGAAAAGTAGTAAAACTCGTTTTTAAAACTTATAAAATCAATACTAAAACTGCACGTTATCTAAAATATGCTCTAAAAGTTTACAAACTGGATAACTGAATTTATTTTTCACTTTATTTTAAGTCAGAAAAAAAATTGCTTTCACATTTAAAGAACGTAAGTGATTTATAAAGCGATTTATAAAGTCTTAAAAGTTCTCAAATATAATTTAAGTTTAGAAACAAGTAAATTAGCCGTCGAACTAACAGATTTTATCACGTGAATAATAAATAATTTGCCGATAGTTTCTACAAAAAGTTTTTGAATTACTTTCGAGCATTAATAATTCAAAATTATTTTAAAAGCTCACATTTTCACGTTTAAAATAAATATTAATATTCTTTTACTGAATTAAAAATGTGAAGCAATTAAATCTATTCCGCAACACCAAATATTGGAAATGTGAAATAAAATAAAATAAAAAAAACATTTTTTTTAATTGCTTTATTATAAAAAAAATTAAATATGAAATTATTTACGTACCTGGAATTCTGGCGGCGGATCGATGGGGGTCACCACGGTCTTGCCAGGGTTTTTCTTTACCGTATTAAAGAAATCATCACACATACGCTCCGGTGTGTCGGTTGATTCGCATAGGGACAGGGATCCCTCTTCAAAATCGCTTTCTTGCAGCTGCAGCATCATTTTTGATATTAAATTATTTGAATTAATATTTGGAAAAAAGATTATAAGTTAGTAGGCGAGAGCGAAATTTCAAAGTTCCGTGCAGTAGCGCCCGGTCGAACGATGCGCGCGAAGTGCAACCCGTCCGATGTAGCACGTCCGCTAACGGCGACTGGTAAACAAGGAATAAGCAAATACGTCCCGGCGTTAATCCCTATTAAAACATGAAGCGTGTTAATGATTCTGAACTGGAGCTTTGGATGAACATGGCCGCACCACACCACATTTGGGATACCATATTTAAATAAGCTTCAAATACACATTTTACGGTAATAATACACATTCTGAGTGGTGTCAAATTAAACATTAGAAAATGGACGTTTCTCGGAAATTAAATTTTGAATTGAAAATGCGCGCCTTCGTTCAAGGATGATGTAAAATCTATTAAATCGGGCGTTACTGCATGAAATTTTTAAAATGATGTAAATAAGTAATGAAAGCTATCAGTTCGAGTATAATGAGTATTTTAGTGTATTAAATGAATTCAAATATAACAGAACTTCGACCAAGACGAGGATTTTAGCGTTTTTAGTATAAAAAGTATCATTTTTTTTAATGTTATGAAAAATTACTACTTTCTTTTTATATTATATTAAAACTATAATTAATGTGTGTAGATTCGAAACAAGAAAACCATGCCCCATGGTAAAATTTATTAAAACCCAAGATTTCTACTTACCACTATGCATTATGAATTCGGTATTTTATTATTTCCTAACATGCGTTGCAATGCGAACAAAGTAATTTAACCAAGTTTACGACAGGAAAATTACCTTAACGAAGCTCATCAAATCTGATTATTGGCTTACGAATAAGACAAACATACAGACATTGATGTTAAATATAAAGAAGAAAATTACATTAAACATTTTAGTTACCTTTTCGGTCACAGTTCTTTTGTTTTATCCGATCATATGAAATTTTAGAAAATTAACATAACTGTATTGTCAAAGATAGTGACAGGGATGTTGTATACAGAGATAGAGGTCTCAGGAACCCACGACTATGTTCGCGAAGGAACTGACGTAATTGTGAATAAGACAATAATTACTTTTAGGGCATAGAAGTGACGTGACTACGTACTGGTACGAGTCATTTGCTAATTGGATTTTGAGCTTGTTTGTGAGTGCTGCTCTCAATTTAAGTACAATTGAACGAAATAAATAACACGTAGGGGATATGGGAAAAATGAGTGGCGGCAAGCGAGCTTAAAAAAAATTTATTTAACTAGATCAAACTCGATTGTAAAGAGAGAAGTGTGGATTTTTAACAAGCGCTCGTGTATCTGCCTAACAGACGAGGCTTGAAAGGCGAGGATAAAGTATTTTTATATGAATCAACAGTATCATTTTCATTAAAATTGCTTTAATTAATTTGCACGTGGAAGCATCGAGAAATATTTTCTATAACTATTTTAATCATTGTTTAAAAGCTTAATAATCTAGACAATTTCTGAGTATATTTATACATAGCTTATAATATTGTGCTTTTATTTGTTAAATTTGCTTTTATCAATGTTATATTTTTACATAAAATTATTATAATTCTTATGTAAAATAATAAATCGTGTACCCCATGTTGAAGATAGCTCGATCAAGCATTATCGCTGACGGGTGGAATTAATTGGACGAGAGTGCTTTTGTAAATATTTTTTACATCCAGCACTAATAGTTGCCGTGTATGGATTTATTTAATTTATCTTTAACCAAATTAAAATATATGTCCTGACCAATTTGCTTGAAAGTATTGAAAATATTCGAATAAACAGATAGTATTGTAATTTATAAAATAAAGGTTAAAAGAGGCAAATGATTTTGCTTATACTTTATAATTTATCGGGAATTACTGGAGTTATGACCATGCCAAACTGGAATTGAGTAAATGCAAATTATTTCATGGTTTGATACTAATTTCAGTTTACATTGATTTTAATATTTTAGTATTGTTGTTTCATATTTTTTTTTGTTTATTTCTTGTGTTTTTAATATCAAACAAAACGTGCAACACTTCAATCAGTGTACTAAATCGTCTATTGATTTTGTCCGCAGTTCATTGGTAATATATTCCCCGAAGCAATTTACCTGTGTCAACGCTGACAATATATAGCACGTATCAATTTTCAATAAACATGATATTGTAAAGCGTAACCTGGTATAGCCGAAGTCTCCGACGTAACTAATATTAATAATTACATGTTAACACTGACGATTAGAAATAAAATAACTTTATAAACGTTCCAGAAAGGACTATGTATGAGAATTACTTGCGTTTTTGACATTTTACAACACCCTATGAATCTTACTAATATTATAAATGCAAAAGTTTGGATGTCTGTTACAAGGTATCTCCAGAACGGCTCAACTAATCTTGATGAGACTTAGCACAGATGTAGGACATAAACACATAAGCTATTAATAAAGATTTTTTTTAATTATGCGAGGACGGAGTCAACTAGTATAATATAAATCGAATTGAATGGAAAATGCAATTGCTAGTCTGAACTCACATATCGCTTTGTTTAAAGAAAGGAATTCATTACATAAAGCGATCAATACCTGTAGATTCAAAGCGGGCTCTCTCGGAAAAAGCTTTAAAGATTTTAATAAACTTTTGGAAAAATTACTATTATATAATTTCCATATAAATGGACATTTTTATGAAATTAACAAAAAGTAATTAGTTCTTTTGATATGCCAAATCAAATAAAACGAAATTAATTTTCAATTTACTCGCAATTAATCCTATTTAAATTTCACAGAAAATATTGAATAAAGGTGATAACGCGATCAGATTCGAGCACCGGGAATTTGTGTGGTACGCGATATTAACTGCATTTGCGGTTTCGCGCATCAGAGGGCAAATTTCCTGACCGCTGTGTCACGTACTCGTCAGGAAAAGCAGTAAACAAGTGAATAACAATAATAATTGAATGTTTAATGAAAAGGGGGAAGAAAAAGGAGCCACTATACAAGTATAGTGACTCCTCATTATTTGACCATACTGGCCGGTCTATGAAGAAATATTTGAACCCAATCTAGTTAAACATGGATCAGCACAATATTCATTTGAAGTTTACATTCGAATGATAAAGCAATGTATTTAAAAACTTTTATTAAATAGCGTTAATGACCCCAAGAAGTAACGTTAGAAAGCAGGAAAAAGAAACGGCGATTTTTGTAGGCATTTAACTATGAAGTGATGATCATTCAATCATAAAAACAATCGCAATTTTGGGTTTTCACTATTAATAAACCTGTATAAAACATATTAATGTCCCTTTAATCTTTAAAAACATGTTTTGATACAAATTTAACAACAGTGAAATTTAACTGTATTATTTCGCAAATACATATTTTATATAATAAATATAAATGAGCTATGCAAAAGAATAAAACATAAAATAAAAATATAACAAATTTCAAATATTATATATCAAAAATAGCATTTATTCGCAGCAGCAATAGTATATATATATATATTTATAATTTATCAAACTTGATAAACAAGTTCAATTGGCCAGCTTAGTGTTAATAGATTAACCAAATTTTGGTAATTTCGCTACGTAATTTGATCGCTCTCGCTAATACGCTTACAGCGATGATGATCGGCACAAATCATTGAAATGATATCGTCGGTTTCCACTGCTAATCAACCATTAAAAACGTATGATAAACTGGTATTTATTACAAACATGCAAGTTCATTAAAATTCTAAAGTTGTTCTTGTAGTGAAAACCTACGATTATTATTACTAACACGAGTTAATTCTTAATTAACGATAAATAAACCTTCACTTGTTTAAACTCGTCAGAAAAATAAACCTTTGCACAACCTTTAAAAATTATCTGGAAATCGAATCCGAGACCTTAATATACTCAGCAACTCGAGAATACAACAGACTCTAATCGCTTTGCTAAGAAATGCTAGAATCTTAATCATTATTTTCAAGAAAAACTAATTTTAGCGCACTGTCTAAGGCCACTTATAACTGGACAGTCATATAAAAAATCATAAACGCAGAGCTTTATAATCCATATTGATTTTTTTATAATAGCAAAAATTGTTTTCGAGCTAGCTTTATTACACATTAACAAAAAAAAATTCCTCGCAAACATATGACATATTTTAGTACAGTATATTTAAAAAAAAGTACGATGTTATATAAAATAGCTCATATTGCAATAAATATGTCATAGTTTTTGTTAAAACAATCTTACTAATATTATAAATGCGAATGTTTATTTGGACGGATGGATGGTATCTTCGAAACGGATGAACGGATTTGGATGAAATTTGGCATACAGATAGAACATAGTCTGGAAGAATACTAACTATGTCTTTTTTAGAATTCCACTAGTATTTCACATTAAAAAAGTACTTATACCAAAAGCATTTTTGGCGATACATATTTAAGGGTAAAACATATTATTATTATTATTATATTATTATTTCATAACAACGTTCATCATGTCCATAATATTAATCAACAGCGATCAAAGGGTAATATATACGTGATTACTAATCAGTACCTAACTGTATTTTTTGGAGTACTACAGTTTGCAACTAACTTTTAATAACATCGCAAGCATATAACACCCAGACTGGAATATCGTTAGTGTAAAAACAAAAACACAACATTCGGTAGAGTTTCGGATTATAAAGTAACGATAATTGCGACTATTGAAAAAAGAAGAGCGTTAAAAAACAGACAAACAATGGCCTCTCGATGAAATTAAAAAGCCAAATATGCCGGGAAATCGAACGTAATAATTGGATTTGAAGTTCAATCGAGAATACAAGTTATTAATTAATGTGAGTAATTGCTTTCCGTGTCGTGTATCAATCATAGTCGCATCGGGTGCATACACACTACACGCTATATGCTATACGCGCCATGCGCTATCAGTTGGTTGGCATGCTGGACTACAATGAAATGTCATCAACAACGACTGTACACACGAGGGCAAAAATGTGAAGCAGAGTAGTAGACAATCCAGTAGTAGTATTGTTTGAATGCAAACACCGAAACAGAATTGCCCTTCAGAAAAATTAAAATTCGATTGAAAATATCAATAGTAGAATTGTGAAATAAACACATGACAACAACATGACGTCACACAAATAGACATATCCAAGTAATTTTGACTTTTCGATTAGGATATCGCTACTCGCCTTTAAATGTGTAGCGATATCGTACTATTCTGTTCTCATTGTTCGACCCTCGTGTGAAATTACACTCAATTATGCCAGTTTCAAATCGGAGGTAACTCGTTAGGCGTGAGATTTACAAATGCTGTTATACCGTGATAACGTAACGGGTTAAATAAACATTTACGTTGTGAATAGACAGATGCGTCGCGTTAGTTTGGGGTGGTTGGATATATCCTCATTACGTATGAGTTTATAATGATATAGTTAATGAAAATATTGTTAGTGGTGAAATGTAATTGTAGTTCAAAGTTTGTTTATAAAAACGATTATACAAATTACGAGACTATAAAAAGTGCTAATATGGTTAGTAAAATCCCGAGTTTTTTTTGTTTATCGAATACGTGCAATTTGAGTATTTTGGATATTTTAATCTCATTTTTTTAAGCTCTGCCACTTAATCTTATAGGAAACTTGTGGGTCGCGTTTCATGCCCATTTCGTTTGTTTCGCCGTATCAACAAGGACCGTGTGAGGGTTGGACGAACTAAATGAATGTAAATAATGACAACATTTATTTAAATTTTTAACTATCACTTTGGATTGGTGTCAAAGTAAGGATATAAAGGATAAAACTCGTAATTCAATGGAAACACAACTGAATGGACAACAGAACATATTTAATATCATTTTGACCCTCTACAGTTCATGAATACCATATTCAAATCTTCAGAGACAAAAAATCACCCTTAACATTGGGTAGGCTCGGGGCCCCTTGGTTGGGATCTATAGTAAGCTGATGATGAGGGGAAAAATAATAAAGTAATCTATGAATTATTTTTAGCTCTCCATTAGTATTAGAATAATATTGTTCACATTTAGACTAGATTTAGATATTAATTTATGATCATTAAATTAATAATCCACTGTTGGACTAACTAACCAATATTGGATTTGAACCCACAATTTTACCTGACATTTGGTAGTCCGTACCCATAACCATTAGACTAGTACATCATAGAAACTGGTTAAAATAATGTTGCTATATAAATCTTTTCTAGTACCTTTTATCCTTATACATTTAAACAAAATTTATATACTTTTTGATTAGCAATAAATTTAATATTTTTATGCATATAGAAAACAAAGGTGGTTATTATATATATATTTGTGATAAACTGACTTAACCAAATATAATATCAATGATTGTATGTTTGTCTTCAACAAGCTTCTAAACTAAATAACAGCATACAAAAACTTGTTACAAAACTTTATTTTGAGGTGATAATAGGTTAAAACAATTTATATTAAAGTAAAACATTTATAAAATTCTAATTATTGTAAGATACTTTGAAAATATTTAAACTCTTCTTTGTTTCATTGCAACACATGTTTATATCAATGTGGTAAAAATAAAAGTGAAAACAAATAATATTCCTTTTTATATAATATGCTCTATTTCAATAAATAGTTAAGTCCTGTGCCTTCAATAAGTATTATAATGTGTAAAGTTAAAATTTCTGATATAAATAATTGTTTCCTAACAGCTGTTATATTAATAACAAAATCGAAAAAGGATCTGCAATTAATAAATTTTATTTAAAAATGTTTATAATTTCATATCTGTCACTTATGCATAGTTATTCTACTTTCTTATCTGCATAATGTTGTACATTTAATACTTTAAAAAGGTGTAATAAATGTTATTATTACTAATTTACTATTATAAATGTAATTTTGTATCTGATGATTATTTTTTAGTGATTTACAAAAGAAAAAAATGTTATTATCATTTTAAAGAGTAAAGTTCGTAAAAGGTTAAATAGTAGTATGTAATTTCCATGTTTACGTAAACTGTCATTGTTTGTACACACGGCGCAGTCAATAACAAGTCCATAATGCATTTCAAAATTGTAACTATCTCAAACGTTAAACTACGATACAAGTACTTAATAACCTAAAAAAATCATGAATTCTCAAATATTTAACATTTTCTTTCTCAATTAACTCAATAAAAAAGTTGGGAAAAGTTCAGATAGGTTACGCTTTATTTACTTGTTATAGTTACTATTATTTACACCCCTTAGTAACGGCATGGAGACGTAAATAGTAAAAGTTTTTAACCTATTTGGTGTTTGTATGAGTTAATGTTTAATGGCTCATTATCACTACTCACCTCTGACGTGATATGATGCCATCCACTTGCGGAGTCACTAGAAAACGAACCACTTGTAATCAGAAGGCCACTATCTTCACTCAACGGTGGTGCTTCAGAGTGTGTAGAGAAAGAAGGCGGTGACTCCATCACCCCAAGTACAATAATTTACAAAAATATTCTGACGAAAACATAAGTTATTCACTATATTATACAACAGTCTTAAAATAACAAATTTACTAATATACCTATTGCAACATTCAGCACAAAATTTTCTGTCTCACTCGCTATACATCCATGGTGCAACTCTTTGTTTTTTTCACAACTTTGTAGCACTAGCGGCAAAGGCACAAAGTTATCAACCAAACAAAAGTTTAAGTCAATTGCAATTTGTAATAAAGTTACTTCTCTCTTGGTAAACTTTTAAATGGATGTAATTTTTAAAAAAGCACATTTATAATTTTTTTAAAACAACAACAACGTAGATAGGTGCTTCATATTTTTCTAAAAACTACAATACCAAATATTTTCAAATGTTTCATGACTAATCTACAGTGGTGAACATTTTTCTTCTTTTATCACTATTTATACTTGACCAAAAAAGACACAGTTTACGGCATGCAACAATGCAGTCAGTTTTTCGCAGTAAGAATTAGATAAGTCAGTGAAAAATAATATAATATAATGAAAATAATCAGAATCGGTGAGAGAGGCGCTGCTATCTTGGTTAGTTCTGTCAGAATTTAAATAAAACCTACATATGATATAAAAGAAAAATATGACATGACAGTTATAACACAAAGAGGATTCTGTGAAATTTATTGACGTTAACAAAGGGGCGTTTTTGGGCTGTTAATAATTTGATTGATGCCTTAAAGCCCTTATATTTCTGTCAATAACATATAAAACCGACATAAGAATGGAAAATGATATGAAAGAACAGAACATGACAAGACAACCTCAGTGATAGTGATCTTCGAAATCTTTTTTGACATTGACAGGGGGGCGCTAGTGAGCTATCCTAATTTAGTCTGACTTATGCCCACCGAGTCAGATCAAATAACTGTGTCAATCAGTCTATACCAAAATACCAAATACCAAATGTCAAACTATTAATTCTCGTTCTCACAAGCTCACAATTAGTAGATTGTTAGAAATTTTCGACATGGAATTATCGACTATATTATTTTTATTAAAATTTATCTCTGTAAAGTAGAATAAAGTAGATTTAACAAGTTTGAATATGTTCGAGTGTAATTATTTGTGATATTTTGTTCGAAATGTGTTTAAGGTTATAATTACCGAAACAGTGTAGGCATAAGATTTTAAAATGGCTGATTTACAAATTAGCAATATTGTCAGTGACATACTGGTAAGTTATCACAATCACAGTACTACAAATGAATTATTATTGTATTTAAAATGTTGAAAAACATCCAACAAAAAATTGATATTGGCACAAAACATTTTAAATAAAAATTTTAAATATCAATTTTTGTGCCAATACCTCTGTTACTGCCTTCTACCTAGTCTATTTTAATTTTATGAATACTTTTACCTATGAAAAGAACTTGACTAGGGTTTTATTATTAAAATATCTCCCTTTTAAGCGAGTGGAACCTGTTGAGGAAGCATTTAGTAGTTACCTTGTATATAAACCAGAACAAGAAAATGAGAAATTAGCTATGTATCAAAAGAAGTTATGCGCAATGATAACAAGTCTAAGTGCAGATTTGCAAGAATCTGCCATCAGACAGTATTTGACTCACACAGCCATTCAGACAAATCAATATAAAATGAAACAATTACTGACTATACTGGAAAATTTGGTCAATACTAACATCCTCCAAGCACGGTATGAAATATTGATTAATTATTAGTGTTATTTTTAATTTTTATCAGTTCTCTCTCCTCCTTTGTTTATCAAAAGTGGTGATGAGGTCTACTTTTTATCGCATTGAATCATTAATTTTTTGATAATACTTGTATATAAAATTAATTTACTCTATTATTTGCAGTATGGTCTGTGACTGCATTTTGAGCAGTGACAATCTAAATTACCAAAATGCTGATTATTGGATTCAAAGTTTGAATCTCATTAGAAGGATAATAGGTGGAGTTGATTATAAAGGAGTTAGAGAAATTATGAAGGTAAGTTAATACAACCATTATTATTTTATTATTTTAACATAAACTACAGTAAGAGGCACTTTAGTTGGAATTTTGGACAATACACTCTTGTTCCTGATATCAATAAAGCAGAATCTTTTATAGCCTATTTTATTGAATACAGTTAAACCTGTATAAGCGAGAAACTTCCGGAACAGTTATTATTTCTTCCTGACCGACAACCTCCAAGAGCAAATAACTTGGTTAAGAATCTTTCTTTGATAAACAAGAAAAATATCACAGTTGCTTGGTCTACTGCTTATCGAGTTTGACTATGACTTTTTAGTTTTATTCTTTTGAATTTAGTGTAACTGCATCTTATCAAGCTTGTAACAAAAATGAAATAAACAAATCTATAAAAACAGTATGTGATGATTTAATGAAGTAATTTTTACTTCTTTGATTTTTTTTCTCTTATTCATGTGTTCAGGGCTGCCGAGAGAAAGCACACAGTTTACCAATGAGACTTAACTCAAGCACCATACCACAGATGAAGGCATTGTACAATGTACTTGAGTATATATTTGATCGTAATGCTTCATTGCTACCTGCATACTTCATAGTAACAGAAATTCAGAAAGACTATCCTGATAATAATCATTATCCACATTGGGTAAGTATATTTTATCTATATACTTTTTCATAGAAACACTTCGTTGATTTATCACTTATAAACAACAAAAAATTAATTAATGTTTACTTGCTTATCAACAGAATTGCTGAGTTAGCTTTAAAGCAAGTAACACAATATTGAATCTATTTTAATTGCCATTGAAATTTTTTGCAGGAGTTGGCAAATCTATTCACCAGTTTTATAGAGAGTTTCAGACCTTGCGCCCAAATGGTGTCAATAATCGGTCATTCAAGTATGCTACCTGTGGTTGAGTTCTCAGGTTACGCTGACCATCTTATTAATCCCTGGCGGCTCGATCCAACAACATTGAAATTTTCACTAAAAGGAAACTTACCATATGATGATGAACTGCTAAAGCCACAAATAGCACTATTACGGCATGTGATTCAACAGCCATACTCAAGAGATATGATGTGTTCAATGCTCGGCTTACAAAAACAGCACAAACAGCGCTGCATAGCGCTTGAAGATCAACTTGTTGAATTAATGATTTCACCGATGGAAAAAAATGAACAAGAAAATGAAGAAGATGAAATGTCCTCCACTCATTGGTGTTGGCTACATTTGTCATCCCAAGTGATATATTTAATATTGATTGGATTTGCATCTTTCTCAAACATTGTTATGGGTTTGCATAATAAACTTACAGGACACAATTTGAAGAAAGGACGAGATCATTTGATGTGGGTTCTTTTACAGTTTATATCGGGCAGTATTCAAAGACATCCATTATCTGATTTCTTACCAATTATAAAGTTGTATGAGCTGTTGTACCCAGAAAAGGAACCTCTGCCTGTACCTGATTGGACAAGAGCACACAGCACACATCAAATGGCTGTTGTATGTATTTGGATGCATTTACTTAAGAAAGCCGAAACAGAACACAAAACTATGTCGATGCCTCAGAACTTGAAAGTGCAGTATGAGTAAGTATTCATTGTAAATACAATGTATCTGTTTATTCTTGATAAGATAGTTTCTTATATAATATGAAACCAATCATTAAATATTAAATGGCATATAAAAACATTAAATACAAAGGTCTTAGTTTATCAGTACACACATATATTTACTTGATACTTATTGCATTACTTTTGAACAATAAAATGCATGTATTATTTGCCTCTTATAGATTTCTCCAACATCTCATGTCCTCTAATAATACGCCATCATTAATGGGAGGAGACTACAGAATACCTTTACTATGTAATGCATACTCAACAAAACAGGAATGTTATACAAGACCAATGGGAATTATAATTGAAACATTATTTGGCATTCAGAAACCTTTACCTAATGGTAATCCCGGTACACCGTTACCAACAATGCCTTTGTCTATGTGTATATTGGATAGTTTGACATTGCACTGCAAGATGTCTGTTATACATTCTATAGTCACTCATGTGGCTAAATTGGCACAGAACAAGACTAATCTACCCGGCAGTAGTATGATGGCACCAGCCCTTGTGGAGACATACAGTCGTTTGCTTGTTTACACCGAGATTGAATCCTTAGGTATTAAAGGGTTTATAAGTAAGTACATCTTTTGCTAAATAAACTATTTAAGTTAATTCTTGAAGTGTAAATAATAGCTTAAGATTAGATTGAAGCGGCTGTTTCTCACTTGTTATATTTAGTCTTAGTAATAATACTTATGCCCACAGATCAGCTGCTACCAAACGTGTTCAAGTCCCACGCTTGGGGCATCCTACATAACTTGTTGGATATGTTTTCATATCGTATCCATCATATACAGCCACATTACAGAGTGACTCTACTCTCACATCTACATTCGTTAGCTGCCTGTCCGCAAGCAAATCAAACTCAATTGCAACTATGGTATGTAATTAAAAAAAATCTAAATTAGTAGTCTATGTGCACTTCCAGACTATGTTTTACATGTATCCCAAATTTCATTGAGATCTATGCAGCCATTGTGGAGATACCTTCTAACGTTCATCCATCCAAACATTTGTATTTGTAATATTAGTAAGATTAGAAAGCACTAAAAGCTGTATGATAAAAGTTGTTTTGATCTAGTGGTAGTGGGTTCAAATCTCACCGAGAGAACCATCTTATGGCACATTGTTTAAGATAATTAGGAATGAATAAATTCTTAACTTACATTTAATATTTTGCTATTTTATATTAATTACTAAGTTCTAATTGATATATTCTTTTCAGTTTTGAAAGTACGGCCTTACGTCTAATTACAAGTCTGGGAAGTTCCGGAGTCCAACTGCAGATGTCTCGTGTTGTATCAGAACCGAAGTCACTCGTGTCTTCAGACAGTGAGGAACTCAATAGAGTTCTTGTACTGACCTTAGCTAGAGGCATTCATATGACAGGGACTGGTATGTTTTTTTCTCTTTCATTCATCAGTTCACTATACTACATCCTCACCGAGGAGCTCTGAGCCTACCTTAACATAAGTTAGAGGTGATTAGGCCATAGTCAACCATGCTGGCCAAGTGTGGGTTGGTTAAATTCACATATATCTTTGAATTTCTTCTCAGATATGTGCAGGTTGCATCACGATCACCGTAAGAACGTTGAATAAATGTATATATGTAAATCAGAAATGAAAAAACAAATTGGTACATGGCGGGATTTGAACCCAGGATCTGCAGATTGCAAGTGCTTAACCACTGAGCCACTGATGCTCTATTTTTTCTTTATAAGTAGTATAATTATATTGATACAGAGATGATTGTTATTAGTAATTTCGATATTACTTAGGTATCTCAAACTATTTATATAGAGAATGGATCATGAGGTTATAAAGTGATAAGATTTGTTTACTTACCTTATGAACTATTGATGTGATTTGAATATTTTTTCATTTGACGGCACAATTATTTAGTTTAGAGTTAATTGACGAATTCTGCAGATATAACTGTCGAATACAAATTATTTAATAAATGTTATATTTATTAGAGAAAAAACGCACTCGCTTGTGGAGGTTTTTCTCTAAACGAAGTTTCTCACTTATGTAGGTTGCCTGTTAGACCTGGACAACGATTTGTTCATAGAAGTTGCTCGCTTATAGAGGTTCCTAAGTTCTTCATGTTTGACTATTACAGGCAGCGACAGTGCCGCTGTGAAGGAGTTATTAACAACGATAATGGCTAATACTCCACACAATTGGTCACAGCACACGTTGCAGTGTTTCCCGCCTGTACTTGTTGAGTTCTTCTCACAGGTAAGCATCATTTTTGCATTATTTTTAGTTAATTTTTTTTTGGATATAATGTAACTATGACATATTTATTTTTCATACCGGATCATATCCTTTTTATATTTTATATGTAATAATACTTTGATATGATGAAGGATTCTAACAGATAATAATACTAGACGGCATCCTTGTGATTTTTTTAGTATGGGTAGATTTTTTTTGTAAACCAGTTTTTTTTTTAAATTTCAACTGTATGTATCTTGAATTTATAGTACAGAAAGAAAATTGTAAAATATTGTTTTTTTTGTAATTTTTATTTTAACAGAATACAGCACAGAAAGAAAATAAACAGCTGTTGAAGAAATATGTTGAAGAAGAATATAGAAAATGGTCGTCTATGGCCAATGATAATGATATAATATCACATTTCTCTGTACCTGTAGCACCACTCTTTGTATGTCTATTATGGAAGATCATCTTTGAAACAAATAGAATCAATCCTATAGCATTCAAGTAAGATTTTTTACTAAATAACTATATCTTATTAAAACTTTCAGTGCCACCGATTGATTTCATACACACTTAATACTTGAAATTCATAGTATTTAACATGTTATGATGATCCTTCAATTTGAAAAATGTTGTATTAATTACTATTAAAATTAATGTATTAATCTTACTAAAATTATAAATAAATGTTTAGATGGATGGATGGATGTTTGTTTGAAGGTATCTGTAGAATGGCTGAACCGATCTCGATGAAATTTGGAACACATATAGAACATAGTTTGGAAGAATATATAGGCTACTAATATTTTTTTTTTATTTCACCCGGACGGAGTCGCGGGCGACTGCTAGTTTTATATATTTTTAAATTCGAACTAAGGAATGGGTTAGTTTTCTAGAAATTAAATTAAAAAAATGCATTATCATCCGAAGGATGTCTGTCTGTTTCTTAATTTGGTCTAAGTGTGTTACACTTTGTAGTAATTTGCCATTTCATGTTTTTTAGGATTCTAGAGCGCATTGGTGCAAGAGCATTGTCAGCTCATGTGCGCAAGTTCTGTGACTATTTGATGTATGAAGTGACAAATCCGGCAGGCGGACCACATATCAACAAATGTGTGGATGCCATCAATGATATTGTATGGAAATATAATATTGTTACTATTGATAGACTGGTTTTGTGCCTTGTGAGTATTCTTCTATGAAATTTAATAACTTAAATATGTCATATATAAATTAAGCATAAGATTTAAAGTTCAGTGGTATTTCAAAACCTGAAAAACTTCGAAAATAAATTAATTGATTGCAGTAATTGAGTTTATGTGACCATAATATTTGTATAAAACATATTGTCATCCCAGTCTTTCATTTTTGATAAAACAGAGGTAACAATATGTTTTAAACGGGGATTTTAGTCTTAGAAATCCATGGTTAGTAAAATTTTGTTTGAAAATAATGCTATTTGATTTAACTTATGTCACAGGAAACTACAGTTATACTTGAAATTTATATATCTATCTTTTCAGGTCTTACGTCCAAATCTAGATGGTAATGAGAGTCAGGTGTGTTTGTACATTATCCAGCTGCTGCTACTAAAAGGATCAGAGTTGAGGAACAGAGCTCAAGATTTTGTAAAGGAAAACTCCCCGGAGCATTGGAAACAAAATAATTGGTAATAATAATACATTTTTTTAGCAATTTTTTGACAATGTTTAAAATTGTGATTTTTTCATATTTAAAAAAAATTGGAAAAGTTCTTTTTTCTTTATAATTATATTATATTAAATTGCAAAAGTATGGATTTTTTTAATATCAACATTTAGAAATGACTGCAAAATGGTTAAACCGAGTATGTTTTTAATAAGATTTTAAATTTTTAAACATAACTTTCATAGTACATATAATATTTATTAATAAAATTGGAGTGTCTGAATGTACAATCGAAATAAATATTTATATTTCTGTATGTTTGTCTGTCTGGACGCAGGTATATTATATGTTACTTTTTTATGTCATTCTGCACTGACGAAGTCGCGGGTGAATGCTAGTAGAAAGCTTGATTTTTTTTAAATTAATTATTGTTTCAGGTACGAAAAACATTTGGCATTCCATAGGAAATATCCAGAGAAGTTTGCACCGGAGGAGGCAAGTGGTACATACGGAGGTACTATACCAGTTTACCTGAGTAATGTTTGTCTTCGCATCATTCCAGTGCTGGATGTGGTAGTGCACAGACATTTAGAGATACCTCAAGTCAGCAAGAACTTGGAACAATTGCTCGAACATATTGGTTATCTGTATAAATTCCATGGTAAGTTTTATAAATTGTTATTTTTTGTGCATTTTTAGTATTTTTAATGTTTTAATTTTTATATTTTTAATTCTATTGTAAGTTGTAATGTCTTTGAATGGTTTAAATGTTCAGATTAATTAAGTTTTAAACATGATTTTTCTTTTTTTATAATTTCAATTCAGGCATTTCTGGCTCTAAATTCAAATATATTTGTTTTTGTATTTTATTTGTTATTTAGTTTTCTAATACCAATAACAATCATATAAAAAATTTAAAAAGATTTAAATTTCTAAAACCTTTATTTCCAGATCGTCCGATAACATTTTTATACAATACATTGCATTACTACGAATTAAAATTGCGTGATAAACCGTTACTAAAACGTAAGTTAGTTAACGCGGTGTTAGGGTCATTGAAAGATGTACGACCTGCCGGTTGGGCGACTACAGAAGCCTTCCAGTCTTATCTAGCCAGACCTGAAGTTGACGCGACCAGTTGGACACCAGATTTAAATTATTATTTAAGTCTCGTCAATAGAATGGTTGACAGTATCCTTTTTTATATTTGTACTAATTTTGTAAAAATAATTTGTCTTTTTTAGTCTTCATACTAGATGTCGCCTGCGACTCCGTCCGGCGGAATTAAAAAAAGATAATAAATAGCCTATGAGTTTTGAAGAACTATGTTCTACATCTATGTTGAAGTTCAGCGATATCGGTTCATCCGTACCGGAGATACCTTCAAACAAACATCCATCCATACATACATACATCCATTCGTCTAAACATTGGCATTTATAATATTAGTAACACATAAAGAGTTATATATGAAAATTACATTTTAAAATCTGAGTTTAGTACAGAATTATGTTTTAAATTGACTAGCATTTTTATACTACAAATATACCTTAAGACACTTCAGACTCTGAGTAATACAGCTAAATAACAAAAGAAATATTTCCTAAACAAAATTCCAGCGATGACCGGACAATCACACTTTCCGAACACAGATTGGCGTTTCAATGAATATCCGAATCCATCAGCTCATGCGTTATATGTGACTTGTGTTGAATTGATGTCTTTACCATTCCCACCGAATGTTGTTGGTAATAGTCTACTTGAAATTATCACTAGTGGGTTTGTCGTAATACCCACCACAAAGATACAGTTATGGGTAAACGCCGTGGGACTTATAATGGCCGCATTACCTGACCCATATTGGAATGTGATACATGACAAGATTTTGGAACTTATAACTAGTAATGAAATAATAGAATGGCCATATTCTGAAAGTCCGTTCCAGATATTCAATTTGAAAACGACAAATGCAACAATGTTGGAGAATAAATATAGTTTGACGCTTGCTTTGGGTCATGCTATTTGGTATCATGCTGGTACCGGACAGATTGTTCAGGTTCCTACGTAAGTTTGTTTGTAATTCTTTAAATATTGATATATACGATTTATTGTACCTTTCAGCTAATATTGTCACCTTTCAATTAGTAACCTTTATGTGTTCTAAGTTCTACGTCTGTACCAAATTTCAACGAAACCTATGTAGCCGTTCCGGAGATACATTGTAACATTTCCATCCATCCACCATTCCACACCTCTGCATTGATAATATTACTAGCCATTGCTTATGACTTCGTTTGCGCGGTATTAAAAATAATTAGTAGCCTATGTGTTCTTTCACACTATGTTCTATATGTATGACAAATTTCATCAAGATCCGTTGAGATGTTCCGGAGATACCTTCTAACAAACATTCATCCATTCATCTAAACATTATAATAGTAGTAAGATATTTTATAAAATGTTCACATTTCAGCTTTGTGAAAGAGAAATTATCGCCCGAGATCCGAACAGAAACGCAACTATTGTTCCTCTGTCACATGGTGGGTCCGCTCCTGCAGCGGTTCAACTCTGATATATCTCGTGTTGTGATGGATATTACTCTGACATTATACGAGTTACTCGCACATATAGATAAATTGCAACCTCATTTGCAATACGTCGACCCTATATGTGACTTGCTGTATCCTTTTTAATAAAATATTAAGCTAAATATAATGATAGAATTTACTGTATGAAGAAAAATCTTATCTTGACTTACAACCAATTAGGGATAGATTTTCACTAAAGAAATAACATTATCGTATTATTTATCATAGAATTTTAAAGACAACAATATTGTGAGGAATTTAATTGATAAAATTATTTCACATATTTCTCTTTTCAGCCAGTGTACTCTACTCTATCAACACTGACCTTTATACATGGATAGGTTATAAACCAATGTATTTTGTGCCTAATTGATTTTTGCCATTTTGGCGCTGATAGTTGCGGTAGCGGTAGCGAGGACTCAAACTAATAATAGTGTTAGAAATGTCAGGAACTTGAAAAAGCGTTTAAATTGGAACAAAGCTAAAGCTGTCGTTTCAAAGCAATCACCTATCCATTTACAGAGTGCCTATGATTTTAATCTACAATAATATAATATTATAGTAATATTTTTTATTTAATTTTCTTTAACAGTTGTACAGTTATCACATCAAATACATGTTCGTTGGTGATATAATGAAGAATGAAGTTGAAAATGTGATCAGGAAACTACGGCCTGCGTTGCAGATGCGTTTGAGATTCATTACACATCTCAATGTGGATCAGATAAATGCTGCATAGCATACGGCTGATGACACTGACTCAACTGTCACATAGTGTCAAAAATGAACTATACTATTCATAATTCACAACTTATTTTTAAGCAATCAATATGTGAACAAAATGTTTGTCGAATAATACCAACTTAAGGTAATAGCATAATTTTTATTATTAATCGTGGGTTTCTGAAACTAAAATCCATAATTAAAAATATAGTTCTCTGTTTTGTATAAAGATAAAAGACAGATATGACGATATTGTACAGAGATTTTGGTGTCAGAAACCCACGGTAAATCAGTCAATTTATTGTGTGAATGAAATTTGTCGAATATATAATATGTAGTTATTTCTAAGCTTAATTAACTGACATAGTGAGTAGTTTAGCGGATGCTGGAGCAGTCTTATAGGTGGTAATATACACCACACGAATTAATACGAATTTGAGTGCCTATCATGAATATTTACGTCACGAGCCATCGTAACGTTATCGACAAAATATGAAATGTTTTACGAATATGGTAGTTCCACTAGTTTCAACTATGGTTAGAAAAACTTTGAATTTTAATGCAATAAAGTTTGAAGTTTTAAAATACTTTACTAGGACTATCTATCCCTATGTACTTTTTCACATCATTGGTTAGAATCGATTGGCGCGAATAGTACGCTTTCGTTACAAAGTCAAGTGTCAGAATGATTAGTGAGGGGACATAAACGTCGATATTTTAGTAAGGCTAGTGTTGTGTCAACACACCGGTAATGTCGGATTTTTTATTCCCAACAATAGTGATGTGGCATTTATTTTATATTTAATGCACTTCAGTTTCTTTGTGTGGTCTTAACCTTATGGTTATCGTTAATTTTACTTCTTAGCTTTGTTTTTTTTTATTTTAATATTACACATTTACATACATTTGATTCTGTCCAAAATGAAGTCCTTAGATTATTTAGGTTAATTATTTGGTATCTGCTTTTTATTATCAATTTTAGTATATGCATAAAAGTTTTTTCGCATTTATAATTCATACGCTTAAAATCACGGTCTTATTGTTATATATGCATTTTGCAGCTTTATCAAATATTTTAGTTATTAATTTAACTAATTAATTTTAATTTTGAAATTATTAATTTGACGTCCTTATTTTTGTTTTGTTTTTTTTTTTATATTTCGCTTTTACTCCATATTTGTAAATATGGTTTAAGTGTACATATTTTTCTACATAATAAGGTTATTAATGATAATATTTTCCGATAATTTTACTTTAATTAGTATAAGGAATATGTGTAGAAATGATATGGACATAATTATTATTACGTTTAATTGTAATTATTTTATAAGCAATATTTTAATACTAAGCTTAAAATACTATTTTTTAATATTCTTGGGTATTAAGCATTGAAAGGTTAATTCTTGCCTTCACTTTCAAAGTACCGTTGATATATTATTGTAATTAATAATACATTTTGACCGAACAAAATATTTCATAATAATTAATAATAGTTCTGAACACATACTGTCGAAGCGAGAGTCATTATCCGGTTTCGACGGACGACCTACGTAAGCGAGAAAAAGATTTGAGAGGAAACCGTATAAGCGAGAAACAGGTTAGAGAGGAACTTGTATAAGCGAGAAACAGGTTAGAGAGGAACTTGTAAAAGCGAGAAACAGGTTAGAGAGAAAACTGTACAAGCGAAAAACAGGTTAGAGAGGAAACTGAACAAGCGTGAAACAGGTTAGAGAGAAAACTGTTTAAGCGACAAACAGGTTAGAGAGGGAACTGTATAAGCGAGAAACATATCGCAGTACCTTGTACTCTCGCTTACCGGTTTCCCCATATATACGCTTAGATAGTATCCTTTGTTTCGAATTTAAAATTAAATTAAAAAAATAAAACGTCATATTCCAAACATGACGTCCATTATGATATTTCACTTATATTGTAAAAATATTGAGATTAAGTCAAGTGATATTGTAAAATAGGTAAGAAAAAGTGTCATCTAAATATATTAGGATTTTTTTTATTGTAGGAAAGTGTGTTATGATTATAGTTAAGGGGTTTTATTATAATTAAGTATATACTATGATTAATTTCTAACATCACATTAAAGTGCAATTAATTTTCTACAATGATTAAAAATAAAATGTTAACTTTAAGAAATACTGTAACTGCGCATTTAAGAATATTTTTAAGAAATAAGATACGCACTTAAAACATATATTAACAACTATTAATAATTTAACTTTGTGTTCTTAACTTTGATTTCCAATGCCACATATAGTAAATAGTGTTATCCCTCTCTAAAAAATAAAATAAAAAATAATTTTGTAATACAACGGTGAAAACTTACTTTAACATAAATGTACTGATATACATACACGAGTGAAAAATGTTCAATGTAAAATTCTTTTAAATTAATCTACGTTATTATAGGACTAATATAACAATCATACTAATATTATCAATGCAAAATTTTGGACGTATGGATGAACGGATGGATAAATGAATGGATGTTTTTACTACGTATCTCTAAAACAGCTTAACGGATCTCGCTGAAATTTGGCACAGATGTAGAATAGTCTGGAAGGACATTTAGGCTACTAAGTTTTTTTTTGCACTCAACCGCTCTGAAGTTGCGGGCAAAATATTTTATATAATAAAAAGAATTAAATGTTTAATTCTATATTAAATTTTTTAATAAACACGATCTGTATTAAAAAATACAGTTAGACAGTGTTTAGTTAAAAACGTGTATTAACTATTTGACAGCCAGTGATTGATATAATGAACGTCAACGTGGTTATAAAAGAATATTTCAATATACATGATTTCTTGTAATTTTATACATAAGTGTGATAAAGAATTAACGTAATTATATTTAAGCTAAAATGTAACTTAAGCCTTAAGTTTTTTTTTATGTTTAATTCCGATATATTTAATAATCTGTACTTAGTTATATTTGTAGTGTTAGAATTCAGTATTAATTTTTTAACTCATATCTCTGTTGTGATTTGTATTATACATATCGCCATCTCTTTCATTATCTTTGATACAAAAGAGAAAAACAATTCGTAGTAATACAATTCACGGCAGTGTAAACCCACAGTCACACATTAATTCACATTTAGTTTTAAATCCATTTATATCTTAGTATAACCTAGATAAGCGAGAGTCTGTACAATTACTACGGACGACCTTCATAAGCGAGAAACAAAGGTTAGACAGAAATCACCATAAGCGAGAATATCGCGGTCCATTGTACTCTCGCGTATCCACAATTTAATTTATAAGGTTAATTAATTTTTGAAGTATGAAATGTATGTAATTTTGATCAATATAAATATTACTTATTTAATTTAGTTACTATAATTTTTACAATTCGTTTTATAAATGTATTAAAATAATTTTTGTTAGTGGTTAATTTACAACGAAAAGGATGATTTTTTTATTATTTTTGTGTACTTTAGGGCAATTTTAAGGATATAAAATATATACAGAGTGTTGTTATCGTGTAAATTAAAACGATAGATTTGTTAAACAAAAGGAAGGGCACGTGTATTTATATTACTGCCGAAACACATACAATAATAATCTTGTCTGTTTTTTTTTTCAAACAAAATAAAAAGGATGATATGTTTCCTGTCTGTAAAACCTTCGACAAGACATGAATATATAAATTACCTCAGTGGCTTTTGCTTATTTTAATTACGTTAACGGTAAAATTGAAATAATTTAAGCTTTTGATATGTCTGAAATAAATCATGTTATCCGCCCACGATGTTTTATTGTGTTTTCTTACCACAAATGTCCCCATAGCAATGAAATTAAATATAAAATTAGTCCAGGAAATCATTAAAAATATCTCTATTATGCTCCTGTTAAGTAGTCTTTTGTTTAGGAGATTCGGTTAATTTAACTCTAGATTTACACTGGCGAAAATAAAATATAGTCAATCTCTACATTCGCTTGGAAAATATAAAGCAATATTTTTTTACCGCAGTGGAATTCCACGATTACAATTACCATCGACTAACTCAGTCTTTCCCAAAGTGGGCGATAACGCCCCCTTATGGGCGCTGCAGGTCTCAAGTTGCGGGTTATAGTAAAAGTTTCGTTTAGAATTCTCCGTTAATATACACATATAGGTCACAATAATTAATTAATTTAATTTGAAGTTATAGTGGTCTTTAAATATGTGAAAATATGGGGGCGCTAAAAAAAATATTGTCATAGTGGGCAGTAGACAAAATTAGTTTGGGAACTACTGGACTAACCGAACCCCTTTGCTATATACAGACAACATTGATCTCTACAAATGGATAGGCAATTGCTTGGAAATGACAGCTTTTACTTCGTTCCAATTTAAAAGCTGCTGTTGATGTTACGAGTCAGTTAATACTATCTATTTTATTAGTTCGAATCCACACCACTGCTACAAACCATTACCATCAGCGCCAAAATGGCGCGTATCCAATGGGCACAAATTACTACATTTTATAGCCAGTCCATTTATAGAGCTCAGTAAGCGACCAGTACATCTCCCCCCCGGGGATTAGTTAAAATAAATGAAGATTGAGCTCACTAGCGCCCCCCATTCAGTGTCAAAACAGTCTCAAAAGGTCGTTTTCGTACTGATTTGATTTCTCATAAGCCATTTCCTGAACCCTGTCCGGCTGTCTGGCTTTACATTTGCATATTTCCTGGCACAACTAACCGCAATAGCAGCGTCCCACACATCGAGCCAGATAACCTTCTTCGACGTAACAGTTCAGCCGAAACCCACCGAGACGAAAAATAAATCAATATTCCTTTAATTTGAATACACTTAAATTCCGAATTATTAGTAAAACAAGTAATTAATCATTTATTAATTTAAGTATAAATAAATAAGTGAAGTAGAAATTCCTTATGTATGTTATACCGGAAGTTATTGCAGCACGGTACATTTCAAATTAGGCGCCATAGTTTTGTGGACCTCCAAACGTTTACTATATTTATGATTTCACAAGTTTTACTTAGCAAAACAATTTAAAAATTCAAAAATGTACAATGTGTAATAACAACAGTTTAAAACATTGTAGTCTATAACAAAAAAAAAATAGCTGCATCGATCGCGTTCGGGAGAAAGCGGCCATTTTGTGTGGAACGATCGAGGCGTTGCGGAGCAACCGGGAACCGGCCCGCCCGGCCGCCCGAACCCCGAGCCCCGAGCACCGTGCCCCGAGCCCCGAGCTCCGAGCCCGACCCGAAGTCAGTCAATCGGTTGCTCATTTACGAGGCAGTCGTGCGAGCATCAGTTACTTGAACGCGCGGGTTGTGTTAACATAAAAAAAGTCGACGCGTCAGTTTGTGCTTTACTCGGCAGGCTTGAGTGAAAAAATATTCAAAATGACTTCTGAAGCTATACCAACAACTCCTGAAACCCCTGAAAAGCCGAAGGAAGTAAAAGATGAGGCTCCGGTAGACAATGGGCAGACTAAAGAGGAGCCGCCGGCGACTGAGGCGAAGGCAGAAAAAGTAGAGGAGAAAAAACCAGAGGCTGCTCCCCCGAAGCCGAATGTACATAAGACCAACTTTGAGAAGGACGTCGTGTACCTGTATCAATTCACACGTACTCCCGTATTGCCCTCGACTTCTCCTTATTGCTTGAAAGTTGAGACATGGATCCGTCTGGCCGGCATCAAGTACCAGGTTAGTTTTTAGGTTGTGTTGTATTATTTAAATTTGTTTAATCCCTTCCGCTTGCGTGTTCACCTGCATATAAACTATTTTTTTTCTAGTTTAGGTAATACCCTAAATTCCCTAACACGTTTCTCTTTTGTTGGTTTTGGGATGCTGTGCTGTCTTCGAGATATTTACATTTCAAGTTATAGTTATTGTTTAGTACGAAAGTCCCATTCCCGGTTTTTTTAAATATATTGTTTAGTTTTTTTTTACCTTCTTGTTTTTCTAGAAAGTTTATGCAGCGAATTTTACGTTGCGAGTTTCGCGTTGCGAATGCCCGCACTGCCAAATTTAAAAATATTTATAATATTTCCTTATATTGTGTATTTTTTATTTTACCCCTATTCTCGAGTTCGTAGACTTATATGTTAATAGGAAAAAAATTGAAAGAGTTCCAGTTGCATCGATTGAAGAGATATCTAGATTTTATTAAATTAAAATCTAGCATTTTACAGGCAATTGTTTTAGTTTCTTAATTGTTATTTTAACCAAAGAGGAATAATTCAATTTTTATGTTAGCCTAATGAGGCTAATTAATATGAAAGAAGTTCTGCATATAGACGTAGGTGGGACGGAAGCGACTAATTTCTAAGAGCTTTTGTTACCCTTGTACTGAAGTTGGGGAAGAAATTTTTCAGTCGACTTAGAATAAAGATTATCAGGAGAAAAGGGCGTGTCCCGCAGCGCACTTTTTACAGATATCGATGCTCAAACAGCAATGGAAGCCACAAATTGGTCAACGATGATATGGAGATGGTATTGAACTGTTATTTTAATGTTTTGTGTTTTTTTTAAGTATAGTGAAACAAAGAATAAGAAAGCTTCAGACTTCAGCGCCACCTGCAAACTTGAAGACATCAATATAGATGAAGACGATAAGTCAAAGTACCTACCTACAAAGCAATTGGGCAAAACATATTAGTATCAACATTTTAAAAAATAATTTATTTAATTATTTTCCGGATAAATATTTAAACTAAAACGATGATTACGCAAAAATAATATTATTATAATAATTAAATTTATTTTTGATAAACATTTATTTGACACGCCTTCATTAAAATATAACAAATAGTATTTGCCTACATATTACAAATAAGTTTGTGCATTGCAATCGGATTGAAAAGGCAATCGAACGGAGAATAAACAATGAGCCCACGAATAAGTATGATTAACAATAAAATTTCCTACACGCCACAAGTATGACGGTTTTTTGTTTACGTTGATATTTTGAGACCTCCTTTAAATACCTTTTAAAATATTGATGACTTTCATCAATCGTTCACTTTTGTATTAAGGTTAACGATGTCATCAAATTGTCGCTAAGCATTTAGCTTCTTTTGATTCGCTGAATCTTTGAGGAGCTGAATATTGTAAGACGCACTCTAGTTTTCTTTATAATTGGGATTATAATTTAAAAACAAAATTGTATTACATTGTTTCTTAATAATCCAATGCTCTAGGTATTGATACTTCTTTTAGAATCTAGTAAACAATGCATTGTTTCTGGGAATTCGAAATTTAAAGGAACAAGTTAGTTCGTAGTAGGTATCCGAATTCTACGAAATTCTATAAACATTTGTGGAAAATATAACGTATCGTAAGTGACAACATTCTTTTGAGTTGGATTTATTTATATTTGAGTTGTAATAAAAAAACAAGTAGTCAGATAAAAACTGATACAGTTCAAGAAGGACAATATTGATATACAAATTTTTACATTATATCCCGGGTCTTGTTTCCCCAAGTTCCAATCGATTGGGCAAGTAAGCTATGTATCGATTTATTGGTTAATAATATAATGTCTTTATTATTCAACAATCATAAACCAACGTATTCAATTGTATGCATCCGACGCATGTCGAAGGCTAGCATATTCTCAGTCCATTCAACTATATCTTCAAGGGCTGTGGTCGATTTTATATTTAAAACACGTCAAATAAACTTGATATGCTTCCAAAATACGTATTTGCGGGATGACTAGTTTTTTTGTACATTTTCATCAATGCGATTGAAAACATTGATTTATGTAGCTTTAAACGGTGAACGTTTGACAGAATTTAGTACATTTTTTCGGGAATCGCGACCTACAATGCGGTCTTGAATTCTTGTTGGGGGGTCGTCATTTTTTTGCTAACTGTTCATCTTGGGGTCGCGAAATAATATCCTGTGATCAAGGGGTCGCATCATAAACCCGTAATAGGCAGGGAAGACTCCTAAAAATGTTGACAAGGAACGTTTATTCTTATTTAGAATTTTTTCCGGTAACTGCGACCTACAATGGGGTCTTGAAGTCTTATTAGGGGTCGTCATTTTTTTGCTAATTGTACATCTTAGGATCGCGAAATAATGATCTGTGAGAAAGGGGTCTCGTCGTAAACCCGTACATAGGCAGGTAAAACTCCTAATACTTCTGCGGTTGTCACTTATTGATAACTTGTTTCGGACACCAAGTTTTATAAGTAAAAGATATTGAGCATTAATAATAAAAAATAATAGCTCTTATAATTAAAATATTTATCACAAGTATTAAGTTATGCCGGCGATTTATGATTTATTTACTTAAAACTTTGAATATTTTTATTCAATATCAATATTAAACTTACGTATCGTACGAACATATTGTTTTCTTTAGATATCGGATTAAATTTTATTTCAATTTTAAACTACGTTGATTTTGGGTTTGGTTACTAGTAAACGTAATCTTATTATCAAACGTACTGTTTTATGGTAAAAATAGTAAGTTATATTGTTATTAAGAAAGATCTATTATGGGTTGCATTTGTTTGACTATTGGGGAACATGTATTTGATTTGCGTCCGTGAAGCTATGCACTTCCTATTTTGTTTTACACGTTAGTTGTGCTAAAGAAGGAATTGTTTGAGTTGTTTAAAGCACGCATTGTTTACGATTACGCTAATATTTCATTTAAATCGGCTTTCCAGTTTTAAATCGGATAAATGAAAACAATTAGGCGTTTTGTACTAAAGTTGGGTCCCGTTGCTACTGCTATTATTAAAGCCACTTTTGTTACCGTTTAGCAGTTATGCATCTATAACATAGGATATTTGAAGCTATTATAAATAACTAGTAGTTCAATTATTTAAATTATCTGTTTGTCTGTTTTGTTAAGGGGATGATAATACGCCTCAAAACAAGTCTCACGGTAGTGTTAAATTTTACGGTAAAATTTATGCTTTTGTCTATAAAATCTAATACATAGTAACGCCAAAATACCATCAAAGATCAATCAAAGTATTTTTTATAAATATAATAAAAATTCATTGATTAATTTAATAATATTTTGAGTTGGAATATGAATTTATTAAAAGCGCTTCATAAACGGCGTTAATTAAAAAAGCACATGTTGTGTGGCATGGTCGCCAGATGTCGACAGCAGTCTGATTGTCGAGAACTCATCGAGTGACCGCCGTTAACGCAATACTTCCAACGTCAACAAGTATTAAAATAATTAACGTAATAATTAACTTTACAAAAACTTACTATTGATTTATTTGCTTACGCTTTACAAAACTTAAAAGGTTTTTATTGGTGATTTCGCAGTAACGTCCCGCCTCTCCTTGCTTGCGTAATCTGTGTCCAATGGTATTGAGAAACCGATACGACTTAAATTAAAAGTATTCCAAAATATCATACAAATAAATAAGCATAGATACGTATATACGTATTCAAAATTTCAACTCATCCCTTTGCGTATTATCGATAAAAAATTGTTCACACTACTGAGTGCGTTGGGTGTCCAGTTACTAAGACCTGATTACACATGTTCTACTCGCTCCGTTAAATCTTGAGACGCCTGACTACAAATTAAGGCTACTGACTGATATACCCAAGTTAGTAACTGGTCAAGATAATTACGTTTAATATAGAGCGATTACTTCGCTTAGATAAAACACAAGAACCCTAAAATCCATGTAATTAAAATAATAAACAGACACGAAGACGACAGAAAGGAATTAAAATAAGTCTTAAAAGTATTAAGCAATATTCTCGATAAATCGAATAGTATTTCTATTGTCATAGATCGCACAGTTTCTTCTCCGCCATCTTTTATATTGTAGGTAAAACAGTATCTTAGTCCATATGAACTAAATTAGATTTTTACAATAAATAAATTAACTTGAATGTTTGAAGTCGATAAGAGCTAAAGTATCGCAGTTCCCATTGAAATATTTGAACACTTGCACGACAGAAGCGTTTATAAACTTACATAGTTCGAAAACAAGTTGGACCTTAGCGATGTGAAAAACAAAAATCGAGAGAGCGTGGTAACTTGCCTCGACACAATAAGAAATAAAGTTTTATTGTGGTGGACAGATTTGGGCAGTGGGTCTACGTCGTCAGATGGGTCATGGTTATTTTTAATACATTACATCTTTTTACAATTTCCAACTCGATAATAAATTAATATATACTTCGGTTACTCTTTTAAGTGTCGTTTTTATCGCTTCACGTCTTAAATGTTTTAATAAATATGTTTTATGAACAGTTAACTTAAACATAGTAATTTACGTTAAGATTTTAATTCAATAAAAGACAAAAATGCGTGAAAAAAATATGAATTACTAAAATTAGCCAATGGTCAACAAAATACACACAAGCAACTTCAGCAAGAAGAACGGCCACCCGTTACTCTGTCTAAAAATTCCATTCATTCCATACTGAAATTGAAATTCGATATATTCATCTTTTCAAACTGCATACGTGACATCGGACACGTAGACGGGTTATAAATCCAGACCGAATTTGCATCCCGGCGGTCGTCGAAAAAAACACTGCGTCGTAGATTGGTGCGCCAATACTACAGAAAAATAAAGGTGTGCTTCGATTTTTTTAACGCCGACTTACAGTTCTGTTATATGTATAGACAGAACGGTTCATCCGATCTCTATCAAATTTGGCGTATATGTCGAGAATAATCTAAAAGAACATAGGCTACTTACATACTTCGCGGACGGGGTCGCTGGCGACAACTATACTTTATAAATAAAATTAATGGTAGTGATTTTCGTCTATCATAAAATTAACAACGGTTACAAATAAAATGAAAGATTAATTTCTCAGTGACAGTTGTTAGGATAATAATTTTAATTCGTTTTTATTGTATCGCAGCAATAAATTTCGCGACATTGAATTTGCATAAAAAAACCATCTCACTATTTGCAATCGAGTAAATCGTCAGTGCAGTCTGTTTCATTTATATTTATTTATTATAATTTTATATATGAGTTGTAAATTTGACTGAAAAGGAATGGCTACTAGTCACAAACACAATCAATTCTGTGTGACCGGCTTCATTTGTTTACTCATAAATTCATTCTTTTTATTTCCACCACATACTATTGCAAGTTACAAACGAATGACACTCAAAAAACAACAATTCTCAGCAAAATTGTATAGTTAGTTGTTTTAAATAGCCTATAATTATGAATCGGACTATAATATAAATCAATAGTAAATAGTGACAGTGGAGTGAACATCGGTCGTGGATGCACATGGCAGGCGAGGCGAGGCGAGGCGAGGCGGGGTATAGCGCGGTATCCGCTGCCGGTCATTGCCCCTCGTATTAACCTTGTGCACATACTATCAACTAATAAAGCTCACTCCGAACCCCTATACAGATCACTTTCTACACAACTCATCTATGACGCGTACAGTCGTACAACCTTTGAATGCGCTCACTGTGTTAACCGGAATACTTATAGCTATTTTTCTTTTGTTTTTTAAAGTTTAAAAGTTTGTATGTTGGTATGCAAAGAAGCTTTTAATATCGAATTTACTTGGCTATGATTTTGTCCTTAGTAAATAAGAAAATATTCAGCAAAGCAAAAATGTGTAGGACTTTTAATTTTTTTTTTCAAAACCCTAGGGAATATTCAATAATTAGGTTACTGTTGAAATAGTTCTTTGTTACTCCTGGGAAATGTAGTCGAACGATGTATTACTAAAATGAATTCAGTTTCAGTCATTACCCATTGCGAACAAATACTTTTTTACTGTATTGACGAACGTTCGTTTATATTTTGTTTCCAATATGAAGTTTTAATCACATTTTGTTAGAAAAAGACTCGAAGTAGACGCATTTCTTGCTGTACGCGTGATTTCTTAACTTTCTACGTGAGTGTAAAGACCCGAAACGGCTTTTTTATCATAATACGTTCACTTGTTACGGCAATGGACGTGTCAATTACCATTTCACATTAAGGGTCTAGTAGTACAAACAGTAATTATAATATACTGTCTCTTTCTTTCGTCAAGAACAAGGCGTCTTTTGTTTGCTTATTTATAAGAAAAAGAAAGTAATTTTTTTACAACTCGCAACTTGGATTAAATTGTGTGAGATTTTAACCTATTTCCGAAAGAAAATATACTTAAAAAGTTAAATTCTTTTTTTGGATTAACGCGAACTTATATGTAAATGAGTAGAAAAAAACGGCAGTAGGTAAAAAATTGTCACATAAACGTCTTTCCTCATATAGAAACATTGGTATCGAGAGTTTAAGAGAGTTTTTATAATAAGACTTTAATTTACATTAAATAAAGAATAATTCATTTCTTCAACGGTAAATCAGGTTATGGAAAATAAGTGAAAGAAATGTGAAAGGTCTCTATAGATTTTAAAGAGGATTTATATTTTGCGTCTACCTTTAAATTGTCGTTTAATTTTTTAACAATATACCGTATCCCCGCTTCAGATAATAATAATCTTTCATCCTAAGTAAGTGCTTATATTAATATTATCTAAAACATTCCTTAAGTTTCCTTTGAATCATTTTTTTAACAGTTTACCTACGTTACAATACAAATCGTTTAACAATAAAACCTTGTCGAAAAGATTAACCAAGCTAAGCAGTTATTGTAAAAAATTGCACTTGTTTTTGCGCAAACTGTTACAAACAACACTTATGCAATGTAATGCATACTTACAATTTAACGAGTTTGTTTGTTAACCTTCAGGACAATGAATCCCGATTGAAGAATTGGTTTAGGTACTTCTGGACTAAGGACAGCATATAAAAAGTTCCATAACAAAAACCAAGGACATACGTTACCTAGAAAGATTATAAATTGCAACACGACATAATAGCAAGCCATTCTAGAAGCTACGTTCTAAATCTACTTCGTTCTTAATCTTACTGTGAGCTTCCACTGCCGAAACCATGATACTAAAACATATCGTCATCATAAATTCTCCTTTAAGAAATTGAGATATATCTTGTTTCGACAATCTAAACTTATAGTTAGTGATTTCCTTCATTATTTAAGCTTGAAGCTCTGTAATTACAAACCCTCATAACGTTCTTTGTATACCCATACCCTCCTGTCAAATTATCCCCTCGCAAACTATCAAATATGGCCGCCCTAACCTCACAGTACCGCAGAGAATGCTTCGCTACGCTGTCGCCTCGCTAATGCAAAACTCATACTGAATTGATATTGCAACGGCATACTTACGTGCAACCATTATAATACTGTTGAATATTAACATCGTTGTATAAATTCGTGTATTAAACACTAGTTTCTTTTAAAGCTGAGACAATTGTTTTCTCGTGGATATACAATACAATATAAATATAATACATGTCATCATCACTTAAAGAATTGCTAGTTAAAGATTAAGATATGATTTATTGAATAGTTAATTAGAATGTAGTAAATTAAAAAAATATATTTTAACGCAACCTTTTTTAATATATTTCACAAGAATGTAGAATTAAAAACAATCAATAACGCACATTACTTAAAGAAAGCAGGTAGAAGATTTGTCGATTCATTTCTTTTACGCTTCGGTTATAGGCGTCATAAATATATTCTCGTTAACAAATAGTCGCTTGACTTAAAGAAGCGGTATCGGACTTGTTCGTGCCCTCAGCGGGCTCCGGTATTATTTACCGGTTTATTTATTTTTGTTGAGACTTCTTGTCAGCTAAAGATTCGAGACCAAAACCCTAACTGTCAGATAACAAAGTACAAGCACGGTGACTCTAAAACGTGCGTTTTGTGAAATATTAAACTTATTCCCTTTGTAAAACTTTAAGATAATACAGATTCCTGAATTGGTTTTTGGGATGACTATAATATTAATAGCGTTAATTGAATTGTTTTAAACGCAGAAACCGGTTACAAACCGTCATCTCGTCCTTGTCCATATGAAGGGTCGACACAGTATGTACTCGTCCATAAATCTATCATCCCGCATGTCTGAGTTCCCTTACGTATACCATCTATACATTCATCGGTTGTAAAACACGTAATGAATTTAATTTTACTGTCCTTAACTCTAAGCTGCATATCCTTTAACTCTGTATGCGTGTTAAAGTTGTCAGTTGGACATCTGTTTTAAGTATTGGTCACCGAGGTATTTCTGAACGTTTGTACGTGAGAGACGCAATTTTAACGTCGCACAACTGACTCTTTGTGGTACTTGGAGCTTTCTCAGAAAATGCGTCCGTGTGAAATGAACGCGTATAAAAGCGTCCACTTACTCCATTGACGACATACTTTCCTGTGGTCGACTACTTATTTCTATAAGATGAAAGTCAATATTGAGTGAAAGCTGTAAACTAGAAATCTATCTATTGCCTGTGTTATGAATAAAAGCTGTTTATACCAATAACCAGATATAGAGCACAAACATCACAATAGTGATCTAACATCTGTAACTATAAACAATCAAACGTCAAATTTTCGTTCGTATTTCATTTGTTTCATTATGTTAAAATCTGTTTGAGTGGAGTTATGTTGTATAGTAAAAGTTAGTGGTAATAGTTTTATACACATACAGTTACGCGAGGAAAATTCTTCTAGCAGAAATATTATATTTGCGAGTGTTAGAAGAATGTGCATTTTTATTCTACGGGGAAAATATTTTGACTTCACTTTGGAACGAAATATAGAAGATTTTTGTTTACACAAGGACATGGCTAATCTCTCCATGAATTGACTTCTTTTTATACATTATCTGTACAGATTTAGAATTGAAGTTGTATTATAATTTCGGATATTGTTAATTAACTAATGGATATATTTATCTTGAATAGTCGGAATCGTGAAATGTTGCTAAGACAGTTTTAGTTTTATGACTACATTAACGTTTGGGGATTTCGATTAATTTGTGTTAAAATGAGTTTGCGTGGCGATAGCTATCCATTGGGGACTGGGGTGTGCGATTTAGGGCGACTAGGCCTAAATAGGTGGTTAGTACCATCTTGTCACGCAATGAAGCTCACTTAGGGACACCTAGTTAATTAATTAGAGACGTTAGTAACGAGGCCGTAACTATGTTCGTTGCCGATCCTTATTGTGGTACGATGTAACCATACTAATGAGTGTAACGCACTCATTGGTGATGCATTATGTTGCAAACAAGATACGATCGTAGTCGAACCGAATTCGTTAGTAAATTATCATTCATAATAGGATCTCAGTTTCTTGTCAACTTATTTGGCAGTGGAACGCGGCTGTAAGACTTTAGAGGCTAGTCCTTAACGGAAGTGATTGCTTAACTAGTTATGAACGCTGCTTCGTATGCAAAGTTAGTTCTATTTGTATAAGTCTATCCAAACCCGTTAAGTGTTGCAATATTCGCATTTTGTATTTGATAAGAAAGTTATTGGACCGCGTATTAAATTCACTATTCATCCCTTATATTAAAAAATTACGTCACCTAATTATAACACGACTGCAAGAACACTTGCATAGGTACATATTTTGTCTCTATTTTTTGGAAGAGCATGAGAGGGATGACATGTGTCAATACAAATGTGACTTTAGCCGAAAACCACAATAACATCGACGAACATTAAATGTAGAAAGAGGCATTCGTCGTCTACATTTAATTTGGACATTTTATCTAATAAAAAACATGTGAATAACGCACGCGGTAATAATTTAATTCGCCATTATCGTTAAGACAGGCGCGTTTTAGTTAATTAAAGTAGGGTGAATGACACAATAAACATTGGTACTACAGTAATATTACGAATTTTACTAAAATACTTTTTGGACTTAGTTTATTTCTTTGTATTTTAAAATCCGCGTTTGTACCGCATTGTACTACGGAGTTTTAATTATTGTCCAGTTCTAAGAAATGTTCATTAATAATAACAAATTAAATTTCTTTGTACATTGTTTCAGCAACCTGCTTTGTTGCTGGTTAGCTATCTTTTGTTTACTGTATACTTAAAGTTATAAGGAAGTTGGTTTGTTTGTTAATTCCTGTCTCCCTCGAATTAGAGGAACAAAAGGTGGTCTTTTAAATATTGTGTTCTATAATTTAAAATCTCAGGAACTTTAATAATAGCAATGTTGTTAAAGAGTTTGTATTATAAAAGGTTTTTTAATGCCATTAGTTTTTTAAAATTGATTTGGAAACAAATGTGTCCATCATTGTGTGATTTTTGCGGCTGATTTGAAGTAAATTTAATTTCTGTCAAGAATTTAAATTAAACATATTTAGATGTTACTAGCTGTTGCCCGCGACTCCGTCTGCGCGTGATTAAAAATAGATGCTGGCCGATTCTCAGACCTACTCAATATGCTCACAAAATTTCATGAGAATCGATCAAGCCGTTTCGGAGGAGTATGGGAACGAAAATTGTGACACGAGAATTTTATATATAAGATTAATGTGATGTATGATAGACGATTTGTTACGTAATAATACAAAAATAAGAACGTGACTCATATAATAAATTAAGAGGGTGAGTAAATATACGTGTTGTATCAACGCGAGAAACTGTATGGTTGGTCACCGAGGTATGAAGGCACGCCGCTGCGTTCACATTGCACTTTCTATCCCCGGACGCTAGCAATTATCATACTGTATCCATAATAAACAAATCATTTTAGGACACATAATAAAAAAGTAGATAAAATTGTTGACGTCATTCTTTTTTTTTTAGTATAGACTAATCGTCATCTTAACGTCATAAATGAACCGTCCCTTATACTTTAGTTAAGATTTTACTAATATTATAAATTCAATGTGTCAATGGATGGATGTTTGTTAGAAGGTATCTCCAGAACTGCTGCATCGATCGCTGAAATTTGACATAGATGTAGAAGATTCTGAGAAGTACATATAGACTACAATTTTTTTTTTAATACCGCCCGGATATTTGCGGGCGATAACTGCAACTAGGGAAGATTAACGGTTGTGTAAAATCTTAGTGTAGATTTTTCGTACTAATAATCACTTGCGATCATTTAATATTGAGAGTAGAAAAGAGATGCACACTTTATTTATAAATCGATTTATAACTTAACTTTTTAATTATTAGAACTTTGTATGCAATAGACTAGCATTCGAAGCGTGGTCTTGTGTTGCGTGATTCACATCGCAACATTGCTGCTGGTGTTAATTTTATTCAGCGGAGCCGTAATCTCATTAGCGGGCAATGGTAAGCAACGAACAATGGTGTATCTGTGTGGGTACCACACTGGATCCGATGTACACCATTGTTACTTCGGTTTTGTATTGGTAGGATGGTACATAGAGTTACTAAGATGTGAGACAAAATTTCATTCATAATTCACTTAATTCCATTCGAAAGACTTTATTTTTCCCCTGTACCGTGTATCGTAGACTTGTCCTATTTTCAAATGATTTGATTCCTTTTTATCTGGTGTGCCGTAGAGCTATAGTCAACTGGGCTTATTGTGTGTTTTAAAACTTAATATTCTGCATATAGTTTTGATCTCATATGACGTCAAATATTATTCACAGCGTATATTCGTTTCATGAAAAACATTGGCAAGTATTTTATTTATTCAGCGTTCTCTTGCGCAAAGGAGCCTGTTCCAATTGAGATTAAATTTTAAAATTAAAATTGAACCCTTGTCTACTTTATATTCCATTGACGTATGAGACGATAACTTGTATGATGAAAGGCAAATTCGTATCGATGCAACGTTCAGTGGTCTGCAACTGATTGCATTTACATTTTGTTTTCGAACCGTCGCCGACGTGTTATGGTAAAACTGATATGAAATGTGCATTCATTATAATTTATAGCACTTATCCAAATGGAAAATTTCCAAATTGAAAACCTCTAAGAATCTCAGAAGATTCCTTTTTAAACAACAAACAATTCACTAAGATAGTAAACAAAATTATCATGGATGATTTTAATTATTCTGTCTACCTACTTAAATTATTAAACGTAATAAAACTGTAAATTATGAATAAAAACATATTGTACTCATTTTCATTACATTAATAACCACTTTGACGGGGCGGCAATTTATTTTCATATAATCGACTAATTATGATACATGGAATAGATATGTAATTAATTTGTTCGGAGTTTCAATTAATTAGATACTCGACATATCATTTTAACAATTACTTAATGAATTAATAAATATATGAGTCTTTAGTTCATGTCATGTTATTTGCGGTAACGATGTACTAAATATGGGCTTGTTAAGTTTTTATTTCTAATCTCTTTCACTTCTATCTCTTTGATTTTGATAATATGATAATAATATGTACTTCTTTTCTATGACATAAAATTCTCCTTTATTTCCCCTTTTGGACATAAATACTCCAGTACCTCGTTAGGATACAACACCTAAATAACATAACAATCCGATCAATGGTTTATGATCCAGGACTGATTGTAAAATAATTCTTATTTTTGTCTCGCCGTGTCATACGTCATCCCTCTCGGGCCTCGTGACTACCTAAACTTAAGAGATTAATTCTTAGCCAACCGCGATTGCCAATGCGGGTTGCTTGACGTCACGCACATCTTTGAATTTCTCCGCAGGTATACGAAGTTGCAACACGATGTTTTCAACGTAACTTAACTTTTAAAATTCTATAATTAGACAGGATTTTTCTTCGTAGTACTATAACAGGTCATCATTTTCAACATTACTTACCTGCAGCTCTAAAATGATCACGAACTCCAAGTGTTTCCCCGAACGTGTGTTTAAATAACGGTAGCATTGTCCGACGCCATGTTTACACTGGACCGCACGATATTTAACACTAGCATACATTGTTAAAATTAGCTTCGATTTTGTTAGTATTATGCCTTCCAACTAGCATTCTGAACTATACAATTAGCGGATGCGTGTTAAAACTCTTGGTATGTTTATACGAGCTTTTTAAAGCGATGCAACCGTGTCCCTGCTTTTCAGTACAGTCGCTCGCGACATCTATTAAAAATTAAATACATTTCGTTAATGCGAGACTTTTTTTTTTAATTTGGAATGCTGTGATTATAAAATGATTGAGGTTACCTGACTTTTATGTCGTCTTTAATTAATTTTCAACTAAAAATGTATGTGAGTTGCGATTTCATAATTATGCTCATCATAAATTACGCTCTGGTTGTTTTTAAATAAATTTTCCTGCTTTAACTGACTTTTCATCTCTTAGGATGTTATTTCTTCCATTGCGCATTGTACAACGTGGACGGTAAGCCAATAGAGACTTTCGTCGTGTACAAATAACGATACACTGCAAAGATGTTAAGCATATCTTTTTCTTGCTTAACTACGTCTCTTGTTCTAAACACTACATACCCTTAGCTTTTGACATAGGATCGTCCAAAAATTCTCCGAATTAATTTAACCTTCTCCGTTTTTATTTACCACTAATTCTCTTAACTTATATGTAACTTAGATTCTATCGCTACATTACATTACTATTTTGTCTAATATTTAGCCAAGTTTTCTGTTACCTAACATTGCTATTTTTTAACTCACACAAAAGACTTTGAAAAATAAACTCGGAAAAATGTACAATAGAAATGTTGAAGGTTAATCCTTTTTACAAATACCGTTTTTTAATTAAGCTCAGTAAATAACTAAGACTTCGTAGCTCTTAAGTTGCACAAAGCAAATAAATTCTTTGTAGAACCTTTCGGAAAGTTGTTTAAATGGATCTTATCCTTTAGCCAGGGATAAACAATGACAAGGTCGCTAACAATGTCTCTCACGCTCATGATAACATCTTCAAAGGGACTCTGACAAGTCTTAGATAAAAGCTTTTCTCTTCGCTTAAAACATATTTAAAATTTCTTATCGACAGATATTATTATATGCTCCTTAACGTTTTATAGTTTTTTTGTTGTGTACTCTACGTGAGTATTAGGGAAACCAGTATTCTTGCTGGGACAAGAAATGAAGCTTCAATTTAATTATGAATAATCAAATATTAGTATTATCTATATATTTCAAGCAACGGTTACACAAGTTACCGTGAATTCGCCTATCTAATAGTCCCGTAATTATAGGAGTGGGTGAGCCCGGAGCGGGCTGGGCCCGGGTCGGCAACCGTAAGGGCTTCGACCTACGCGCGCCTGCGCGACCCGCCATCGACCAACCTCCTCGCTCGCTTCGTCTCCCGCCTCGCCCTGCCCGGGACGCCTCAATATAATCGCGTCTGAGAACCGGCCGTATATCTATTCTCACTACTGTTATAATGCGGACACCGTTTTAATCTCCCTGTTACCCCACTCTACAAACGTCTCGCTATGAAACCTTTCATGTTATTGTTTATGGCGATACTAAAAGAGTTGAAAGGACATTCTTCAAATGTTTTCAACTATCTAACTAGCAGTTAAACTTAGTCCAAATCTATTCACACCGTCGTATTTAGCACTATATAATCCTGAACGAATGTTATAAAAAGCCATACAGCATCCTTAATGATATCTTACGGCAATATGACTGACTTCATGAGCAGACGTGATCACTTAATGTGAGATGACCAAGGGCTTGTCCCATTAATAAAAATACAAATTTGTCAAATCACAACATTGTTCCAATTGTCATTATAACGGTAACGAGTTGGGATACAAAGTTGCTTTGATTTTTTATATTCCGAAAAATTTTTTCGCTGAAGACAATAATTTATTGATCTTGAAATCAATATCGGTCTTGAAATAGACGGTTCGATATTAATTGCAGTTATATTCCTTCTGAATATTAAATATAGATGGAAGTAAACTACTAATTAGTTTGAACATAATTATTGATTTATAACCTTACGAATGGGAGTTAGAATAATATATAAATTATAATTATAAAATTATGAATCAATTCTTTGTATCTTTATACTAACCTTGTGATCATTAATTATAATTTAGCTTTTCATTAAATATTGCTAATAACTGAATCCCTTGTTTTAGTCCATCATAAGTCGGTTTAAACTAATTCATGTTTTCGTTTAAACTTTGCATACCTTTTAGGGTCTTAAAGGGTAACGTACGTACGTAAGGGTGACGTAAATAATCTAAAAATTGTCACATTTTTTCAAAAAGAAACTCTAAGAAATTTAATCTGGATTTATCTATAAAAATCCTGTCCTATAAAATGTGAAATAGTAATTAAGATCATAATTATGTGAATAGACGGTTTTTTTTGTTTAATTTTGCGTGAAAATAATTATATCGTTCTCTTTATAATCAGTATTAACAACATGAACACTTATTATTCAAATAAAAGTTGAACTCCTTTAGTTGGCTTTAAAATTAAGTTGAAATAGGCCTTATCGTAATTGATTTAAGATCTATATTTCTGTGCTTCTAATTTACATCGGTCTTCTAACTTGTCATTATGATATTATACTACTGCGACAGATAAGATTAAGTAATTAAAAATAAATTTATCAAAATATTTTTTTTAACAATTTCATGTTAAAAAATTGATTTATACCATTTAACGCTTTAAGTTCAGACTGAACTAAACTCTTTAAGTATTTGAAAAAATCAGCCTATTTTATAATTATTTCATAGGGTGAATAAAAAAAATGAATAGATTAAATGAACAACATGTTGCACGTTACATGCGGGTCATAAAGTACTTTTGTTAATAAAACGAACCCCACTAATTCCTCTAATGAATGACGTGACAAAATATTATTAACTGACAAAAAAAATAAAAGCTTTCATCATTATTGTCTAAAGCATTACAGGCTGGCAGGCGAGGATCTGATCAAGTGGATGTTTAAAAAGCAATACTTGATAAGATTTTATAATATATGTACCTCATATAAATTTAACAAAGATTCCTGTCATAAATAGCAGATCCCAATAGGAATGACAAGCAAATACGAATAGCAAAAAAAACTTTTACTTATTCAGTTATAAAATTTGAGAATCGCTGCGCTGTAGGTTTAGTCTCTAATCCCTCACATTCTGTTTGAAAAAAACAGAGACGACAATATGATGTTAATACAAGTATAATTGCACGGAACCTTAAGTAAGATATCGGGGAATACATTTATGAGCATGGGAAAATACATTCTTTGTCAAACTCAATAAGTAATTCACAGTCGCCTTTGTTCGCAGGGTTCCACTTACAGCTACCCTCTCATTAAAAACAAGTCGTCTAATACAATATTCTTGTGAACAATCAATGTCTGACACAAGCGACTGTCCAATCAATAATAAATGAATCTATAATTTACCTGCAAATACTAACAGAAGGTTTAGTCACATTTTATTTGTGGAAATGAAATTACCATGGAATAAAAAGCAACTGTCTTTTCTAGAAACATGGAACATGTCAACTTTGATTACACTTAATTGCCCTGATATCGTTTATAGAATTAAATTTGCAGAACCTTCTTTGTGTTCGACAATCTAATGCACTTTGTGAACGTATTTTAAATTATACGTCCGTGCATATGAACAATGTAAATTCAAAGATATGTGTGAAGTCAACCAACCCGCACTTGGCCAGTGTGGTTGACTATGGCCTAATCACCCTTAGCTTAGGGTAGGCTCCGAGCCCCTCGGTGGATACGTATAGTGAGCTGATGATGTTGAAATTTAAATTTAGACTTTCCAAATCATCATCGGCTTTTTTTTGGCAAATCTACCTCTACCAAATCACTGTAATAAAGTCATTGTTACTATCTCTGTTTTATAGAATATAAAAGTGAGATTATGTAATTTTTGTAAAGCTTAATTTAATGTGCAAAAACACTGAGCAGATTTGAAGTTATTAAGTTCAGTTGTGTTGTGTATTCGTTGTTTGTTAGCGGGGCTTCACACGGGCGTTTTAGTCGCACAGCCTACTTGTTACCGATATAGAAAACTGGAACAGAGTAATGACATGAACTCGGTTTGTACGATGCACTCGGATATTGTCTATCAGATAATTGGTTAGAATTGCATTTACTTTAAGACGGCTCTGCATAGACTGGTGAGGAAATTGTGTTGAAGTGATTTCCTGATTCAAAGTGCTATGTAAAGTTGTCACTTTAGATCTATGCGTGTTTGAACCTAGTTGAACGTTCGCGTGATTTACATACACGTTTATTAAAGTCTTGCGGTCAATGAACTTCTTTTTGTTATGATTTCGCTTTCGATGCGTTTACCTCGCTTAAGAATTGTTTAAATAGAAGTCAGATCTCGATATTACATTACATTATGCATCTCAGTAACGAAAAAGAAACAAGATTTACTGTATTACTACAAAGGTAGAGGAAGACCAATAAAAGTATGTATATGTATACGATGCATATGATTAGAAAAAGGGGTAGATTCATATATGACGGCTGATAGAGATTTATGGAAAAGTTTATTATTATGAGCTTGCTGTTAAGAAGTTTCTTTAATATAATTTTTATGTCCAAAAAAACATGTTTCGAGTATCTTGGTATATGATTTAATCTTTTAAATAGAAGAAACAAGACGTTATTAAATTGTTATTTTACAAATACAAAAACATAAACAAAATATATTGTATGAAAATTGAAATGAAATAGTCCATTTTGTAAGATATATCTAGAAATATTATTCTAACAATACACATTGTAATATGACTTAAATTATATTAAATGTTGAAGAGCTAGACGATATTGCTTTCACCCTTGAGATTTCGCCCTCGCACTGTCTGCGTCTCAAGATGATATCAATACTTGTTTACCCTCTACTATTTACGTAAGCCATTATCTTTTGCTTCGACTTATAAAGAAGTCTGTAAAAACAATATCATAATGTTACTGTAACTCCATTTTTACAAACGTCGTCAACAAGAGTTGTTCGCAATTCGACACGCATGTTTCAACTGTACTGTACAGTTCGCGTTTTTGTAAATAAGTAAAACATACTTAGGTATAGAATGCTAAACAAGACAATTTAGTAGCCTGTGTTCTTCCAGATTGATATGTATACCAAATTTCATCGAGCCCTGTTAAGCCGTTCTAGAGATACTTTCAAACAAACATCCATCTAAACATTGGCATTTATAATATTAGTAATATTTCACCGATGTATAAAAACTGCAAATGCACAGTAAGAAGATAAAAATATGTTTATAGATTATGTAACATAAGAGTAGGTTAAGCGCAAAGTTTCGATAAACACATTGAGTATATAATAAATATTTTCTTTGTCTATAACATAAATATTTCACAAGAAGATTCAAGTCAATCTATAAATGAAAACAATGAGTACATAAAGATAGCGTCGGCATAAACATATTTACAACAAAAATAATTATATTTTCGATAACGACATGTGTCATATCGATATTTTTAAATTTTATTTATATGATATTATTGCTTTAGGGACACAAATTACAAGCTTGTTACAGCTTACAATGTATTTATAAGTATTAGGGAAAGGTCTGATTCGTTTTTGTCAAAAACTTTTTGTGATTTTCAAAGTCTGCTAAAAAGATTTTTATAAATTATAAATGTTAAAATTTAAATATCATATTTCAACTATGATATTATAAACTGAATAAAGTTTTATCTTCTATAACTTGTGCTCATTAGTCACTTGAAATTTTGATTTTATGTTACGTATTACCTACGATCAATATTGATTGAACATTGCTTTGTTATTCTTGAAGGACGTCTGGAGAAAGACAAACAAAAGATAGCGAGTGCGTGCGATTTATTGCTTTCGTTCCAATTAAGTACTCGTATTATTGATGCTGCGGAGAAATCGTATCACAGATGTCAAAACATATTTGAGTTATTGTAACGATATCTTACAGGTTGGACTTTAGGCTACGCAATTAATACAATGATTTAAAATTATCGCGCAATAAAATTGTTGTCGTCCTGGTACTATAAGGACATTCGTACTGAAAGTACTTGACAATAAGACGACATCCAGCTATTCCACTTCGATTCGCCAAGAATTATTTTGTCAATCAAAGCATTCAGTTTCTAAAGTATATCAAGCAATCACAAAAATATTGAATATTTATCATCAAAATGCTAACTAAACATGTATTTAAACGGTAATTTTTTTAAATTGCCGTTTATACGTGTCTTTTTAATTTATTTTATGTTCGTTCTGAACCATAACTGTGTGGAATTAACAATTGAATACCATAAAAAATATTTGCTGTGCGATATTGATTGGGTAGCGTTTTTTGTGGGGCAGAAATCAACATCAACCCCTGCGCTGCACGTCAGAACTCCGGGCAATTCTATATTTAGAAAGATTCGAGAAACCTCGATCCTTTGTAACACGTTTTGGCCTGTCGCGACTCTGTTTACATTGTGTGTTAATTTGTGACTTCGTGTTATCAATACAAAAGTAGAATCGCTTAATTGTTGTTTTGCAATTTACGTATCACTTTATTTCATTTGAGAAAATATAAATTATATAAAAACATGCACATATTCTCATCTCATTAATAAATGTGTAATTTCGATGAATGTATGAATGTTTTTTCCTCGCAAATTTTGTCAGAACGGAGTTAGTTAATATTTAAGTAATATTACAATATGGAATAGCATACCTATTCTTAGTTGATTAGTTCACCAAGTCACGCCTATGAAGTATCGTTTTTTTGGTTGATGGATGTTTTAGCTAAGGTACCGCTAGGTCTACAATATTCGTGTATACGGTACAAATAAGTTTTTTTTTTAATCCACGCGGAGGACATCGCGTGCTAGAGCTAGTACTTTAATAAATATTATAGAATTTGCTTTACTAAGCAATATTGAATGAAGTCAGATTCAATTTGATTATTCAATCTAGGCGGTATAGAAATCTTGAATAGGATTCAATTAATGCGTTACACAGAGATTCAAATGTAATAACAAGACAGGGATTTGATACTCGAGTGTGTATGTCGTTGCATAGAAGCGAGATGTTAGTAGGTGTGTACTGTTGCTGGGGTGGCAGTTGCCGGGGTGTAGAGAGAGCGGGGTGCAGGGTGGGGGGTGCGGGGCGGCGGCGGGGTTCGACCGGCCGGTGAACCTAGCCTGTCGAAATCAATACAGCTGCTCCCTGCGCTCGTCTCGAGCTCGTTGCTACGGCAACGCGCCGAGATAAGCCACACCACCTCTACCCCCCCAACACGACTACGACGAATTGAACTACCAACGCATTTGTGAAATATCATTTTATGATTTAAGTTTCAACGTATATACATTTCAAAGGAATATTACTAACACATTCTTTTATATAAATTCGAAATTGTAGATTATAATAATAAATATATACTAAATAGTTCTCTGAATCTAAATTAACCAAGAGTAAAAGAAAGGCATGAATCCATAATCGTACAGTAAGTCTATAGGTATTCGATAAAATTTTAAAATGGCTTCCATTGTGAACAGGCGACTTACAATGAATCAATATTCTTGAGTACGTCTTTCCCGCAGGCATTGTAAGTGTTTAAAAATGCATTCAAAGTATGTACAGGACAATGCGTCTGTCGGGGCTATGTACTATGATGCAACAATGACAGGGGACGTCGCCCCCGGCGGCGCTACGCCCAGACACCCCTAGCCACCCTTCGCACCTCGCCAATCCCTTCCACCCACAACCCCCGTCCAGTTGTCCGGACGTAACCCTCGGCCACACTTGTTAGTTTTCAAATGCATATCGCATTGATATCAAAAGTGCCAGTTGCTGCCAATCAATATTTATTCAACAAAAAAAAACTTCGAATACACAAGAGTCGAAATTAAAATTTTATTACAAAAATAAATAAGAAAAAAAGGAATACAAATATATATATTTTTAATCGCAATAATAATATAGAGTAATTTCTAATTACGAAACACTTTTTCCAAAAAAAAATTTAAATTCTTGCGCAAAACAGCTCTTAAAAATTATTTTGAAGTAAACAAGCTTTCGTGAAGTATCCAATTATCAAATAGCTATTAATCATTGTCTATATTAACTTTATAAATGTCGCAGCTGCAAATTAAGCGCTCTAAGTAGGACAGACTTGATAATGACAGTAAGTAAAGTGTAAATCATATAGAAACTATGATTGCTTTGTGGATTCCTGCATTCAATATAATGTGAAAACGCGTATTTGTTGCGTATTAATAACGCAAATAATCATTGCTGCGCGCAAACTGTTCAATCATTAAAATGCTTATGCTTATTACCAATAAAATGAATTATAATTATTTAACTTGTCTCAAAAAATGTGCGGAGCGTTATTACGTTGTACCCTCTAAACGTTCTCGATGTCGAATGCATATGCGCAAAAGTATAGATATCACAAAGTGATTGAAATATATTTTTGTACAGATTTTTTGTGTGTCATGATATATTTTTAACATGCGATAACTTTTCACAGAACGTGGACCATAAGTCCAAATTCCGATCCAAGAAAGGCCAACTGCCGTTCGTCGAACTGAACGGAGAGGAAATTGCTGACAGTGCTATTATTGTCAAAGAGCTCTCAAAGAAATTTGATAAAAACCTTGATGCCGGTAAGTGACGCTAATAATTTCTTTTAAATATTTTATTTATTTATTTCAGTTCCATGTCATGACTGGCTGTCGCCGGCGACTCCGTCTGCTCGGATTTAAAAATAAACTTAATGAATGGCCTTTGTGTTCTTCCTCACTATATTCTACATCTATGACAAATTTCAGCGAGATCCATGCAGCCGTTCTCGTTTTTTTTTCACTTATATTGTTTAAAGGACCCAAAAGTGTTTCAACGCTTTAGTTGATTGACGTGACTGACAGTGAGCCGATAACGTTATATCGTCATATCTAACTTTATAATAACCCCCTTGTTCCCGGACGTCCTGAACACTGGGTTATCGTAACTTTATTTGTAACTTTGTACATCGAAACATATACAAAATATATAAAAAGGGTCTTCACAGACAGACGGACGGACAACAAAGTGATCCTATAAGGGTTCCGTTTTTTTCCTATGAGGTACGGAACCCTAAAGAGATTAAAAATGTTAATAATATTTAGGTCAGGTCAATCAATACTGAATGTTAAAAGTTACCGTCAAAAGCTACAACATATGCCCGACCTATTTAAAACTCAATGCACTAAGGACCCTTTTCACTAACCCACTCGACGCATCTCGTAACGCGACTGCTGTTTTCCAATTAAAGAGTCTCTAGTGGAAATTTAACCTAAATTCCTCATATGCACGCGGCAGAGTCGAACGACTAATCACACCGGTGAAACACGGGTTTTAATCTGTTTACCAGGGGTGGAGAGAGATTGTCTGTTAAAAAAGCTCGGGCGACCTAAATCAGGCAACCTGGATATTTAGCGCATGTGCAGCGAGCATGACGAGAGAGATTTTACCTTTACTACATTTTGTTTTTTTTACTTTAAGCTCACTTTATGTTAACTAAGTAAATCGCACAAATCAAAAAGGTATTTTGTACAGTGAGTTTCAACTGCCGTGACATTTTTAGTAACATATCGTCATCTCTTTCATTTTACCGACTACATATAGACTACAATGTGAATTAATACTTTCAGGGCAAATTCTCACGTAGCGTAAAAACAAAACTGGATGTTATATATTTAATTTATGCAGATATTTTGTGTTCCATTGTTTACATGTGCTTTCTGTTGTAGGCTTGACCCCGGTACAGCGTGGTATTTCCCACGCTATGGTATCAATGATTGAGAACCACTTCTCATGGGTTGTTCTGTGGTGGCGTGCCAAGTATCCGGAAAGCATGATAAAAGGATACCAAGTTAATCTTCGTAATGCCCTTAACACTCGCCTGCCGAATCCGATTTTGAATATTTGCTTCAAATTCACAGCTGCACGCAAGGTACGTTATTTCATTATCGTATGTCCATCAATTATTTAGAGTATTATTAGTATCCCCTAGGGTTGACGCTTTCGGCTGGGGGTAGTGGTGCTAGCGAATGATAACATTGAAAGTTAACAACTAGAAGTGGTCTCGCGTTATAAATAACAGCTGATTGAAGGATGTCGAACCCAGGACCTAATATTCTAGACCACTAATTTAAAGCTAGCTTAAGTCAATCTTTATTATCTTAATTCTGTCCACTTATCCCTTATAAGACATAAAATTATGAATTCAATATTTAAACTTTTACAAAGTAAAATTATTTTTTGGTAAATGACAAGTGATATTTCAATTGCACTTTTTGTCAGAACTAAATTGATTTTTATAATCATGCAATATAATTAGTATTGTGTGTAAAAAAATATAGTTTTTTTTGTTTAGTTAATTTTTAAACGAGTATATTATTTATTATTGTTTACATTATTTAGTTACTTGTTTATGTGGACGTCGGTTTCTGCCTGGACCGTACATTTTTCTATGTCTTATCGATATTCTATTTTTAGTTTGTCGGGTGTTTGACCTCACTATACTAAACAAAACTTAAATGCTACAACTTTGTTATTGTTTACCATGTAAGCTTTTAAAGAAACATATCGTTTGGTGAAATAAGTTTCTAGGGAAACAAATGCACGTAGCTTAAGCTTAGATTTATCATACTAAGTCTACACTAAGGGTTTGTATTAGTATTCTTAGTTTTCACCTAGCTGTGCATCACTTACACTTACACAGTAATAGTAGTCGATTCTTAAAATCGATTTTTTTATTAGAAATATTTTATATGAATGGAAAAACATACAGAAACACAGAAAATGGACCAATCGCCCTCAAACTAATAAGATCCGGTTTATCGATCGTTATTTTTAGATCGGTTTGGGCAGAAGCAAATTAATTGAAAATATGATTTACAAAATATAGCAGGTAACGAATATATATAAAATCAGCTGTTGGCCATCATTTAAACTGTAATATTAATTGTAACATATTTGAAACAATCTAGAATTATTCGGTAGTCAAGAACGTCGTTGTCTTCCTGTCCTTGTCCCCCTCTACGTGGGGTGCACCAGATTTTCCTTTCCTTAATCCATCTGATCATCAACCTACCTTATGTCGGCACAGTATGTACTCGTCCGTACATCTCTATCGGCCGTCATATCTGAATACATCCCCTTACGCATATCCTCTTCTCACACAATCCATCCATATTTTCTTTGGTCTTTCTCTATCTTTATAGGCACTAGTCAATCGTCATTCCAGTCTCAGTTCCTTCTCAATCATGTCAGCTTTCATGGAATCCTATGCCTTAGCGGTCTATCTTTCCATTCAGCTTTGAAAATCTCTATGTCAATTGAAATTCCTTTCCCCTCATAACATGGCCTTACCGATCTAACATACCTATGCTAGTAATCTGGAACATGATAATATTTAGAAGCGCGTGACACGTGTGCATAAAATTGGCTATAGGACCTTGAGCATGGGTTATCTGATTTCAAATTGTGTTTGCTCCACGAGGATATGATAACAAATCGTATTTTTTTGTTATTCATATAAGCTAATATACATTCATTGTTAAAAGACGTTCATTTTTTTCTTTTTTATCGTAACTTCGTATCTAGTTTTCTTTGTGTTGGTTTGTTATGATTTAAATTTTATTTTAATGTAAGAATATCATGACTAAAATTTATAAAATTGTGCTAGAATAATTTGCTTAAAGAGAAACATCGTTGAAAAATTAATTAAGTTCGTAAAGTGCTTAGTAATGTGGTTTTATGTTTATTACAAACTACGGTGGACTAAATGTTGTCAAAGATTTTCCTCTTATATTTTCATTAATATCATTTACTATATGTGAATATTTCTTTTCTTTGCAGCGACAAATATCCAATATATTAGCCAAAGGTTTAAAACGGCCTCATAGTGATAACATGTATCCATATAAGGAAAGCATTGATATGAATTCTAGCTTCTGCTTTAAATAATTAAATTTATTTATGAGCATCTTATGGAAATAGCAAAGAGGATTGGTGGCTCAGATGTTTAGCACCAAACCTGTAACCTGCAGGTCCGGGTTCGAACCCCGACATATACCAATGTGTTTTTCGATTTTCGAATTTCATATGTATATTCGACGCTCTGGGTTTCGACTGCAGGATAACTTGTATTAATACATATAACAGTCTCTGTTTTCTCAAAGAGAATGTAAGGGATGGCAATATGTATTAATATGAGCAATGCATTGAGGCGTTATGTGATGACGATGATGGAAAACAACGTGATGCGACCTGAACTAATCTGCGAAGAAATTCAAAGATGTAGTCAACCAATTGTGATGCACTGGTCAGCGCGGTCGAGTAAGGCCAAGTCACCCGTAACTTAGGTTATGCTCCGAGACCCTCCGTGGGGACTAATATAAGCTGACAACATGTGACAAGTATAGTTTTAAACATGAATGTGTAAGAGGTATATGGGTAGGTGTAGATCTAAGAGATGAATGGATTGCTTGAAAGGTGACGTGATGAAGGAGGTAGTGGCGACATTAATGAATGGTCGATTTGGAAGATTTTGTTGTGCTGATCATACAAATTATGGAACTAACCTGAAACTAAAGTGGCTATGATAGAAAATAAACATTTTCATATAACAAACGAAACATGTTTGAAGTCATTATGTACTTACTAGCGATCGCTCGGAAATCCGTTCGCGCGGAATTTAAAAAAAACATAATTAGTAGCCTATGTGTTCTTCCAGCCTTTGTTTTATATGCGTGCCAAATTTTATCGAGATATGTTTAGCCGTTTCGGAGATACCTTCAAAAATCCATCCATCTATCTAAACATTTGCATTTATGTTATTAGTAGAAAGTTAGATGCTTGTATGTTGTATTGATGTTAAGCATTTATACGGTAGTTAAATAGATAAATGGATGGAATTAGTCAAAAATGTTACGTAGACCACTTTAGTTACAAGTTAACCAATTATGGCTTTGTGTGTAATTTTATTGAAAGAAATGATTCGTAAAGCAACTGTATTGTTTGTAATTTTACTAAGAGAAAGGATTCGTAAAGAAACAATTTAAGGATTTATTTGAACAAAATAGTGCAATAATATTTCTGAGCAAAACTGATGCAATAATGAACGTATGGTTTGATTGGTCGATTACAAATGAAAAGCATAAATAAGTTTTGTATTTTAATTTGCAAATGAATGTATTGCTTTTGCATGGCTTTTCAAAATCTTCATAATATTTTAAATTATTAATTTTATACCTTTAGGGGATGAAAAAGGCCAAGGCGCATGGCATCGGCCTTCACACCGAGGAAGAGATACTTGATTTTGGAAGGTATGACATGCGCGTGCTGTCCGAATTTCTCGAAGACAAGCCTTACTTCTTTGGTGATGAACCTACCCTGGTAAGTTTTTTATTTCGTCCGTTAGTAATGATAAAGGTTTTTTATAAATGCATTCAATATTTATAAGAAACAATATCGTTTGTGTGTTAAAATTATTCCAGGAAGGTATTTTATCGATGTGATATGTACGTGTATATTAAGCAACATTAATTATAACTATAAACATTTCAATGGAACGGAAAGGATGTTGCTGATTGTTATTGTAAGAATCAACAAAAATGTTTACGAAGTCTTATCAGATATTGATCAATCAATTTTTGTTATTCGTCTAAGTTGACGAGGGCTATGAACTTACATGCATTTATAATATTAGTAAGTTAACTAAAAGCAGCTCTTCAAGGCATAAATTCGAAAAAAAATGAACACAACTTTCTTATATATGTTATATTATATATATATATATATATATATACATATATATTACACTACTTATAACTCAAGAACGGCTTTACTGATACGGCAGAAAATTGGTGAGGTAGCTTAGAGGCAAGAGACGGACATAGGATACTATTTGTTCATTTTTTTTTTCGAATTTATGCCTATAAGTAAGACTATTAACGAATTTAGTCTTAAATTATTTGATAAAAACATAATCGATAAAAAAATTTTAGGAATTTTTTTAATGTCCGCTCTATAAATTATTTATGTGAAACTCTATAGTCACCATTTTCGTAAATTAGTTACTCGCATTCACTAAAATTCTCTTTGTTTTGTGTAAAACTTTTACTTTCATAATAAAACAGATTGCAACGTACGAGAATTTAAATTACAATGCAAATGTGTACCTTAGCTCTCTTAATATAAGAGCTAATATAACACAAAGAATTGAGCACTCAGCTAATTGCTGCAGCCCGCAAAAAATGTTTCTATATGTACATATATTCGTTGTTTTCTAAATTTAACTTTGCTAAATGTTCGTGTATTTTCGAATTATGGCTACTTAATTTATAATTATCAGATTTGTAACACTAAACAATTATTTTTTGGATCCTGAGAAAACTATGTAAAAGAATTAGATTTTTTGGACATCGTAAAATTATGTAGCAATACCAAAAATGTTTTTGGAAATATGCCTATGTCACAGATTTATATTTATCACGGTGTATAACGGACGCTTTTTAACGTGTCGTTAAATAAGGCCATGCGAATCGAATACGAACTTACCGTGAGTTTCTAACAACAACAAATCTATCTTTAAATATATAGCAGGGTTGGTAATAATCAAAATAATCATTCAACAGTTGGACGTGGTAGCGTTCGCCAATCTTGCTCAGCTGTATTTCATCGACAAGGAGGAGGAGCATCCTCTGCGCGATTTTATGAACGAATGTTACCCCAACTTGGTTGGCCTTGTCAACCGCGTGAAGGAGCGCGCTTTCCCCGACTGGGATGACATCTGCCGGATGATCGATGTGAACGCTCAGGTCGCCAAGCCAAAGGAGCAGGGGAAGGAGACTAAGGAGGGCACCGGCCCTGCTGAAAAGCAGCCGTTGGCCGATGATGCCGAGAAGGGAAAGGTAAAATAAAAACACACGTACACTTTGACTTATTTGAGACATAAACCACTAATTAAAATATTAACGATTTATCCGCAGTGTATAAATAATATGTAAAGATTTAAATTCTTTTTTAATCTACAAGACGATGTAATTAACAAATTAAATTTTTTGTAACTTTTGGATAAATTTAATCGAGAATTTTTCTTTTATCAACATTCATTGGCAACAAAATAAAATAAAAAAAAACAAAAAAGTTGTGAATATTATGTTTCAGAAGTAAACAATACTGTAAGATTTTTACACTTATTTTTAATTATTATATCTCTCTCCTAGGGCGATGAAAAGGAGAAAGACCAGGAGATGGAGCCCGAGGACAAGGAAGAGAAGTAGATGCGCAGCCGAAGCACCGGCCGTACGGTGGGCGAAACGCATACAACGCCCAACTATACGCATCGCGTATAATTAACGTCGCTTCGCCTACTGTACATTATTTTATTTACATTTATTAATATTTACATTTTAAGAGTCAGACTCGTAGTAGTTTCTGTATAATGAAATCATACAAATCCATTTGTCTTTCCCGTTTCTTTCAGTTGTCGATGGTCGCGCACCTCGAGGCAGTGTCTTGCGTTCTAATTATTTTATTATTTGTACGTCATTATAGATAGTTTAAGTCAAATTGGCGCGTGGCATACGTGTACACAGTGACTACATGGGGTTTTCAATCTTCTAAACACTTATATAAAAATCATATCTGTAAAAAAATACAACTTTAAGCTTTTGTGAATAGATTTTCATCAGTAAAAACTCTCGGATACATCGCATAGTCAAAGCCGTATTAATAACAAGGTAACGGGCCAATTTGAATTGAACTAAGTATATTTAGCTGTATGTTTGTTTGTTCGTGAATGTTGCGTATTGAGAATATTTTCCATTTTGTCGAGTCCTGGTTTTCGTTACGGTTTTGCTTATTTGATTTTTTATTCGATATAATAGGTGAAGGTTTAGAATTATAGGCATTACATATTCGATTTAATAATTAATTAAAAATTCGATTTTAAGGTACTTACAGGATTAGGTAATCTTAATTCAAAATATTGATTGTTAGTTCGTATGCACCGATTAGGTCTTGTCATTTCAAGATGTCTGCCAAATCTATAACTTATCGGCACGATAGGGAGCATCGCATGACGTATTCTTAATATTTAGTACCATTTTATTATTAAGAGAAAACCAACAATGGTCCCGATAAAGTAGTTAATATTCTTCATGTTGTGAAGTAGCTATTTAAATTAAATATTCTAGGATTATTGCTGCCGTACAAAAACGGTTTACAGTGGGTTTCTGATACCAAAACCTTTGTATAAATATGTTGTCATTTCTGACTTTCATCTTTGACGAGATAGATAACAATATGTTGTAAAAGGAGATTTTGGTCTTAGAAACCCACGATTAGTATCGTAATTTCTTATAGGTAATGTATTTAAAACGGAACAATGTTGTGTATTTCGACTGGTTTAATATCTCATTGTACTTGGTTTTACATTGTTGAATAAAAAATTTACAATTTACAAATTTTTGATAAAGAAAAAAAAATTAAAATTTCTGGAAGACTGTTTTTTCATATTAAGGTATTAATTACATAGTCCGTAATGTTTTGATATTGTATTCATTAAGGTTTATTATTAAATAAATTTGGTGTAAATGTTGTCGTGCGGGGATGCAGACGTAGCAGTTTTCGATTAGTCCAAATTAAAACATAACGACACATTAAAAGAAAAATGTAACTCTGGCTCAAATGCCAAGGATCTAGAACAGCACCATATTGTGTCGAATTTTAGCATAATTAAATTCAAGCCGCCATCTTGTAAACTTACGCCATTTTGTGAATAAGCTTTGGATCAAGCTTAGTGTGCGTCGCGCATTCCCATTTTATATTTTTTTTTTAAATATGTTATTTAACGATTTCTTTTTAATATATAAATTCTTCATCGACATTCCGTATTTAAAATCATCCCCAGTAGCGACTTTACATGTCTTGTAGGATTAAGTTAATATAAAAGGTCTTATTAGCATTGAGCATTTTAAAACAATAATAAAATTGACGAGAAATATCAGCTTTATATTTAAATCTTTAAAGCAAAATGCTCAATGAAATTAAAACCATTTAGATTTAATATAATTATAAGGGTTATAGACATAGTTTTAAGTAGTAATTTCACCAAATATTGGTTGAAGTTACGCATTTTTCAGTTTGTTTTAAATTTTTATTTCATGTTTTTTGGGGTAAGGTTGACAGTAAAGTCCCTCCCGACAACTGCAAAACATCACTGCCATAAGTAAGTTGAAATGTAGCTTAAATATTATGAAATGTAGCTTAAATATTATGAAATGTAGCTTAAATATTATTAAATGTAGCTTAAATATTATTAAATGTAGCTTAAATATTAACATTTAGTATAAGATTTAAACATCGCCGGTTAACGGAACGATTTTTAACATAAGTAACTATAAGTTTCCATTTAAGAAATACAAAATAGTTGTTTATTCTGTTATGGAAAACAGAAATATCAACATGTTTTTGTACAATTTCAGAAATGGAAACTCATAGAGTTTTAGGCTATGGCAAATTATTTCAGCTTATTAGTTTAACTTTTCGCTTCCGTTAGTTGGATGTTTGAATTTGTGTGTATGTAATTTGATAACAAAATATTTAGTATGGGATACGAATGGATGAGTGTTTGAACTTTAGAAACGCCATTTTCATCTTTTAAAACTATTTTGCTCGCTAAATCTGCTACTAATTAATATAAATAAGAGTTTCCATTGCCGAAACACTTGTACAAAGACTTCTCTATGTTTCTTTTTGAAGAAATTGAGATAGGCATATTTGTAGTGGTGTTCCAGCAATGAAAATATAGGTTAAGAATATAAAATAACCAGTCTAGATGTAAGGAATGTAAGGACGTAAAGAATGCCTGTAATATCGAATGCTCAACAACTCGCGACAAGATGACAACTGGGAAACGAAACATTAGATGAATGGATAATTTTAATATCTTTAATATAACATCTTAGATTTAATCTATCCATTTTAATCTCAATATTATGTAAGACTCATTAAGAGTCATTCATTCGTAGTGCTAATATACAAATTAAATCTTAGTTAAGTCTTATTCGAATATGTTTATATTAGGCGTGTAGTTATTGTTTTTAAGACGAAAAAAAAATTATGTAACTTTAATTAAATTGATATTGTTTGAAACATTTTTTCATTATATTCATTCGAAATTCATTGATTGTCATTTTTCTCATTATAATTAATGTATTTAATATATAAGTAATAGGTTAATTATACAATTATATAGAACATTATTGTTCGGCATTATGTCGTTTTTAACTGAGCTTTCAGTGGACGTATTGTTCTAGTAAGTTTTCAATGTAATATTCTGTCTAATTTAAAAATAAAGTGTATACCTTATTGATACTGCGAGTGCTCGGATTTATCAGAAGCTATTCTTATAAATCAGAGCAGAGCAGGTTTGTTTCATTTAAACGAATTCCTTTAAAACAAAACTATAAGTACAGTGAAGTTTGCTGTCGGTGTATCGCTTACATCCAACGCAACAATTGCGCGTGTTGTACACCTTTAATTACTACATCACACTATATAGTTCAAAAGTTACAAAATATGTAACTCGAAGTTTTTTTTAATGTGACATGGATAGTCCACTTTATTTTACTAGATGTGCCCTAAACTACGAGCGCGTGAAAGACTGTCTTCGGGTAGCAATGACTTAGGCTAATTATTTTACATAAAAATTTAAAACATTAACACCTTAAAAATAACTTTCAAGCTTCTGGCTGTAAAACAAATATCGACTTCCATACAAATTACCATCCACTACTACACTTTATCTGCTTTAAAAAGTACCCTATGCCCTTTCTCAGGGTCTAGACTATCAGTGTACCAAATTTCATTTAAATCTGTTGAGTAGTTTTGATGTGAATGCGAGACAGACAGACACAGTTACTTTCGCGTTTATAATATTAGTAAAGATTTATGGCAAGGGACGAAGTTTAAGTTCAATGCGAGGTGCAAGTAATTTTTTCTGTAACATGAATACCGCGAGAGAAGGCGACTGTACTTAATACAGTTCCTATCATAAATTGCGTATTTCTTACTAATATTATAAATACGATAATTTGATGTTTTTTACAAGTTATCTGCAGAACAGCTGAATCTGGAACAACAAATGAACGTTGTACGAGCGACAGTTCTAAAATAAGTTAATAAATATGAAATTTACCAAAAATGCACCCGCATAAAACAATGAAAATAAATTATAAAAGTTTAAAATACGAATCATTATAGTCATGTCGCAATTTAATGATAAGTTTAAGATAGTCCAACTCGGATCGATGAGTATCTTATTTTGGGATCCAAATGAATTCATAACACCACTGAATATAAAAGAGCTGATAAATTAAAAATAAATTTTATTATCCATATTTCTGATTTATAAAAGTAGGTTGTTGTCAGCTCTTATATGTCGTGTTAGATTTAGGGGTAACAAGGTCTTAGTTAACTTCTCGGTGCGTGGACATCCCGTGACCCTCACAGCACCTGAGGATGGCCACCGTAGGGTTTTTAGTGAGTAGGAATCTCACATAACCCTGTCTTTCCCCGAAAAGGCAGGGTATCTTTTTGAAGGTTTCAATAAAAGGCCGTAGCCAACCATACTGGTCCAGTGCACATTGATGGGCTTGACACATGCCTTATAGGGTAAAAATAAATCAATTTAATCAAAATATGAAAAGGAATTAATGTTTAGAGCGTTTCACATGGTTAAATTTCGCTGTCATCTGCGACAGCTTGTAAGGCTTGAAATATGCCCGCGGAAGACTTCGTACGTATGACAAACAGGTTTAAGGTTATACCGAGCCGTTTGCCTTTAAAAGACAATCAGGAGATTTCACGACATTTTTTTGTTTTATCCATAAAAAATGGATGGGATCGAGGAAAGGACACCAAGTTTTTACCTACTATTTCAACGCAGCGCCATCTACTAACTAAATCATGGACTACTGCAAAAAAATTATCGAACAGCGCCATCTAGTTTTTATAAGGAATATTACTAGCAAGACTATGAGACTGAGGAAAACACTAATGGCACAATAGATGGCGATAGTTTGTTTAATCATACGTTTTTGCATACTATCTAAAGCAGCTTTAATAAGGATTTTAAAATAAAGGTTTTGCTTGAGGTTGTGGAAAGGCAGCTCTTGTGGCGTCTGTATAATACGTAAGGTTTTTTTTATGTTATAAGGTGACATGCATTTTTTTAAAGTTTCATAATTATGGGAGCATTGGTTTAAGTAATTTTACTAAAAGTGGTCGCAGACGATAGCGAAAGGTAGCGTTGCCACTTAGCGTACGAGGAACAGAGGGGTTTACTGGATATACTTTATCGGGGACAAAATCCCACATAACTACCGTGTCCCTCCCCGGGATGCGGTGTATGCAGTATACATAAAACATTCTACTCTGAATAAAAAAATAGTTACGCTTTTCCTTTTTAAACACCTTTGAGTATATTGTACTTGTAACTTATAGACTAGAAGTTAATTTGCGACTTCATTGTGGCGAATATTCTCGACAGTATATCATTAATTAATTATGTAAACCTCCATGCTTATTTGTTCTCTATATAATAAATTGAAAACTTCGACTAATAATACAAATATCGAAGATTGAAAACAGAATAATAGAATGCTTTTTTTAATGCTTCCGATCGCGGATGTTTGTTTAGGAAAGGTTTGTTTGCGATGTAATAAAAAGCATAAAATTCTTGTGATATTTTTATCGTAAGAATGAAACGAGAACATATTTAGTTAAACCGCAGTCGGATAAAATGTCGGACTAATTGTTGTACTCAGGGCTGTCACATCTTCGGATTTAACGTTGCGATGGGTTATGTTTTACATTGTGAATGTCTATTACTTATTTAAAAAAAAAAAACGATAAATTGCATACAGGATAAATTTTAAGACTATGGGTATGATAGGCTTCAAAGTGGTTAGATATGTCACTATAGACGCAAATGAAACATAGGTTGCCAAATACCTTTCGTCGTTTCTAAATCACTGGGCATAAATCAAATAAAATTGTGACAGCACACTACCGCACTTCTGTCAACGTCAAAAAATGCCTCAAGTTCTTTTTTTGTACAATAGCTGTCAGGTCATTTTCTATGTCTAAATAGTTTTTAGAGCTGGATCTGCGCGAGCTACAAGCGACGGACTGGCAGGAGAAGGCGCAAGACAGGCGACTTCGACGATCTCTTGTGTCAGTGGCCAAGACCCACTTTGGGTCGATGCGCCAGCGGAGTAAGTAGTAGTAAATAATTTTTATATGTAATCTGACAGAACAAATTACGATAGTAGCGCCTCTCTTACCGGTTTAGAAATTCTTGTTTGCTTATACATTTATTAAAAGTTGACAACCCTAGTTATACTTGCATCGCAATAATTCAAATAAGCTCAGAGCAATAAGTTCAGTTTATTAAAATTTGCTATCGTTGGAGTCTGCGAATTGTGAAAAGTATAAATCAAGCACGAATTGTATTCAACGGTAGAGGTTCCGTACTTAAAATAGCCACATAGGTCAAGGGTTCTATTATTTTATAACGGAATCAAGGATATACTAAAAATATTTTTTATTTGTAATTTAATAATTAGATAATACTTATAAATAGTTTTATTTCTTATCATACTGACCTTAACAATCATATAAAAATGCAAATAAATTTCGTTGCTTTCGCTCGAATTTTATAGCCGATGTTCGTTAAACGGATTTTATTTAGGTGAGACGCGCTTGATAAAGTTAATTGACTTCCGATTGTTTACTTCGAATTGGAGTCAAAAGTGTTTTTCAATATTTATGGTTTTAGTGAAAATATTTATTTTAAACTAAATATTTAGTTGAAACAATGCAGTGCATTACTAACATCAAAATAATATCAAGTAATGTCTTAATGGAAATAAATAGTTGCAAAATAGAAAAAAATAGGTTTAGTTTTTTGGGACACAAACGATTTCTGTCATCCTCGGAACAATCTCCCAAACATCAAAATATGTTTAGTGGAAGTTAATAAATGGAAGATTTTAAAGGTACGCGTACACTGGCCTGCGTTGGATTGCTTGTTAATAAATGTCGTCTAGGAGCTTCGGTGGCTCAGTGGTCAAGCACTTGACTTGCACTCTGCAGGTCCTCGGTTCGAACCAGCCATGTACCAATGTGTTTTTCGATTTCCGATTTACATACGAGTATGTACATTTATCCGACGTTCTTACGGTGAGGCAACCTGCACATATCTGAGAAGAAATTCAAAGATATGTGTGAAGTCAACCAACCCGCACTTGGTCAGCGTGGCCTAATCACCCTTAACTTAGGGTAGGCTCCGAGACCCTCGGTGGGGACGTATAGTGAGATGATGAACTGTCGGTACGTCCAGCGCGGGCTAATGGACGCGTACCTTAACAGTAGGACACGGACAGGAATTGTATAACAAACTAAAAGTACACATCAAAAGCTCCCGGCATGCAATATTACACGATATTAAACGCGGAAGCGTATTTAATTAATAAAAGTTTATCGGACTAACTCTTGCTACGAGTTAACTGTGAATTCAACAGTTCTCGGCCCTCCGTTACTTGCATTCAAAATAATTCATGCGTCTCTAATATCAGAGAGCGTATTTGTGCAAAATAAATATCTTTCACTGGACATACTACGTGCCAGGTTATATTATTTATGTCAATAGTAGCCTCGTATGCGAGTGATTTATAATACTGTTGGTAATAGATTTTTTATTAGTATTTTCAAAATAAAAAATTGATTGTCTTTTATTCCAAACAAACAAAAGAACTATTGGAAGGGAGAGAAACGGTGAAGAGTATGCTTAAAAATACGACGGCTCCTATGTAGGCTCGTGTCTGCTTTTTTATACGAGAAGGGGGTGAACGAGCGGCGGAAACTACGGCGTGATCCACGACACCAATGGCACATCTGTAGCAAAATTAGGGAGATTTTTTTTTCAATTATAATTATATGAATATAAGGCATCGATGTTAGCGAACAAATATTCAACAGCGCTCATTACAGATGAGAAGTTCTGCGCTATTTGTAACTCGACGAATACCTTTCGATTGTGGTTCAGTCGGGCGTGTATCCCAAAACGTTACCACTTTAACTTGATCCACGAAAAGAATCGTATTACACGGCACATACATGTCTACTGAACTTATTGGACGTGAATGGATCCAACTTGATATTAATGTTAAAAATGACAATCGTACTTTGCTTGAAATAGGAATTTTCTGTTAACCACAATTCTACTGCTTTTGATTTTCCAAATCACGTTAATACTTGTAGAAAATTAATCCTCTAGATATTGTTAGCTGCTGGCTGGTTGTTTCAATAGAATTTCTTTTTATTGAATAAATAAAGTCTCAACCAATCATACGGTCTTTTATAACACGAGGGATCTCGGAAATTGTTTACCTGACAAATGAAATGGTAGAATATTGCCAAACAAGTCGAAATTATTGGTCGAATTCCCATTGGACGTGTAGCGTTATTGCGTTCACTTGTTTATCTACATAAATTTATACATACTTGCCACATATTATATACTTTCGGAAAATGATCATTAATTTTAAAATTAATATTTTCATCGAAATATTTTAATTTTAATATATCGTCAATATTGACTCATACGCTGTGCTTTGGACCGTGAACACGGCCGGTGAAATTCACCGAAACGTCTCTTTTAAATGTTCATCCCGATATATGAAAAGTTAAAGATTATACTTATTGATACGAGAGAATAAAATCTCTTTATTAATAAAATGTTATTAACATTTTATTCTATTTATTTAGTAAGTTTTTAATTAAAAATCTGTCAAATAAGAAAGACCACGCCTAATGCTAAAACGGAGCGTCGGTGGCTCAGTGGTCAAGCACCAATGTGTTTTTCGATTTCCGATTTACATATCTACATTTATCCGTCGTTCTTTCGATGAAGGAAAACATCGTGATGCAACCTGCACATATCTGAGAAGTAATTCAATGATATGTGTGAAGTCAACCAACCCGCACTTGGCCAGCGTGATTGACTATGGCCTAATCACCCTTAACTTAGGGTAGGCTCCGAGCCCCTCGGTGGGGACGTATAGTGAGCTGATGATGATGAATGCTAAAATTGAATTTCGCTGCCGCGCAGTTACGTTGTTATGCCGCACTGTAAATGTGTAATTATATTATTAGTATTAAACTTATATTAAAACGGCTAAAACACACACGTATATTCGTCCGGTGGCGACATCGACTAGTTTCGAGCCCATCGGGTACCCTTCATTAGGGTGAGTGGGACTGGTATTATTTCGCGGACGTGGCCTGTCGCTCACTGATATTTGAGTGATTATTGATTACATACGTGAGTGTTTTAGTCGTTTTTATATAAGTTTAATATAACGTTTCACGAAAGTATTTTAATATTTAATATTGTTAAAGACACAAACAGTCTTTGGTATCTTCAAGATACCCTACTAAAGTTTCATCAAAATCTGACCTATAGCATGTGTTCATTATATGTATTTTAGTGGCATTATAAGACAAAATTCCTCGCAATCAACAAGTTCTTACAAAGAGTTACATATGTATACTTACATTGAGTTAGCTTAATTATCTGATATTGACAATATCAAGTTTTGTAAACTTGTTACCCACTATTATTTGAAACAAGAACTAATTGATAAATAATTAATTTTCTTCAATTTAAACTTGTATACTAGCATACAAACTTTATAGCGGTTTACAAAGTTGCACGAGATGCTGTGTAGAATATTAGGTTTTGTAGAGACTTAGAGACGTGGGGGGCGCAGCTAACCGAAAGCGACTATAAAGTCTGAATCCTATAATACAACTAGTTCCTCAATACTTTGAAACTAATATCGAATGACTATCAGAGGGACCGGACGACGCTTTTAATTATAAATAGTTTCTTGTTAATGTTTAACTGTCTTAAGGAAATTTCTTATTTCCTAACAAGGACCAATCTTACTAATATTATAAATGCGAATGTTTAAATGGATAGATGGAAGGATGTTTGAATGGCTAGAACGGCCGCAAAACATACCCTGGAAGAACACATAGGCTTTTTTTAAAAGTAAATTAAGTTTTTTGTATAATTTATAATACAAAACAAAATATTGAACTCAGAGAAAATAAATGAAAAGTTAAAGAGTTAATGAAGTGAAGTTACGATACGATTTTAATGTAGTTACAAAAATATTGTTCGCTTAAAATGTGAATTTGAATTGTCATCGTCAGTCGTTTCACATCAGCGATCATTCATTTCACAGTCTAGCAGATATTTAAAATAGAATAACTCATTTGAACTTAAACTCAAAATTTACTAAACATCTAGTCAGTTTTAAAATAAATAAAAATAATGGCACCCCTTTCAAGCAAAACTTTCGACCGAAAATTTATTTCAAAATCACAACGTCAGTAGCGGATCAGTGGCGGAGTTACACGGTAACACAGATTAAGAAAAAAACAGACGAATTGATAACCTTCTTCTTTTTGAAATCGGCTAAATAGATGTACAGATTATGAAATATATATAAATTTTTGTTAAAACTATAACATCAAATCCCTAATAAAATTAAATAAAAATGTTTCCTTTGTTCTGCCAGTATTGTATGAAATAAGAAAGAAATTATAACGAATATGAAAATAATAAAGAGTAAAGACTCAGGTTATTTTACACCACAATTATCCGTTTCCCAAAAAATGTCAGCTCGAAAACAATATGAATTTATAACATACATAATATCAAAAGCTACCTACGTCTCTACATTGTATTATATTATTGGTAATAAACGAACATGTAAAAAAGACTAGCGGTCGCCCGCCGACTTCCGTGCAGAATAAAAAAGTAGACTTATAATATGCCAGAGTGCATCAGCACCTTAAAGTCTTGTCAAAATCAGTTCAGCTGTTCCGCAGGATAACCATAACACACGCGACCTTGCAGAGAGACATACAGACAGACGAATATGTTAAAAATCGCCTTTTAGTTACAACAACGCATATACATCATGTGTACAAAGTATGTATTTTTCTTCTTCTACGTTACATACAAACACTCCAATTTCATTAATATGTAGTTATTGATGGAAGGTAAAATATTTAATTTGGATGTCATATATATTAACTGTAAATTAATTTAATAATTGCGATCACTGGACTGAATTCACGTTGAAAATTTTTAAAATGGAATTTAATACTCTTGTGTTATGAAATATCGAATAGTAGCGAGCAATTATCGACTATCCTCAACAACGAGGTACGTGACTGGAATAACTTGTACACTTCAAATATTCTCGTATCAATTATCAAGAAAATGGTACAGAACACAATTGAAGTTCACTTCAAAGAACTTATAAGCTATTAAACCTCTTATGAACCGTCTATGAAATATCAATTTGTTCGAGATTTTATTTGTGTAAAATCTTAAATTATAATTTTATTTACATTCCTTTTCTAATTTACTTAATTATAATCTAACTAAATAACTAACCACTACAAAATGAATTAATTAATTAATACTATATTAAATATATACTTAAACTAAACCAAACTATATAATATAAAAAATCGACCCCAAATCGCTGCGGTCGCACGGTAATTACTTAATTTGTGTTATTACTATTTTCTAGATAATTAGGTACCAATTTGTCCGAGGCTGCTGAGCGATCGCGTGAAAGGTCCGATCCCACCCGGCGACGACATCTCGGGGCAGCTGTGCTTCTCCCCCGGTCAACCCGGTAGTGATGTTCCCCCTATTAAGGGGTGTTTTTGATGGGGTCCTTAACGCTCAAGCGGCCCTGACAAGGTTTAATCCAAGTGTACGATGGAGCTGGACCCAAAAGACCTAGCTAGGCGTTGGAGGGTGGCGGTTGTGTTTCGAACGGAGATCCCGCCTTCCCCCTTGTTAGCGCCGGTGGCGAACGCCGTGGAGTTTTAGTCGGTGCAAGCCCGACATAACAACTTTTGTCCCCGCAAGGATGTTATGCGAAAGGCATTTCCCCACGATAAAAAAGGTACCAATTTGTCTAGAAAATTCTAACTCATAATAAAACTTTGAATCGCTAATCTTACTAATATAAATGCGAATGTTTGGATGGATGGATGTTTGTTTGAACGTATCTGGAATTCGGCATAGATGTAGAACATAGTCTGGAAGAACACATAGGCTATTCTTTCTCTCCGCCTAGCTTGCATCCCACATAGGCTTGTAATTAAGTTTTTTCTTAATTCCGCGTGGGCGGAGTCGCGGGCGACAGCTAGCAAACTAATAATTAAGTGTACAGACACAATCGAGTCATAGATTCGTAACCCACAAGTTTAACGTTGTGTATCATATACTACCCAAATCAAAATTGCACGGCCGCGTTGTGGAACGATCTGTCCTCGGCGGTATTTATTTTTACTGATTACTTAGGATCCTTTAAGAAGCGAGTATTTCCTTTTTAAAAGGCCAGCATCCCATCAGCATAAGCCTGTTCCTCTGGTCTTGCGGATGTCCGTATGTTTCCGCTGCAAATTTGCATGTATTATGCAATTTAAAAAAATTAAGCTTAAGTTTATAATTTTAAATTCGAACTCACGTTTCTGTACCGTCATAACCATTTGGTTATTTGTCAGTTGCAATATTTTGCAAGTTTTTAAACGTTACTCCAGATCCGCTTATATCCCGCTGTCGAATGTAGACGACGATTTAAATATATTTAAAAAGATTCCCGGGAAATATTCGTCGATTATACAAGAAAACTTCACTGAAAATTGCTAGTTCCGGATTTTCAGATACAGGATGTTGGATGCATTTCCAAGAATTTTAATAAATGGTTTTCGTTAAGATACACCTTTAAACCACAGATAACATAGACTGACGTTTAAAAAGATATTAAAAAAATATTCCTAACGGTTTAGTTTCAGAAAAATGTCACGTCTAATTTATTGAAGTACTAAAAATATCGCGCTAAATGTAAGTCACTTCAGTATCAATATATTCTGAAACTATTCCAACATTAGTATTCCGTTGTTTTCTATGTAGACCAATAATACCTTAACCTTATTTGTTTTCCACGTTTTTCCTCTATCTTAATAATATGATTATTTATGTAGGCGTCATAACGTTAAGTATGTCAACTACCCCGTTGAATCGATGACACATGGTTTTGTCTTATCAAGTAACATACGTAGATTTGTGAATAATTTACCTTATCTGACATTAGAGGGAGAGAGAGTGAGAGAAAGAGAGGTAGTAGTAATGCCAAACTAATTTTAAAAAATTAAACGTATTATACTTCATCTTTCTTTGTTACGCTCACTTTAAAATCGAACGGGAATACCTTCAAGTATTATTACATTCCTTTGCAGTTCGCATTATGAACAAAGAAGCAAATCTCTTCGTACAAAAGGCGTACTAGAATATTTTAAAAAATATTTAATATTGAATATTAATAAGAGAGTTACTAAATTAAAAATGTCTGTAATTTTACTCGATCCTAGATTCTCTATATTTAAGTAAAAATATATTAAATCTTACTAATATTACAAATGCGATTAGTCTTTGCTCTATTAGCGAGATTTCTCTGGCACCCTCTTTTTTTCAGCATGCCTTTGGAGGGGGATAACAGGGTTCTATGAGTAAGTATAATTTGTAGACCTGTAGCGCCCCTTTCTGATTAGCGCTCTGGACGTTCACCCACCGCCGGCTCTGAATGCTAAAGTTTGGATGTATATTTATTACCACGTAACAATCGACGTCGTTTATTGCGGAGTGAAATGGCAATTTGTCATAGCAACATATTATTTAAATACGTGTTAAATTATATTCTATAGTTAGATATTCGATCATAAATAAGAGTAAAGATAATTCGACCTATCTGAAGTAAAGAGTTATATCTCTTAAAAAAATCATAAGAGATGTAACTGTTTTTTTCGGATGGTTCTAATTAAGTGTGCTTAGGAAACTATCCAGCTTACGTTAGCAGTGTTTAGTCGCAGCGTTATCTAGGTTGCGTTAGAGAATGTGGCGCAACAGGATAAACGGTGATGCGCTGGCCCCGCGCCAACGATTCTATTGTTTTTAAACGTCAGTTAATCTCTCTGCTTCATTAAAACAGTGCTAACGTGAACTTGCTATTTTTAAAATAGAAATGGAAACTTTTAAAAGCATTATTCTTACTTTTATTACACATCGTACTTGTTAGGAAGATTATTAGTGCATCTTGAAGTAGGCAGTTCTGATGACAATCTTTTCTTAGTGATCTTACCACTATTATAAATGTGAATGTTTGGATGGATGGATGTTTGTTGGAAGGTATCTCCAGGACGGCTGTATGGATGTCGCTGAAATTTGGAATAGATGTAGAACATAGTCTGGAAGAACACATAGGCTACTAATTAAGTTTTTTTTAAAGATATTTTTTGTTATCTCACTGGAAAATCTGACTGATTAAATACTTAATTAAAAATGTAGTGAAAGTTATGTAATGAATTTTGTATAGTCCACCTTTGGATAGGTGGATACAAATAGATTCGTTCAGTGTACTCGTTACGATCTCTCGAAATAGAACATCCTACGGCAAGATCTGACACCAACTATGACTCGCGAATGAAAGTATAGTTGGCAAAAAAATTTAATAGATTTAATTTAAGCATAGTTTTTTCTCGATTGACAGGAGGGTTATGTGTTTAGTGGATTGTAAATATGAAGGTGTGTGGCCCATTTTATTATCATCTGGAGCGTAAAGGTCGGAACCGATTCTGGGTAGGTTCAGAACGAGTGTCATACAATCAGTTAAGTTTATCGATTTTTCAGGCATATATTAAAAAAATAATGCAGTTTAATATGCAACGAAATGCACAATAAGTATGAGTATAATCATTTCGTCTAAAGAAGTATATTGCAATGAAGCCAGTTTTGTTTTTGTATTCTGTATTTAAATTATTGGTATGGATTATTTTGCCAACGGTACTGTACACTATCAATCAGTGCAACTCCGGAACTTCTCCTGATACCATTGATTCCGGATAATACATAACAACATTTAGATTGGATAAACCAAATCCGTAATGACTTCGGATACCAGCTCCGTATGCATACGCTAATTGAGAGGCTGCATGCAAACACTCTAACCGGCTCAAATGTGTTCATCCGTTAAATTATTTAGCGTTAAGTAATATACATGTAATTAAACATATAGGTACATCTAAAATGTATTATGTTTCTTACTTCTTCTTAAAAGTGCCATCGACAGGGCAACATACTGTGAAACCGCGACTCTCCCCCCAAAGAGGAGATTCTTTCCATAGCAATGGCGTAAGTTTTTAAACAGAATATTCTTTTTAATGTAAGCTATATTTCGCCTTTATTGTATACGGATACGTTAGATTTTACTTTTTGGTACTTAGGAGATGCAACCCATACGCATAACCGAGTTTTATAACAATTTACTGTGCAGTTTTGTCATATATGCGCTAAGGTTTGCCTAAAGCATATGCGTGTTAATTCAAAACTGTAATGCAAAACCCAACGTGTGTTTCCTGCATTACTTTCGTAATAAATTGAATGCAAAAGCAAGAATTTCACATTAATAAATTCGATATATGCATATGTTTTTCATTAAATGAAGCGAAACTATCGCCGTGATACAGCATGTCCGATGATGTGTGTAACGGAAAATCAAAATCCTTGGCCATTGATAATTGAACCAGCACAAATATTTATGACACGCGCCTTCCTATCGTCGACAAAAATGTACAAAACTAGTATTAGATTTTTAGTGTACATTTTTTATTGTAATACAAATTTTGTCGATAATATTACGATGACGATTGTCACAAACATTCGTACTTGGCCTACTACCTACCTACTACCGACGCCATTCATTCATCAACTACTGTTAGTTGATGAATGAATGGCGTCGGTAGATTAATTTAATTCTATTTTATTACAGCTTATTGGAACAAAGAATTTTAATTAATTAGTCTTCTCTAAGACACAGGACAAAGAGTTATAAGCGCTAGCATAATCACTGTCAAGTACTTTCCTTGAAGAGCTGCTTTGTTCATTTAGCACCCTGTATAACGTCATTCAATAAACGCTCCCGCCCTTCAACGTTCACGAATGGTTAGTTCGTCGAAATGTCATTATAACAGACTGTTATTAAACACAGATTCCCGTCTGATTTATTAATCTGTGCTGCAATAGTAAATTTTGGATGGTACTTCATTCAATTTCGAAGCGAAATTGTGTTTGCTTTGTCATATTTGAACGATGTGTATAGTCCGACAAACATATCACGATGGCCCCTACGTACAACGTCCTAAATGTAATTAAACTTTTCAAGAAATCAGGTGACGGCACTGAATTTTATATATAAAAATTGTATAAATGTTAGTTATATTGATTTCTTTCAATACACTAAAATACGTCAAAATAAACGAATTTATGCCCCGTTATATCCGTAAAAGACTCAAGCTGAATAGGTGAGAGAGGGGCTATTTCGCCAGGTTCTGTCTGGATAGCAAAATCTTAAGTTTGAATTCTATTCCTCTTAGAACAACTAACAATAAATTAGCGGAGATCGAAGATTTCTCCGATATTATCGATATAACGGGAATACTAATTAGCTTCTAGTGGTTTTATCTGAAAATGAGAATCTCTCAATTTAGTAGTCTCTTTTTCCGACTAACGGAAAGGCATTGCTTCTTTGATTCAAGACACGAACATAACTTAAAATTTGTTGTAGCAAACGTTCATTTTGTTCATTAAAAATAAAAGGCATTAGTTTATTGATTTACTAAACAATTATATTAATCAAAACACCACTCGATTCGTTTGAATATTACTTGTTGCAAATGAGTTTACTATTAACGATTCCTACAGCAAATAATTATTAACGCTAAGAGCACAGACCTCTAGCGAGGGACGGTGAGAAGCGCATTTGATCCGCAATGAGCTTCCATGGAATCCTCCGTCTGGGGAAAACCAATTTACTATTCAATCGATAACGTAAATAACGAAGCTAGTATACACTCAGCAATATTTAATTAGTTCAATTTTTTTTTTAATATAGTAATTTATCGACAAACACTCGATGCTTTGAATCTTTATTCCAGCATTCCTTACTTAATCAGTCGCTAAGTATAGTTTTCTCATATTAAATATATCCCAAAAGACTTGGCCACTTAAACTCGGTGCAGAAAGAGTTTTTACAGGCCTCGTAATACTCGTGAGAATGTTTTCGTAACATCAACAAAATTTTTATTAAAAATTTGTGCAGCGCCGCTACCGGACGTAAAGTACACCAACAATTATCATACAAATTATGACATATTTGGCGATAACGTTACGAAGGCCCGTGTTGCAAATATTCGTGCTACGCCCTCAGTTATGTGTAAGTAGCGTAACAGATATAAGATTATTTACGTAGAAATCATCGAATTGTTCTTGACGTTAAGGGTTTTCTTTCAGAAAAGGTTATTTTATATATTTTATTATAAAAGGAAATTTAAAAGAAAGTTAAATTATTCGTTACATATAGGTAAAAGAGATGAGATAGTAACACGAAATTAATCTAAATCAAATCTATTCATCATGTACTATATAAGAATCAATTGCTGTTCGTTAATCATTTTAACAATTTTAGTCTGTCTGTCTGTTTGTTTGTTCCGGCTAATGTCTGAAATGGTTGGACCGATTTTGACGGGCCTTTAATGGCAGGTAGCTGATGTAATAAGGAGTAACTTAGGCTAACTATTATTTTAGAAAAATTATTTTATTTTAGAAAAATGAATTAATGTTGCAATGTCTATGTACTGTCCAGCAGCTCAAGGACAGTATTTCATGCGGACAAAGTCGCGGGCACAGCTAGTTCAAACATAAAAATAAACAATGTGATAAAGTATTGAAAAGAAAAGGGCAATTCTCTTTCAATCCTATTTAAGGCCTGCTCAATTTTTTTTCAGTTTGTTTCCTTTTAAGATTCTTTCGCTTACTTTCCTGCTCTTGAGAGCTATTTCTTCTTGACTTTTTGCATTATTACCTAGGGAACAGATGGCTTAAGTCCGGACTACCTAAGAATGCTGGCAACCTTTTGTTGAAAAATTATTTTATATTAATAACCTATTTTAGGATTGTTTTAGGGAAAGACGAAAATAAAATATCAAAGCATCTATATGATAAGGACATTTATGAATTTTCCATTTACTAAATCGACGTCGAATATTCATACGATAGGAATAGAATTTAAAGTGCACAATTTACAGTTATCCTACCATTATTCGATTCAACGCATAACAATACCAAATTTCCTAACTACACCCAAAGTTTGTAAAATCTTACTGACCCTTAGTGTTCCGGGAGCTTTTCCGGCGCGCCTTGTAAGACTAAAGTGGATCCCGCTCCCAAAGTTGTCGTTAAAAGTTAGCGTTAAGTTATCTTGCAACAGCACTTGTCTCTACATGCAACAGATTTGATTTTCTACTTGTTATTTGCTCGTTTAATATACTTTAGTTAACAATTTATTTGTCATACATAATATAAAATTAATGTAAAAAAAATGTTCGTATGCCAATTTTTAATTTTAATCTACCTGTTCACTCATGAAAGGTAATAAATGTAAAAGACATTGTAACACGTCTTTGGGCATATGTCGCTTATCGCTCTCTCAGGACAATGAGTTACGGAAATCGTACAGAAATAGAATATGTAGTCACTAGGAAATGCGAAATAATTGATATATTTCGGTACGGTATATCGTCTTCGCATGAATTATTCCGCTGATATCCAGGATTCTATAGCGAATTAGCATTTATACCATTTGGTACGGGCAGTGGAGAGCGAGTTTAGAACCAATATAAGTTAGGACAAGCAATTATTATTTACCATATACTTTATCTGTACGCATGAATTCAAGCCGAAGCAACTGTACTAATTCATATAATTTTATATACACCATTCTTCACAATCTCTATTAAAAACAGAGTTACTTAGTGTTGTGGAAACGCAGGCTAAACGTAAACACAAAACTCTAAATATTTTCCACCAAAGTATTTTGAAGGTACATTTGGTATGGTAAATAGAATTTTTAATTCTGTAAGGATAAATATCAAAGTCTGTACGAAATGATGTATGAAATTAATTAATATCTGTGAGTTTTTGTTTCATTTTTCTTGCACAAAGGATTCTATCAAAACATATACTGTATACTTTGGTGGCCGTATGTGGATGAAAGCGATTGAGTTCTTTGTGCGCCTTGATTTTACTCTGTTGACTTTGTTCGCGTGCGACTTTTTAATTGCATGTTAACGAGTTTTCACCTGGATCGAAACCACAATTTCACCTTTGTGGCTATGAAAGTATCGATGATTGAATTTTGCAATGTACTCATATTAATTTTCAGACAGTTTCAACAGTGAAAATGAATATTATATTAACTTGAATATATTCTTTGAACGTATAAATGAAGAGATTTTTTTATAATTATAAACAGTAGTTTGTATACATATAATGCATACTTTTTCATATAAATTGTATATTCTCGTTTATTACGTAAGTGGCTATCATATAGTGGGAGATGCTTCAGCAGCTGAAGCAGGCGAGGTCGCGGACGAAAGCGCAAGCGTGCCCATGGCCTCGCCATGATGCGTAGGAGGAAGAGAGGGGTTTAGTGGGTATGCTTCCCATCCGGAAGAGAATCCCACATATCTACTCCCCCCCCTCACCCCCAGGGCGTGGAGTATGCATAAAACATTCCACTCTGAAAAAAAAGTGACTATTAATTACCCAAAATGATAATATGAACAAAAATGAGTTTGCTAATGTTTGAATTTTAAAAATCTGAACGTGTCAATGCTCTATTGTAAATTTGATAAAGGTTTGTTCGTTACAATTTAACTTCAAGATTCGAATAAATTACATCTTTTAAGAGATCTCATAAGAGATGTAATTCTTTTATTCGGATGAATTGAATTGTGAAATTTATTGCATTAATATCGTTCCAAATTCCTAATCAATTAATCTGGACGTGGCCACATACATGCGACGAGAATAGAATCGTATTAACGTTAAAATTGTTTCGCTAAATCGGAATTTGACGTTAAAGCGTTGGATAGTTTGAGGTAAATGATCAAGAGGTTTAATTTCCTGGATCGAATGTGAGCGCCAGCGTGCTTTGAGGACGTCACGCGTCTGTTTATTCAGTAGTGACAGCGCTGCTGATTGCATGAGGTTCCCGTTTTACTCGCCGTCTCCACTGCTCCCAGCACAACGTTAATTTGAACGGTTAAAGCGTGATTGAAACTTTATAATGAATACATTTCGTGGTAATGTTTACAATGTTATGCTGTGGCTAGATCTGAATTACCCCTTCACATGTTCGTAAACTTTTTGAGACTTTTTGTGTTAAAAATTGTCACTAAACCATTGTTTTTTTACTATAATACCAAGATAAAATAATAAAAAGTTTAATAATAAACAAAGAATTGGTTCCATTATTTACGAACCTTTAAAGTCGAAACAAAACTCCGAGACTTTTCCACTTTTAAGAAGAACTTTTCAACTTGGGTTTTATCTGGCGAGTTTTCCGTTTGTATTGGACATCGGTGTCGCTTTAAGTTTGCGATCTAACTTGGCTAATGTTAAGGAAATTAAGTAAATACACACTACTAAAATTTTGCACCCTATTGTTGATTACACGAACTGTGAGTTTCCATTGACATAATCGCATCACAGATATGGAAAAATGTTTTGGGATTGCATAATACGTTCGGCTTTAATAATTTGAGAAACGGAAGCTTTGGACGGTAGTTAGTAATAAAATATTTATGAACTATCATGAGACAAAATGTTTGCTAAATAAGATTTATCTTAGTAGTATTATAAATGCAAATATATTTATGAAAGGATAGATGGATGTTTGCTTGAAGATATCTCCAGAACTGCTCAACGGATATGGACGAAACTTGGCATGGATTTTAAATATAGTTTGGAAAAACACATAGGCTACTAAATTAAGTTTTTTTTTAATACCGCGCGGAGTCGCGAGCGACAGCTAGCATGATGTATTAAGGAATATACTTTTAAAATAAATCGTAGAATTTTCCGTGTACAATAACCAAACGGCTTCGTTTTTAGATTTTCAGAATTTTGATAACAATATTCACGTAAGCTCAGATTCTTAAAATTGAATATGGTAAATGTTATAGAAATATACTTCAAACGTGTACAAAGTACTCTTTGAAAATATCGCAAAAGAAAATATCGATTATTTTCTTCGAAAGAGCTTTGTGTGCGATCATAGAACTGTGAATATGATAATTTTAGTCTTTTTACCTCACGTACTCTTTTATAATCAGGAGGAGATGGGAAGGGGAAAGATTTGGCTTTGTTAATCCTTTTTGTGCACAAAATCTCTGGAGTTTGAATGTAGAAAAAACATGCTATCTTCTACCTTATTGTAAATATCTGTCATCAGGTTTATTACCTTAGAAAAAGACAAATTTTTTTTTTGGTATTATTTATCTCTCTATCCATAAGTTATTCTAGGTTCTATTTCTTTGTCGCCTCATTGTTTAGCAACCTTGTTGTCTGAGAATTTCCACTTTAAAACGAGCGGAATCTCTTTTGCATTATTTTAGTCTTTGTCTTGCGACAATACTCGCCCGTTGTTTGCTGTACTTCAATGGTTAGTTCAGAAAAATGGAGTTACCTATTCACATTTATTTTCGTATTAGCGAGCTCCTTGATTCGCGGGTTTGACTTACAAACAAATACTTTTAAGTTAGGCCAAATTACATATATACTTAAGAAATTTCATCATGATCTGTGTTGCAGTTTCAGAGTTTATCTCGTATATTTACCGGTCTAATTTTCAATTTTCATTTTCTTTGACAAAATAAAAATAACACTAGCTGTCGACCGCGACTTCGTCCGCGCGTAATAAAAATATTATACATAATTAGCCTCTGTGTTTTTCCAGACTAGGTTCTACATCTATGCCAAGTTTCAGAGAGATCCATTCAGCCGTTTATATGGGAAAAAGAAAAGGCCTGTTTTTAGGATTAGGAGAACATTTCAAGTCCAAGATAAGATAAATCCGTTCATCTGTTCTCGAGTTTTAGCGAGACCAACGAACAGCAATTGATTTTTATATGTATTGTAACATAACTTTAGTACACCTTATTATATCTTAAAAACTCAAACTTTTATCGTTTCAAATTTGATACAACATTATTAGAAATTTATCACGGATGTGAGAGGTAATTTTTTTATTTCATAAAATAACTTCTACACACTGACTCGAGCTCCGGTACGAAGCTAACAAATAATTGTACACACTCAGACATAGTTTATCGCATCTACGCGGTGCTGGAAAAAAACTTTACAACCAACTTTCGTGCAATTTCAACGCTTATGCGGGAAACTTGCGACTTGTGTAACTCAGGGATACGTCGATTGCAAAGTTTCACTGAGAAGTATTCAATTGTCATGTGCAAGTTATGACGTATGTATGTATACAGTCGACATAATATTTTTAACTACCTGTCGCCCGCGATTGCGTCCACGTGGAATTAAAAAAAGAACCTATGTTTTTCCAGACTATGGTAAGAGTCAATAACAAATATTCCAAGTTAGCGGCCAATCTTCAAGACTGAAAAGGCATTAGAAGAAGAATTGTGTGTCTCTACTATCGAAACTTATGTACAAAAAAATCCCATTCTCTTTTAGAAAATAGTATTTTATTATTAAATTAATATACATCTCAATATTGTTTTATTTACCATTTTCCAGATTCCTTTTTACTTCGCCATACTATACCTGCCTCAACATTAACATAATTATTTGAATACGATAATTTCCAAATAAGAGTAAAGAGGTTGTATATTTTGAATTTAAAAGCTTATTTTGTAAATAATAGGTTAGAAATAATTAGCAGTCACCGCTTGTTGGGACAAGAAAATTATTTGTCGATTAAAGAGGTTACTCGCGCTAAAAGTTAATTGTTTTCGGAAAATATCTAGCTTCTAGGAACTAAAGTCTTTATTAAACGACAGTGTAATATCAAGTTAAAATATAAACTGATGGCCATTGTCTCATCAACTTGGGAGGAGACACGAGTAATATACACTAATTTAACGGGGTGTTTTGAGAAACATCTGACGAAAAATGTTGTCTCTGTTCTTCCAAGGAGACTGAGAGAGAAGACGATATATTTCAGTACATGTTTTCGCAATGAAAACTGGTTATATGATAGTTTCAGGAAATTGTCAGACGAGGTAAAATATTATATTAACTTTTCGCAGTAACTTTATAAAGCACCGGTTTAATATAAAATCACTGGAAACACCGTGTCATAATTAAATATACTTTTAAACAGTAAAATTACTTTCATAATTATGTCTCATTAGGCTTTTAATAAAAGTTCATTTATTACCTATCGTCCAACTCTGTCTTTGTGAACTTTATTAAACGTTTTTTTCATAGAGAATTTATAAAGTAGTAAAAAATATAAGAAAAATCTTTCATCGAATTTAATTTAGACGTCTATTGCAGGACAGAGAGTATACATTACCACATAGATAGCTGTTTTAGTGCTGCACGTAGCCGTTAAGTGGTCTCCAACTTAATCTATACTAAGGGGCTACTTTTGTGACTAATTAACTGCTCTGAGTGCAGTAATCAATTTCTTAATCTAATGGACTCCTAACCTTAACCAAATTATCTGTTATAGACTAAGGCTCTTCGTATACAAGGCAACGTAAATCTTCGAGACTAATATTGTATGGTTGCTTCCCCAGAATCGTGTTGCGTGAGTTCCGAAAACAAAGAATCGTTTACGCCAGTTTTTATTTGGTCATGTCATAGCGTCTATATCTATATATTTTTTTAAAGATTATGAAAAGAACACCAAAATCATCATCATCATTAGCTCACTAAACGTCCCCACCGAGGGGCTCAGAGCCTACCGTAATTTGCGGGTGATTAGACCATAGTCAACCACGCTGGCCAAGTGCGGGTTGGTTGACTTCACACATATCTTTGAATTTCTTCTCAGATATGTTGCATCGCGATGTTTCCTTTCACCGTAAGAACGTCGGATAAATGTACATATGTAAATCGGAATTCGAAAAACACATTGGTACAGGTCGAGATTCGAACCCAGGACCGGCAGATTGCAAGTCAAATGCTTGACCCCTGAGCCACCGACGCTATATTATAGCGACCAATATTATCGTATAGATATTGAGACAATGAAGATTCAACAATCAACGACACATTATGCATTTCACACGATGTTACCCTTCTATCCCCCAATTGACTTTTATTTGACCGTATCGGGTTTGGCGTTTTGGGAATTCGGATATGAGTGTTGACTATAGCTTAGCATCAAGCTTTAATTTAAATTCAATTTGCCTCAGAATACTTAGTGATTGGAATTTAACGTATTTCTACCGCAATGAATATTAATATCTATCCCAATAGAATAAGGACTATTTTTTATCGCACTGTTGCCACCTCGTCGTACTTCTATCCTCTGACGGATTTCATATAGGGTCCAGGAAGGACTCTTTATTATGAAATACGTTTGCTTACTTAAGTTTTAGAATATCCTAGGGTATTAATTTTGACTGAAGTGGTTAATAATTTTATTGACGTGTAATTCAATACGATATTCTTTACTGAGTGATTGGGCTACAGTTAGTTAGGTTTTTGTTTTTTTAAGGACCAAATCATGTTATAAATTCACGAGGTTTGTCATAAACTTTTAAAAGTCACATCCGAAGCGCATGTATAAAATCATATTATCATCCCTTTTATTCATCATTGTAAAACAACGGTAAATTACTTTTACTATAAAGTGTGCTGATAACAATTCTATTACTTAAGTCACAACAAGTTACACTAAAAGCACGCAGTAATAGTCGATAGAAATAAGTCCATTAAAAGTGACTTATAGAGTTGACTTGAACTAATGGCTATTCGACTCAATAATAAGTAAGAAAAGCTTAGCACATAACGTATACTCGGATGGCATGTTACGCCTGACTCGCGTGGAATTTAATATATGTTCTGTGAACTGGAGACTTCACCCTAATGAAGAAAACCACCTTAAATTCTTTTTGCAATAAAATAATTCTGGTTCTTAATCAATTCTGTGTGTCTCCCCTTTGTCTACAATAATCTCTCCAGACTTAATCGATTGATTTACTAAGTTTAATATTTTATTTATTACTTTTGAAACGGTTTTATTTGACTAGCTCTGTTTATTTGGGCCAAATCTAGTAATTTAAATTGGACCCTTCGGCAGTTAATAAATAGATCTGTTTGGTATACATCTTTACTTTTAATTCTCATTAAAAGTAAAGATGTATACCATATTAAACCGTGTGATGTCTAAACTTTTTTTAACGAATTATTCATTAACGTATTATTTTGTCTACTGCGCATTTCGATGAGTATTTCACATCAGATGAAATTCTTCCATCGAAATTTAGTATGATTTCAAAAACCCGCCACTTTGACATACGTTTACGTGAGTTTCTGAGAGCAAAATCCCCGTTTAAGACATATTGTTATCTCTGTTTTGTCAAGATAATGACTGAGGACTGACGATATATTTTATACAGAAATTTTGATCTCAGAAATGAACGGTAGAAGTGCTACTGATAGTTACATATCAGCCATCTGATGAAAAAAGTTACAAGTCTTATGCGATTTTCAAGGATATGTGATATGTAACTCTATTCTTCATTTGGTCGATACTACCTAGCTTCGGGTATCGTATACTATAGCAAATTGCATTGCAGTCTATTGTTCTAAACTTAGCAAGGTCTTTATTATTAAGCGTCCGGAATAAAGTAAGAATCGCGTCATTGTTTGCGAGGAGCAGAGAGACGTCGACTACGTTCCGCGGCCGCGTTGTAGGTATACTTAAGTCACGCGTCTATAAAATGTTAGTCGTTCTGTAAACTTACGATACAATTTTAGCGTATAGTGTTGTGTATGCAGTACAGCTTCGTGTACTTAGTACTAACGTCACTATACTAGCTTTCGCGCGCGACTCCGTTCGTACGGAATTGAAAATATAATAGTAGCCGATTCACAGACCTACTGAATATGTAAAAAAATATAATAAAAATCGGTCAAGCCGTTTCAGAGGAGTATGGTAACTAACATTGTGACACTAGAATTTTATGTATAAAATTTATACATACATATATAAATAGTCGAATTCAGCAAACATGGAAAATATGTTTACACAAAGATTTTTTTCTATGGATTTATATTAAAAAGTTTTAGCTCCTCAATTGATGATAAAATATGTCTTTTTTAAATAAATGTTTACATAGTTTTGTTATAATTTGACATTTCCATTGAATTTGACTATACACGTGTGTTTATACGAGACTTCTGATCTCGAGACTCGAGTTCGAAATTCGAGCCGTCTGATATATATTTATAAACATCGATTGTAACTACGCCTACGTAATCCAACATGAATACATAAACATCAAGTATATAACTGTTGTTTTGCAGTCTGTACTTTCTTTTCCAGAGTATTCCACTTGGCTAAATTAGAGAAAGGATCATTTCTTTCAGTAATTAATCACTGGTGTGTGTGATGCAATCCGGTCACGAATCTGTAATGTGATGTCTTATATTTTTATTAGATACTAGCTGTAGTCCGCGAATGTCCGCGGGGAATTAAAAAAGAACTTAGTAGACTATGCGTCCTTCCAGACTATGTTCTATGCGTATGCCAAATTTCATCGAAATCCGTTCAGCAGTTCTAGAGATACCTTCAAACATCCATCTATAATACATTCGCATTTATAACATACTAATTGTCGCCCGTGACACATTAAGCGCGGTATTGAAAAAAATCTTAATTAGTAGTCTATGTGTTCTCTCAGGCTATGTTCGATATGTATCCCAAATTTCATAGAAATCCGTTCAGCCGTTCCCGCGATATCTACAAACAAACATCCATCCATCTAAACATTCGCATACATAATTTAGATATATATAAATCACATTAGTTAGATATAAGCTCGTGCTCGTTATATCGCTAGAATAAATTTGATAAGATTATATTAATTTCTATATTTTCTGTTAAAAAATGCTACTATCTGCAGGTTCATCCTTATTCTGTATTCGATAAACAATAACGAAAGCTGTACGCTAGAAACATGGAGTAGTATTTGTCGTCCGCTTCGTGCGCAATATAATATTAAAAGAGTATAGCACGGCTCGCTTCGCAATCGTAGATCGGTAGTTGTACATCATTTTAATAGTCTGTTCCTGATATAGGCTGATTCGGTCGATGGTTATTTTTACCGACATACATAGAAATAAGCATATGTTTAACTCATATGAGTTTGTAATTTATTGTTTAATGACGTCATCGGACATTGAAATTAGAACTGATGCTATATTGTTGGATAGCGCCGTATTACTCTTATCCGAGCCAATTTCTTTTTTTTAATTTATTTGTGATTAATTAACTTATATTTGGGATACGCTAATTTAAGACACAAAAAAGTACACGCAATCTCGATTTTTTGAATTTGTTTTTTTACTGTATGCGATTCCAGAAAATATATATGTTTTTTTCATGTAATTTTTTTTACTCGTAATTATGAAAGGAAATTGCAAAGCGGGACAGTGTGATAGTTGCGCTGCTTCTAGCATAGATGTATAAATCCCGCCCAATGTAGTGTTGAAGTGCGTTTGCCAGCGATGGACAATACGCGTCGGCTGCGACAGCAATACACAGAACTCCGCCCGCCAACACCCGCTGCCCGCTACCCGCGGCTGAGCACAGCGCTCACCGCTCGTCGACAACCAGCCTCATTCGTTCGCTGGTCGCTATCCGAAGCGGCAGTAAGCGAACATTCGCTCTTATCCAGAAAATGGGTCGCTTACTTAAGATACTCATTTTCTTAAACTTAGTAAATTACGCGTTCGGCGAAATACCATGCCCGGCTAAATGCCAGTGCATCCGGAACGCGGTCCGATGTCTCCACCAGGACTTGCAGGCAGTTCCGAAAACACCGACGGACGCGCACACACTGTAAGTACTAAAAACTTTAAGTGAACTTTTTTGCGAGTTGCGGTATAATGCACGGCGCGAGCAAAACTTTGCGAAAGATTTTGTCGCGAGCTTTAGGCTGGCTATGTCTGCTTTGCGAACAACCGGTCGCTGCAGCTCGCTAACTCTTAAGTTTAAATAGCCTGACAATAAATTCGCGATGCAAAGTTAGGTCCTCGGCCAATGCCCTAAGTCACTTTTTGTGACCGTGGACCTTTGTATTTATGGTTAAATAATGATTCTTCTTTATAAGTTGTAAAATGTTTTTAAAATATCAGCCAAATGCCTTTAATTTAAAGTTTTTATCAAACTTTTTATAGATACATTTTATGACATTTTTTAACGCAGTTGTATCAGATAAATAAATTTAACAAAGAAATTAAAAAAAGATGTGAATTATTTTGCTTAGGTGTTTAAATAAATATAATTTAAAGTACTATAAAACGCTCGCGCCGTGCGGTAAAGCTCGCAAAAGTTACAGAAATTATTTCTTAACTTTCGTCATGATTTTCTACGTGTAAATTGAAAATATTGTTTTATAATACCGTTATTTAATCGGTAAAAAAAATATTATATTTCCAAACCGAATGTCACATCGGTTCAAAAAATACTCACTCTTTCTAAAAAAGATATTGTGCATTAAAAAAAATTTATTAAATATAAAAATCTTGTAATTTAATTTAAAATAACGATAAAATATATAATAAATCGTCATTCCAAAAATGCCGTGATAAAGAAAAAAAATAATTTTCTCTTTTATTTTTAAATCAATTAATTAAAATATAACCATAAAATAATCTGAACAATTTCTTATTTTTTTCGAGAACAAACTTAAAAAAAAATTGCCGTCGGTAAATTTCAAAGATATTTTTTTCATCCTTTTAACGTTAGGCTTCAACATTAGGTGTGTATGAAAGTAAAAAAAAAATAATACATTTTTGTGTCTGTACGTTTGACCTCGTCTGGAATTGAACACAGGAAGTGCGATTCAATGGCTATGTAATCTAATCATAAGCTTCCTGTAATATTTTTACGAAATAACTTAGAATTTCGGAAACACACATGAAAATAATCACGTAAGCCATGATACCTTGAATAAAACTTGTGTAACACAGTTAACGATTTATAGAAAGAAAAAATATCATTCTGAAAAATATGTCGTTTTATTTAAAAATAATTATTTTATTGGCTATTAAAAAAATATAATTAAACTTAAATAAAAGTATTTTTTATCATGAAAATCTGAAAAAAAAACGCAACAAAGTACAAAGGTTTTAGAAGAATATCGGAAGTCTTATAATTGAGTAAATAGAAGTAATAAAAATCGGTATCATAGTAAAAACCTGGAACTATATCGCATACCTCAAAAATGATCTAAAGTTAGCCTTCTCGTTTTCTAACTTTATTAATTTTGGAAAAAACATACGACCCTTTGTTACAAGCCTTTATTAGACAAAGTGGACACGTATTTGTTTTACAATAAAAAAAGAATCGCAACGGACTAGTAAAAAACGAATAGGAAACGGACAAGCGAAAAGTCGAATCACAGCGGAAAACTAGAAAAATGAATGGCGACGGATAATTAGTTAGACGAATAGCGACGGACAAATGGAAAGTCGAATCACAACGCAAAACTAGAAAAACGAATGGCGGCAGATAAGTGTTTAGACGAATAGCGACGGACAAATGGAAAGTCGAATCGCAACGGCAAAGTAGAAAAACAAATTGCGACGGATAAGAGGAAAAACGAATAGCGACGGCCAAGTTAAAAGCCGAATCGCAACGTAAAAGTAGAAAAACAAATGGCGACGGATAAGAGGAAAAACGAATAGCAAAGGACAAGTAAAAAGACGAATCGCAACGGAAAAGTGGAAAAACCAATGGCGACGGATAAGTGGAAAATCGAATAGCGACGGACAAATGGAAAATCGAATCGCAACGGAAAAGTATAAAAACAAATGGCGACAGATAAGTGGAAAAACGAATAGCGACGGACAAGTAAAAAGAGGAATCGCAACGGAAAAGTGTAAAATCGAATAGCGGCAGATAAGTGGAAAAACGAATAGCGACAGACAAGTGAAAAGACGAAACGCATCGGAAAAGTGGAAAAACCAATAGCGACGGACAATTGGAAAAACATATTGCGTCGGATGAATGGAAAAAAGAATGGCAACGGACTAATGGCAACACAAATCGCATTAAACTTTTAACTTGAAGTTTACGGGCGGATTTTCAATTTGGGCGGATTTACAATCTGTCTTTTAATTAAAAAATAATAGGACCATATGACAAGCATTACCTGTCAAATAAAAAATTATCGAAATCAGTGAAGAGCGGAGCTACGAATTAATAACAATCATAAAAACCCTACGCGGCCATTACGCTTTTTCGTAACATAAAATTTCTAAGACTATAAAGAAGTTTGACACTCCCGTATATAACTGTTTCCATTAAAAGTCCCGCCAAAATCGGCTCAGCCGTTCAACGGAGATTAACCAGATAACGCGGACTTCCAATTATTAAAACATAAAACTTGCAAAAAAATCAACGTTTTTTACTGTTTTAAATACATCAAAAGTTGACGAAATATATTAATTTTGTTTTGATATCACATACAGACATATCTATTCTATGAATTGTAAATATTATAATTAAAAAAAAATATTATTTCATTTGTGGTACAGCGCTGATAGCCGTCTGACCGTTTTCGACAAGTTTCCGGTCGATACAACAACTTATCATAGCTTGTTATTTTTGGCACACAAAGAATAATTTCGTTGATATGAAATTTCAAATTTACTATTTTTTAATCAATTTAATGCGAATGTAACACTGCTTTCGACGGTCAAAATGAATTTTGTTCTATCTTCTAATTAATTATTATTTTCTAAAAGGACCCTAGAGAATAACAATCTTATTTAGGTGGTTTAATTTATTTGAAAATCCAATTACTCGTATGTATGCTTTACATGGATGATTGGATGGATGTATGTTAGAAGGTATCTCCGGAACGGTACAACGGATCTTGATGAAATTTGGCACAGACTTAGAACATAGTCAGGAAGAATATATAGGCCGTTAACTTTTTTTTTAATTTCGCGCTTACGGAGTTGCGACAAGAATACAAATTGAATTATTTATATCATAAGGTGGCAAACGAGCGAGCGGTCACATGAAATAGCGAAGTGACCGTTGCCCACAAACATATGCAATTGCATATGCGTAATCAATAACATATGTACAACGGCGTATGTTATGTACAATCGACAAAGATATCAAATCTCAAATGTGCAAAGATACTGTTACAATCTCTATTGTTAGAACTAAATACAATACTGCATAGAACAACATACTATAGGTAACGTAGATTATCTTTAGGTATATTAATACGTAGCCTCGGCGGCTCAGAGGTTTAGCACTTGAGTTGTAATCTTTAGGTTCTAGGTTCGAATACTGACATGTACTGACATGTTTTTAACAAGTGTACAAAGCTATAATTAATCTATATGTATCTAGAGGTAATATTACAAAGAAGAAAAATTAATTTGTTTGTCTTTTAATAAGCTCCGAAACTATTGAACCGATTTGAAAAATTCTTTCACTGTTGGGAAGCTACATTATCCCCGGATGACATAGGCTGTATTTATTTTTAGATGTTTTTTTTAATTTCGCGCGGTCGAAGTTGCGGGCAACTGGTAGTCGAAAATTAAAAACTTTGTCTTTACACTACAGTCGAATTTCGAATGGTCGCCCACTAATTAATATTACAACATTTAATTATATACTTACTTTATGTATCCGAGCAATGAAAATACACATGCTAAGATATTTTACGTACTAACCTTCTCATTTATTTATTGTTTGCTTAACCAATTATTTAATTTCACACGCAATTTACACTAAGCGTCTCCCTTTGTGAGCACTTGAAGACTCTGAGTGCCGTAGTTAAGAGCCTCATTATAATTCTCGAAACAACTGTGCTATTTATAACGATCATTGAAGCGATTAAATTAGCCTAACGTCTTCAATAGCGTTCAGAGTTTTAATAGAAAGAACAACTTGAACGTCTCAAAGTATTTTTAAAACTTTATCTTATGGACATATAACAATTTTATTATAAACGTAATCATTTGAGATTGTGAATAACTTACTGCTTGCAAATAGTTATTTTAAGATAAAATAGAACTTTAGTGTAAATATCTCTAATTATAAGCTTTTTTAAGAGATTTCTATTAAGAGAGCGTCGGTGGTTCAGGGGCGAAGCGCTTTACTTATAATCTGCAGGTCTTTAGTTCGAATCCCGCCGAGTAACAATGTGCTTTCGATTTACGATTAACATATGTACATTTATTCGGCTTTCTTATGCTGAAGGAAAACGTCGTGATGCAACCTGCACATATAAGAAATTTAAAGATACGTGTAAATTTAACCAACCCTCACTGGGCTAGCATGGTTGTCTATGGCGTAGTTACCACTAACTTAGGGTTGGCTCCGATCCGCTCGTTGGGGATTGTCCCGATGCTTGTCATGAATTCATGTACATTAAATGTGATTCTCTACCCGGTTACTGTTTGCACACATGTGTAAATCGCGGGAACGTTATAATGACAAGGTTCTGAACTGATGATGGAGCTGGAAGGTGGATGTAGGAACTTTGCAATTAAACGACACAATCACATCGAGTTTGGGCTCGTTTGAATTGTCTTGACTTATAGTTTATCTTTTTATAATTTTTAGTTCTTTTAATTAACAAGAACATAATCAAATCATAGTATTAAAAAGTTTTTTTTTTATTTTAGTTATTCTAGTAAACTGTCTATAGTAGTTAGTGGAATTTAATATGTTTTTATATTTAACACGGCAAATATAATACGGATTTTAAAAAAATAAGGTTTGAAATTTGTGGTACGTCGTAGAAATAATATCATAATTTACCTAAAATGGATCGGTCATTATCCATACGATCACCTATTATATTTATAACTCGCTATCCGTACTCGACACGATTTTACAAAAATTGAAAATAATTTCTTATTTGTGAGTACGATGACTAGTTATGTAATTTGATGATTTTTAAGCGGAATCTATTGTAAAAATTGCATTAAAATATAATTCGTTTTTAATGTTTAGAACAGTAAAATAAAGCAAAATTATTTATTATTTAAATCTTATGATTACACTGAGATTTAACAAAAAAAATTACTGAAATGATACTATTATTCCTATTTTAAATATATTTCATTATTGTTTGGCCTCAAAGGAATTTATATATTAATTCCTTTACGCATTATGTTGTAGGTTTACGATTATAAGAGGCTAAACACTGAGTTACTAAAAGCGTAGCTGTAAACATAATTTTATGACTGAACTGAAAGCTGAACTATCTGCAAGTGATAGCTCATGACACGCGTAAGCACCGGAAATTAATAGGATATGTTTTCATTGAAATATTCCACGATAATGTTAAAATCGACGTTTAATATTCATGTACATAAAAGGAACTAGAATTTTATATTTTACTAGCTGTCGCCCGTGACTCCGTCCGCGCAGGATTAAAAATAAGATAGTAGTCGATTCTCAGACCTACTCAATATGCTCACAAAATTTCATAAGAATCGGTCAAGCCCTTTCGGAGGAGCATGGGAACGAAAATTGTGACACGAGAATTTTATATATAAGATTATTTCAAATGTTAGCAAAGCGTGACGTCATCTTTGTATTTTGCGCGTGTACAGCCCACCCTACTCGCGGACAATATAGTTATTTTGGGATACGAATATGGAGGGTTATTTTTAAACTAATTAATTTTATATAGACCTTGAATCACTCTTAGAAACAAGTCCTCTTAGTGTCCTCTGCGTAATATCGTGCAAGATTATTCTTTGACAATATTTTTCTACAAACTGCTGAAACCTTATAAAATATTATTTTCTCTCTCAGGGAAAATACTCTAAAAACCAGTATAAATGTTTTTCCGATGGTAACTCAAGGTTAATGGAAAGCCGAATATAAAAATAACTCCGCTAATTCCATTGATGATGTAACGTTCCTTTTTTAATTCTTATATTAGACCTTTTTATTTTGTTCTCAAAACCTCTTTGAAATTACTGCGAAAATCTACTTAGCAATACATTTTGAAGTACTGTTCGTCGAACTGTTATTGTTTTTAAGAGGATTGAAATATTATTAACAACCGAGACTTCGATGTTCTTCCGAGAAGGTAGTGGACTTTATAATTTCATCAGTTTGAATCGTGTTCCGACGAAGTAACGCTCAGTTGATACAATATCAAAATAAACTCAATATTCTATAATTGGACATCGCTGAGTCAGACTTGACACGGAAAACTAATTAACATCTTGCTCAATAACTTTCAGGCGACCAAGCAAACATTTATTTGTAATAATTATTATGACAGATCATATTTGCTCATGTTCAACGGTTTTATAGTTCTTTCTATTTCTGAGTGCGGCTAATATTTTGTTCTATATCAACATCTATATCATTAAATCTTACTAATTCTTCTTAATACCATAAATGCGAATGTTTAGATGGATGGATGGATGTATGTTTGAAGGTATCTTCGGAACGGCTCAACGGATTTTGATGAATTGAAAAAAAATTGACACAGTTGTAGAACATCTTGAAGAACAAATAGGCTACTTATTAAGTCTTTTTAATGCCGCGTGGACAGAGTCGCGGGCGACGGCCAGTCTATAGACTGTTAAAAAAACTTAACAATAAAAAATTACGTGTACCAAAATTGTAGAGAAACTTCAATACCTTGCACATCTTAACACGTCTGCTACTAAAAGACGCATCGGAGCATGTAAACGGGATTCTTGATGTACTCCGCATACTTCCCCAGGAATTGCAAAGTTTGCGCGAACTGAAGCCGGGAAGCACGTCTAGTGCATATTTCCGAATAGCACGCATTCCTAACCTATGATCGCTTCTGAATTGACTATACGTTAGTTTATTAAGTTCTCAATTGAGTTCCAACATTTATAAAGAGTTGCGTTAGGATTTTTTTTTATTTCGAAAGATAGGCTTAATAAAAGATGGATTTAAAGAGTGACATGATTGAGGATGGAGTGACGACTTATAGGAGGAAAGATTTAATGTTGAATGCACAACGGCCAGTATTATTTGTTCAAGATAAATATCATATTAAAAATATTTATTAATAATTTATTTTTATTTATATTCAGAGAATTACGGTAAGGTTTTCACGATTTTTTTACCTCGCACAGCCCCGTTGTGACATGTTCTGTCCTCGGCGGTATTTCCAAACCGCTACGACTTAGGGTCCTTTAAGAAACGAGCATATAATCATCTCAAAGGCCGGCAGTGCATCTACAGTTCCTCTGTTCTTGCAAATGTCCATGGGGGTTGATGAATACCTCGGTGTTACCGCTGCTCGTTTGCCCCCTTCTGTTATAAAAAAAAACCACAATAAGTCATATGTGTCACGTCAATGAATTTTCATGGTAAGTCGCTCGGATGAAACCATAGCAGGTTGCTAGTGAAGATAACGTTCCATATAGGTTGAATATGAATTATGAAATGCATCCGCTGGATGTAATAATGCACAATAAGTAAAGCTGTCTTTAAGATATCATCACTGTTTTAAATCATTTACGAGAAGCGAATATTTTGGTAAACTTTTTAAAGAAATTGCGCGACGGTGCAACCTGATGTGAACTGGGCCAGTGTTGTTGACTAAGACTTTGTCATCTCTAAACTTATTAGGTTACGTCTTAAATGATGGATACGTTCAAGACGACATTTTATGAATATAAAACGTGGCAATAATTGAGTCAAAATTAAAAAAAAAACACTTAGGAAAACAAGCATTTTATTATGTTCGTGTCAATTAAAAGAAAGACAAACTATTCGTCAAGACGATTCAAACGTCCCCAAACTCAATGAATTTATGTCATTGCGAAGTTCCTAAAGTCATTTTCCAGGTCCATCATTAGCTCGGTCAATTATGTAATTTTTTGAAAACATTAATATAAATTAGCTAGAATTTTTTTATAATACTAGTTAATACTAGTTGTTACCGCGACTCCGTTCGCGCATAAAAAAACATAAAAAGTAGCCTAGTTCTACCAGACTATGTTCTATGTGTATGCTAAATTTAATCGAAATCCGTTGTGCCGTTCTTAAGATACCTTCACACATTCATCTTAACATTGGCATTTATAATATTATCATGATTCATCCCAATTCTTTCACTCATAACGTAAAGCAAAGTCGCAGTCAGGGTTCCGTAATAAGGGAAGCCACGAACATCGTTAGTATAGTAATTCTAATATCACAATAATGGGACGAATCTGCAAAGATAATCCAAGCTCAAAGCCCGACGGCAAAGCTCAATGGTCGTTTGTGTTACATAATGTTAAGTCTTACATGATACTGAGAATTAGCTTGCCTTGACTCAGGATTTTGAATTAATTATAACATGTTTTGAATTTTAAAATCTTTGTACTTTCTTCGCTCTTTTCGTAAATTTTGACTTTTATAACTTTATTATTCAATTGATACAGAAGTTTGTGCGTAATAACTTTATACGGAGAAAATTATAATAAATATTTTTATTTCCATGTAATGTTTTGTTGTAAATTCTACAAAATTTAAAGGAAACACTTTAATAATATGCAGATTAAATTCAGTTCCCGCGAATTTTTATCACTAAAAATTATAAATAACTGTAATAATTACAAAGACTTGTAAATGTATTCCGATATTTTTTTATGTAGAGCCAATTTTTTTTTTATAACATAAGGTGGCAAACGAGCGAGCAGCCACCTGAAATCACTGAAATAGCGAAGTGACCGTTGCCCATAGCCATACGCAATTGCATATGCGTTGCCTACCTTTAATCGACGGAGGAGAGGATGCACAGAGAGAAAATGTTTTCCCTTCCCATGCATCCTCTCATCCGGAAAGTCCACTTCCACTTCCCATCCTTCCCTTATAAGAAAAAGGGTGGGAAAGGAAAGAGGACTAAATTAGGCCTCCGGGTAAACACTCATAAAACGAAACGCGGATGCTCGAATGGATATTGAATAATTTGACTAAACTTAGGAACTTATCAGTGACTTAATACCAGATGAGTTCTTAATCGATTTCTGGTTTCTAGCATTCATTTGTCGATTAGACTACAGACGCCTTTTATTTTAATATAATACAGCATATATTAAATTTAACCCACATACATATTTATTAAGGAAAAAATGCCTTAGGCCACCTACAAACGTGAGACCTTCTTATCCGATGTACCAGGTTCATTCATTGGTGTTCACCTATCTTACCATGAGACTCCTTACCTACTAAAACAACCCTTTCTATACTATGTTTGTCATCATGGAACTACCGTCAAATATTACTTTGAGGTGATCACAACAATCATTGCTTTCACTACTGCAAGAAAATCCTCATTCGTAAAAATATACTCGCATTTTATTACCATCCTATGTCAGTCGGGTAAAAAGCAAAAAGTTCTTTTAATGACTCCGAGGAATAAAACAAAAGTATTATAAAACGTAATAAACAAGTAAATTATTTGACAAACGAGTCAAACAAAGTCGTATACTATCAAATAATATGAAAAACACAATATACCTTCTAGTTTACAAGCCCTTTAATAGAAGACAAACAAAATAAAAGATAATTAATAAGTAATTACTCTACTTCTTGAAAAGATATGCCAACTTACTTGAGAAGTATTTGCTTACTTGCTAACTTAGCGCTTCGGTTTTCAAGTTTGCAGCATTAAAAGTTTGCTAACTAATTACTTTAGCCGTCTTTATTAAGCGCGACGTGTGCATACTGTTACTTGTTGTACTACAAGATAGGTTTGTCTACACTGTTGGCGTAACTTAACACCATTTTTTCTTAACTTACAAATATGTTTTCTAATTAAAACTCAACTTCTTTAATTACCGTGGGTTGCTGAGACGAAACCCTCCGTTTAAAACATACCGTTATCTCTGTTTTTTAAAGATGTCAGTCTCAGGAACCAACATGCAGTGGATAAGCTTTAAAATGTTGTTGATAGTATCTGTTAAGAAGTGACACAATTAAATGGATTATAAAAGTTTTAATGTCTACGGTTGTCTATCAAATAAATGTCGAATTAGTCTGTGCATCAAAGCTTTCCTTTAATCCAACATCACATCGGCAACGCAGGCTTATTAGGATTATTGTCGGCTTATACTAGACTCAGTAGGCCATGAAGTTCGATTTCCGAAAGCAATTCCGATTTCCGATAACAAATTCTCCATATTAGTTAACGATATAAAATACGAAATATCGTTTTTTTTGTATACGTTTTTATGTGTAACGAATTCATAAAAATATTTGCAGAATTTATTTTTTAACAAAATAAATATGTTATTTTATTGAATATTTCGTTACACTGGCGTTAGTGATAACATAATATATAAAGTGTCTATACACGAGTTGAAATGTTTCGTTACATTTTACATAAAGGGAATTAAAAAAATAGAATAATAGAAACGGATAACACATGTCGTATACAGATGCCCGCTTCGCTCCCGGCGGCGATTTACCTTGCCTTTAATTAACATTAGAATAAAAATAAGAAATCATTACATTTTTCACAGTGTACACGAACTTAGGTAATTTAAAATGAACCCTAACTATAAACAAATAGAGCTTCATATGAAATAAATGTTTTAGAACTCGGCTTTCCAAAAGTGCGACGACCATGTATGCATAGATTTATAGATGTAGATAAAGGGGTGAGGTGTGCCTGGATCACCCTAAATTAAAATCTGTGATTTCTGCCTACCCGTCTGGGGTATAGGCGCGTCCATATTTTATATCATTATTAAGATGTTACGTTTTATAAGTACGTAAGCTGGGCGAAATATCAAAAATATTTCATAGCTTTTAACAAAAAATCAATTTTGAAAATTTTTGTGTGTCTGTATGTGTTCGCGGGCGTACCATTAGCTACTTTTTTTTAATTCTGCGCTTATGAAGTCGCCGGCGAGTGCTAGTTCACTATAACCTTTTCAATACAAAAGTGGACGATTTCTCATTTTATCATCGTCATCAGCTCACTATACGTCACCACCGAGGGACTCGGAACCACGCTGGCCTTATGCAGGTCGCATCAAGATGTTTTTCTTCACCGTAAGAACGTCGGATAAATGTAATATGTTAATCGGAAATCGACACATTGGTACATGGCGGGATTCGAACCCAGGACCTTTTTTTTTCCTACGCATCATGGCGAGGCCACGGGCACGCTTGGGCTTTCGTCCGCGACCTCGTCTGCGTCAGCTGCCGAAGCAGCTCCCACTATGGGGGAGGGCCTAACCCAGGTCCTGCAGATTGCAAGTCAAGTGCTTGACCACTGAGCCACTGACGCTCCTCATTTTATACGTATTCTTAAATTCACTTAGTAATGTCCACTCGTGATGTTTGTGTCACAAAAATGTAACTTTCAGCGTTGAGAGAAATCTTTTAGCAGGTGCGTGTAAATACATACAGTGAAGTGCTGAGCAAACGCCTCGTTGCGCCTGTGAAGCGTCGCCTATAGATCCCAATTACAGCTTCATTCAGGTCCATTGATACACGATAAACAAGTTTTCATCTACAACATTCACTACTAAGCAAAGTCTAGACACTTTAATTGATATGTCTATCTAAATTGTCACCTCTATAACTTTTTAATTACCTCATTGACGGCGGTTAATGTTTTAGAGTGTGATATTTACTCGGAATTGTCGAGCTACAGATAATATTGACTTTCTAAGCAACAAAGTTTATGAAGGAAAATTAAAAAAACTCCTCATTTAAAAATAAACGTAATAAAGTCAGTCATTATTCTATGACTCAAGCAACTAGTGTTTTCAGACAGGGGTTAAGAGACTTCTCACTTATCTTTCTACTCGTATCATCAATTGTAAAAATTTCTTTAACATGTTTTTTGAAACTCTTCACTAAAAGATTTATCGAACTTGTGATTGAAGGACAAAATTTGATTAAGAATGAATACAGTATTAAAATTAAATCATGAAACAAAACATTCGTATTATATTATGATATTTGGTATGTAATGTATATGAGTATGAACGTTGTCATGCAAAAGAGGCATCGTCGTCCTCTGCTTGTTTGGTCTATTTATGGAACATGCGCACAGGAAATTGCATCATAGCTGCAAGGTAGCAAGCAAACATAAATACATACGATGTGAACTCAGGAGGGTCGCAACCTAATTGCATTTTACGATATTAGTTTACTACCTGATGCTTTGAGTTACGTAAAAGTTTGCCTAGAATAGGTTTTTATACATCTATTTTATCATACGAGTTTTATGCGATTTATTTGTCGTATATTATTATTGTCCAAATTATATATAAACGTCCAGTGTAAATCAATTCGTTCCATACCACCTTTGTAGTTGCCCAAAGCGTCTTATAATTATAGATAAAACAATTTTATTGTGCGTGCAATTGGAAATATTAACAAAATCTGCAACAAATATGATTTCGATCCATTCACTACGAGTGTATCCTCGGCACGTAGGTGCATAGCACTGGACTTCTTCAAATAAAATGTATACGTGAACTGTTACTGTTAATATTAACATATGTACTATAACTTAGTTTTTAACTGCATTGTCATCTATTACTATAGATTAATAGTTGCGATACTTGTTTGTTTGCTCATTATAGATATTATATATCTTTAAATGAACAATTCTTGTATAATTTATAATTTCGGAAGCGTCTCTAACGATTTTCATAAAATTTAGTATATAGGGGGTTTCGGGGGCGATACATCGATCTAGCTAGGAATCATTTTTATAAAATGTCATTTTATTCGTGTTTTATCGATAATCAACTTAAACATAAACTTAACTTTTTCTATAGGTAAGTTCGAAAAATATTATTCATATTTCATCATTTTATTAGTAATTCGTACTTAAATATAATTTCCAAAAAACACAATTTAAAAAAAAAGCCAGCAAAGCTCCTGTCATCCAGATTTTAATATTGTTATAAGTGAACACTTGTCATTGGCTCTTAGTTGTCTAGTCAAAAGATAATAAGATGAATATAGCTGTAAGTTTTCCATGTTGTAAATAAATAAATAAATATATTGCGTTTATTAAGAAAAGTAATTTTAGATTCGTTCTAAATCCATTCTATTTTGTAGGTACAGCCAGATGATGGTAATATGAGACAGTTTGCAAGTGACGTTTATTGAATTTGTAAAGTATTCGATTACGGTGTTAAGAGCTATTGTCTCGCTCCGGAAAATGGCGTCTTAGCAACTCTAAATGATATTAAAGCCTGAGGATTGCAAGTGTCGCCGAGATCTTACAGCTTAACCTAATAGTCTCATCTCTTGGTCCATCACAATACCTTACTGAAAATTGAACAACAAAAGTAAGTTCGGCGATGTCTTATGGAGTGTTTGAACTTTTTAATCCTTGGATTTCTTATTCTATAATATTGGTTTGCGGTGATAGTTTAGATAATAAAAATTTGAAATAATAAGACTTGTTTTTGGAAATATATGAATATTTTTAAATACTTTAATATTAAATTATTCAAACTTTCTTGAGACATTATACTAAACTGATATAAAAACGGCTAAATACTCACGTATAATCGTCCCTTGGCGGCACCGACTAGTTTCGAGCCCATCGGTCGTCGCTCACTGACGACGGGCCGCGTCCGCGAAATAATACCAGTACATTCATCCTGATGAAGGGCCCCCGATAGGCTCGAAACTAATCGGTGCCGCCACCGGACGAATATACGTGAGTATTTAGCCGTTTTTATATCAGTTTAAGACTTTAATAGTATTGCTGTGTGACAACAATAATACAAAATATATAAGATAAACTAATATGAAATCATTGTAAATATTTGTTGTGTACGAATCGTCTCGTCTAGTTTGAAATTAAATATATTATTTGTTGAGCCTCGTTGTAAGCGTTTTATTTACGGTCGAATACATTCGGTCTATTCAATTCGAATGAGTTACCATGCGATATAGGCGATGTTGATTAGATTGAATTGTGTTTCCTGTACGAGCATATAGAAAGATTAATTATGAAATACCACACCTAGATATGAGATTTATTAGTATGGAAATATAAGTAACAAAAGAATTATGTTCATCTTATCTTTCTAATATTATAAATAGGAATCTTTAGATGGTTTGATGTTTGGAGGTATCTACAGGCTTGATGGAACTCGCAGTTTGGAATAGATGTGTAACACAATTTGAAGAAATACATGGATGTGTAAAGTTTTTAATTCCTCGCGGAATTTAGGGCGGCAGCTAGTATTAAATTAAGTTTAATTATTCTTTAATAAAGTTTGAAAAACATTTCGCTAAACGTGCATTGCACATCTGACGTAAGCGATATAGTTCAGCTGAGTAGTAACTGAGTCACGAATCACTGACCTCAACGCATTTTATTTAAAGAACTGACAAATTGCTGTAATGTCTCCCTTATGTAAACAAATGCTAACTTCACACGAGGGAGACAGAGCAGTGAACAATACAGTATTCAAACGATAGTATCGCGGTTTGTACTATTTTACCTCACTGTTATTCCCTGGTGTGAAACTGGTATTAGCCTCATTGTTATTAACAGTTCCAATGAATTGAATTCAGTAAGTTGAAATAAATTTATAATTTAGTTGTTGGGCTGAATACAACTACGTATACTATATCATTGGTTTACATAAATTTTAAAGGCACAGTTTCATTGGTCGGTCGTATAGCATGCGGGGAGTCCCCGCATACGGGCTAACAACTACTAAAATTGATCGGTATAAAGCAAGCATCGCGCGGGGACACAGTTGACGAGTATTATGGGTGGTAAGGAAAAGGAAGGACGATCGCACAAATGCGAATAATGAAAACGGTTCTAGCATGCGAGCGCTGTGGCACTCGTAAATAAGAAATCTCTCGCCCCACGCGTGCTGTGATGACCGAGTTATCGACTAATGAATCTGCGCCCTAATTTTACAACACAAAGTATTGTCTACCATGACATATATCAAGGCTACTAACATTATAAATGAGTATGTTTGGATGGATGGATGTATGTTAGTAGGTATCTCCAGAACGGCTGCATGGATCTTGATGAAATTTAGCATAGATGTATAAAATATAAAATAGCCTAGAACACATAGGCTACTAATTTAGTTTTTAATTAATTACGCGCGGACGAAGTCGCGGGCGTCAGCTAGTGTTATATAACAATATGCACGTTTCAATTCCATATGCGTATATACGCGTGTAGAATTTTAGATCATGTATTTTATTTTGCGTATTCATTTCACATACTCAAACATACACTAATGGATTAATAGCGAGCGCATGCATTTGAATTGTAGCTACAAAATATCAAAACTTTGCTAACTAATAAAGTTCAATTTTATGAAACGCTTGTTAAACCACACATCCAGTGTAATTTCGGTACTGAGCGCTTAATGTAAACTGTTAATTACTTTCTTCGTTTGATATGTTGAAATGGAAAATACGATCCGTGTGAATTTACTAATGTTTTCATTAAAATCAGTGCATAATCTCCCGTGTAAAATTAATGTTTGGTTATTCTATGCTTATTTAACCTAATGGTTTTAAATAACTGATAAACTAGCTGTCGCCCTGACTCCGTCCGCGCGGAACAAATAAATTAGCAGCCTATGTTCTTCCAGCATATGTTCTATGACAAATTTATTCGAGATCCGTTCAGCTGTTCTAGAGATATCTTCAAACAAACATCCATCCAAACATTCGCATTTATAATATTAATAAGATTAGCTAATAACCAACAAATTGCATCTTTAGAATTATCTAACTAGTTTTGAAGAAATTTTATGACAAACATTTTTTTAAACTCATTTTATCCAAGCTGTTGCAAAAGTAAGCTTCCCTAGACATTTAATGCAGTCGACGGGATTTATCTGTGAGATAACTTGATTATGCGGGCTTCAACGTCAACAAAAATGTTATCAAGTCGGTACACAAAATGTATTTAACCATATATATATATTAATAAAATTGGACTGTCTGTTATATCGAATAAAATATATATTTGCACTCATTCTATATTTGCGTAGCTGATAACGAAAAATAAATTTTAAAATTTTTATCTGTCTGTTCACAAGGTCGCGATTGTGTCGGATAATCTCCGGAACGACTGGACTGACTTTGATGGGACTATAACAGGAAGGTAGCCTGGTACACCCGAGCATATTATAGTCAACTATTTGTCAATTTTACATTGACGAAGTCATGGTTGACCGCTATGGAGCACAATTAGTCTTTTTATTGTTGTCCAAATATTTATTGCAAAAAAAGTGACTAAAAACTTTTATTAATACTATTTACTTGTTGGCCAATAATTTTAAATAGGTTAATCAAAGCGGGCATTGGGGTAGAGCTCAAAGCCTTACATTGTACATGAGAAACGATGTATTGTGTATTTTATTCAGACAGAGTTAATAAAATCAATCCACGGTGCATTCGAATGGAAACAAAGGTCCTCGACAAGCGATGTATGGATTTTCAGTAATATTTTGTGCAATCGAATGATCTGTATTGTTACTGCGGACCTCGATGTTGAATAAATAATCATATTTTATATATTCCGAAAACATAACACAATCAATGCATGCATTTGATCTTATGGAGTTAACGGGCTTTTTACATTTTACTAATGTTACAAATGCGAATGCTTGGATAGACGGAAAACTGCACGGATCTCCCGGAAATTTAGCATAGATTTAGAACATAGTCTGGAAGAAGTACACATGTTTTTAATACCGCGCGGACGAAGTAGTAGGCGATAGTTAGTAGTTAATAAATATTTCAAAGATTTTATGATGTTTCAATACAATACAGTATGCAGTTAAAAATAAGCTTTTATCGTTGCGAATACAATTACAATTTTTCTAAAATTAATAGTTATAAATAATATGTTTCACTTTAACAGAACTATTTCGTTCACTAAAATTACATTTAAATTATTTCTCGGTGACAACAGAGACCGTTTTACGCACGGTGCATTGAATGATTTTCATATTCGAAACGGGTTTTACTAAACAACGCACCCACATTGATTAACGAATTCTATAGAAATATTTAATTGGCTTTCAAGCTTAGTAATATAATTTAACACGTACTAATGGTTAGTGTCAGTTTCCACTAGCGAAATAATTACGCAAGAACATATTGTTATCTCCGTCTTTTTGAAAGAGATTAAAAGAGATAGCATACACATTAGTCATTTTATAATACTGAAAGCCTCAGTATTAAACACACAATATTCATGCTACTTTTTTCGCTTTTATGCGTCCCTCCTGTGCCAAATCTACCTTCCCTCCATCTCTTCGTTATAAGGAATTTGTGAATGCTTCATTATAAATAATCGCAGGCTTTTGAACGACAATATGCGACTCAAATATCGGCAAATATATTCGATCGACTAACAATTGCTTCAAAGCTCACAAGTCGGGTCATTGTAAAGGGGCTCGGTAGTCCAATCAATTCTGCCACATTACAAACATAGGGCTTATAGCAAGGTGCACAGATTCACCTCGCTCCCTGACCGCAGTTCAGCAAATAACTACTGTTTGTATAAAGCTGGATTTGTTAACTAGATTCAGTCACTGGATATCAAAGGTAACCTTGTTTACCGCTCAACATTTTGTTACTTGTGTAAATTCCCAATGACGTTGTGTTTATTTAACGTCAAAACTACGACTAGTTTGTCTCTTCTTTACTAAGTACCTGGGTGACCGGAGCTTTGCTTGGTATTTTTTTTTAATTGTGTTTTTTTGGAAATTATATTTAAGTACGATTGACTAATTAAATGATGAAATATGAATAATATTTTTCTTTCTCACCGATAGAAAAAGTTAAGTTTAAGTTGATTATCGATAAAACACGAATAAAATGACATTTTCCAAAAATGATTCCTAGCTAGATCGATTTATCGCCCCCGATTACTAAATTTTATGAAAATCGTTGGAGCCGATTCCGAGATTCCAATTATATATACAAGAATTGCTCATTTAAAGATATCAGATCTATACTAATACTAGTCGTCCCCCGCGACTCCGTCCGCGAGGAATAAAAAACACATAATTAGTAGCCTTTGTGTTCAAACAATGTTCTCCATCTATGCCATTTTCTTACATACATCCATATTTTCAAACATGTATCCATCCATCTAAACATTCGCATTTATAATATTAGTAAGAAGTAAGATTAAAAAGAGCAAAGATAAGAACGCTCTCTCGTAAATATTCGTCCAAAGCCTAAACTACAGGCATAGTATTTACAAGCGAAATAACTTTAATGTTATAATATAACTTTTAAAAGGAACGAAATTCAATTTCTTTGAAGGTAGTATTGTTTTAATTACATTGGGAGATGGTAAACACGAGACAAGTAAAGTAAAACTTAATAATAAATACAAGCTTAGTTTATACAAACCCGGCAATTTGTTTAAACGCCACGTCGACGTCGACGCTTCTGAGCTGCGACGTTATTTGAATTAACAAGTTTCGACATCTATCCGCTACCACTGCATAATTACATATGTCACCGATACATTACGAAATTCGACAGTTTGTAATATAACTAGATATTAAACTGACAGTAATTAGTCAACGGACAGATTCATTTATAACTAGCTGTCGCTCGCGATTTTGTTCGCGTGATATTGAAAAACTCAAGACTGTATATCTGTTCCAGGATTAGTTGTTCTAGAATTACGAAATATTTATAATTTATGTCACCCTTTACGTGTGGTATTTTAAATTATCAATGATTCTTTCGTGCCTTAATTATGATGTGTCTAAATTTTAAGCGCGAACCTCCTAACATCTTACCTCGAACTATTTGTTCTCCGGAGAATTTCACCGACGAACACATTTTTCACTACATTCCAAATGCAAACAACATACGACATCAATTTACAATGCAATGGTTTTTAAATTTCAAAAAGGAAACACTTTTCCTACATTCCGTATGAGCAGAAAAGAGTTTTATGCATTTTAAAACTTTAAAAATTCTATTTATTCTTTTTGAGCACAAACAAGTTGAGACTTGTTCATCATTGGTATTAACATAATTTGTTAAACGATAGACTTAAATACCGTTATGATGTAAAATTAGTTCTTATCTCTTTTATAAGTTTATGTCTCATACATTCATATAAGCTTTACGTAGATGTATGAATATGGATGAGTCAAGAGAGCCAAATGACAGTCAACAATCTCTGCCTACCCCACTAAATTTAAAAATAATAAATTAAAAATGACAACTAAAGGCAACCCACCATTTTTTCTTTCCCATCATCTTCGTTCCTTATACAAGACTAAAGGAATAAAAAAATATTAATATTAGCGAGGCTTTTAATTTTGTTTTTCAATATAATTTAGCGCACAGACTTTATAGCATATTTCATAAAGCACTTCCGTATGTGTACTTACGTTGAAGTCTCTACTTGACTGTATATTCTACTTGAATGGGGAAAGAAATCTGAACAGAAAACATACAAGAAGAAAAAAATTGCAAATATACGAGGTTATTAAAAACCTTATTAATTTGCTACAATGTCACTGCATTGACGTCATATTTCTTTTAATACTTTGTTTACAACCAAACCTCACAATAAATATTACGTCAAATTAAATTGTAAACACATATCACAATTGTTAACAATATGTTGCAAAAAAATATTCATTATTCCAATGGCAATCAAATGTTAATGAAAGTGCTTGTATCTGAAAAGAACCGCAACATTTTTTTTAATTACGTAGTCCGAGCAGACCGCAACATGTCTTTTCTTTTGCGGTTGTATGACAATAAATGGTAGTCAAAGCAATGTATTCTCATTTCTGCAACTTCTTATAATGAAGCTGTCTAGCTGTCGCCCGCGACTCCGTCCGCGCGGTATTAAAAATAGATGTTGGCCGATTCTCAGACCTACTCAATATGCTCACAAAATTTCATGAGAATCGGTCAAGCAATTTCGGAGGAGTATGGGAACGAAAATTGTGACACGAGAATTTTATATATAAGATATTGAATTTTTAAATCGTGACGTAATATATCTATCTGTGTGTTTAGACCAACACATATAGCCGTCTCTCAATTATCTTTGAAAAAAACAAAGACAACCATAGAAGTCAATATAAGTCACGACAATCAAACCCATAACAAATGACTATCTTTTACAGTAATTTTTAACTTTATCATTGGATTTGGCAAATCAAATTAAGCATTTTGATAATTAAATTTAACCTTTAGCAAATGAGATTCGGCTATTTGCAAATCAAATTCGGACGTCTATAAATCAAATTCTATACTTTCATGAACTACGCATTTCGGATTCGAAGCAAAGTCTGTGGCGTAGCTGAGATGAATTTCGACTGTTGTGAAACATGTATAGTAGCATTATTGATTTCTTTTTTTTTCAATACTGAAAAGGATGGCAATGTATATGTTATGTCTTACGTCAGTGGCTACTTACCTTTAGATTATAAAAACATCTAAGTGAGATATATGTTTCTCAAGTTAAGTTTGTTTTAAGTTAGTTTGAGGTATTATTATGTCGGAGCTAACGTTGCCAGAGTTGGTTTAAGTTACAGACAGCTTCTAGTTTCCAACTTGCACATGTTGATTATCAAAGGCATTAATTAATTTAATTACAATTAATCAGCGCGTGTTTAATTGATACTCAGATACAATTACAAGATCCGATCATTGCAATTATATTGGTATCTTGGATAACACAAAGCCACAACGTAATGTTACGGAACGATTGTGAACCTCGTCAATTTATAAACTGTCTAGACATATAATAAATTGAATAAAAAAATACTAAAATAAATCTCTATTTTATCATATATCATATTAACAAGATGCCTTTTTTCTTCTTTTAATTTTTTTTCTTTCAAAATATCATCCAGTATATATAATATTTTAAACAAAAATTATACTTTTTTTTTAAATTAAATCAAAAGGAATATAATGTAAAATATGCATCAGTATTTTAAATACATTTTTGGTAGTTTAAAAATGAGGTTTGTAAACTATACAGCTGACACTAGCTTTGAAAACTTATTTAGCACACGAGTCGTGGCCAACGCGACATAAAAAAAAACTTTATCTCAATTCTTGGAATATAAAGTTTACATTAGCTTAATTAATGTATTACATCGTATAACCGAGAATTCATGTACGATAATAATGGATATGTTATACTAGCTGTTGCCCGCGACTACATCCGCACGGAATTTAAAAATATAGTAGCCCATGTGTCTTTCCAGACTATGTGTGTATATGTATGCCAAATTTCATCGAGATCCATTCACCGTTGTGGTGATACCTTCAAACAAACATCCATCCAAACCTTCGCATTTATGATATTAGTAAGATAAAAAATATGTTTTCATACAAGTCTTTCTACTCTGTCTACCACATTTGTGAAATGTGTGAATAAAATTTTCAAAGTTAAACTTTCGAATGGAGACATTTTATAATGGCGTGTCAATATGTCGACGGAATAATTGAAATACATCGAATTTTATCCGCTGCAAAGGATCGGATTTCTGGCGTCGGATTCGACTAAAATTCAGTCGTCAATGAATCGAGGCGGATACATATTGGCGCCGTTACGATTGTCGGACGAACTACGATCCTACCGCTTTTCACTACTCCGACAAAATTGCAATTTTGATCCCAAACGTACGTGCACGTATCTCTTTCAAATTAAACACACATTTAAAGAATATTACGAAATTTTTTTTCCGGAATGCCACTCTTCATAATTTTGAATTGTTTTTGTTGACTATAGAAGTCTTTTATGTGTAGACTAGCTGTCGCCAGCGACTTCGTCTACGCAGTATTAAAAAAAATTATAATTAGAAGCCAATGTGTTCTTCCAGATTATGTTCTATATGTACGCCAAATTTCATCTAGAGCCTAGTCCCCAGTGCTGGAGGTACCTTCAAACAAACATTCATCCAAACTTGCGCATTTATAATATTAGTATGATTAGTATGGTTCAATAAAAAAAACTACACTACAGGTAGTAATTTTAAGCGTATATTTTTAAACTATTAAACGTTACTTAACGAGGCTTTATTTGATATAGTTAGACAATAATTTCTAGTTGGCTTTCACGGATATTTTTTTACGTTCGCACGTCTGAAAGGAATGGGATTTTTTCCATTGTACCGATCGATCGGACCACCGAACGGAAACGGAAACATCTTTCGAAACATGTCCGATAAACATGTGTCAGAGACAGTGAGGAAGATAGAAAGAGACAAGTGATGATATAATTAATATTTCGAGAGTGAATTCGTCGTAATGCTCATGCACGTTGGATTATTCTCAATTTTAATTAACATGGATTATTTTGGTTAATGATTGTATGTAATTTGTAATACTGAAAATTCCAACTAATCTGTGGCTGTTTGAATCGAATCGAAATATATATTATCTCTCTAATTAATCCTTCACTATTAATATATTATTATAAAGAAATATTTTTATACAAAATGTATTTCTATTTAATCGAGTAACATGTTGATAGAACATGAAAATTGAAGGTTATTTAAGAAATGTTTTTAAGAAAATTTTAGACTTCGTATTGGTAATGGATGCGTTTCCACTGTTATGCAACATTGCCAATTCTCCGATGGCATATATTTATACATTTTAAAAAGCTATCTTATGTTCATGACGCTACAAATTCCATACATACCATCTCATCGGTTGGTATTTGACAAACGTTCGATATTCGAGTGAGTTCCCGTCTCGCAGAGTTATGGAATCAAATGTGGTCGACTGTATTTCTAGCTCGAAGCACTACTTGACATATTCTTTACAGAAAAATTGTGTTACACAAGTTTTACCAGACTGACTCAAGAGTCTTTGTCGTTTCCATCCATTGCGACTAACAAAAGCCTAATTTAAAAATTACATCAGGCGCTTTTCATTTGTTTCCATTGGCGAAATATCTACACAAAACATATTGTTATCTCTTTTTTTTTAGATATTATGAGAGGGATAACATGATTTTGTAAAGTTGTTTCCATGTCAGCAGTAGATGCCCAATTTCGAAATGTCATAATTTTTATTACTTCATTCGTGTCTCGATCAGTTTATGTTTGTATTGTTTTGAGAACCAGACGTATATGGTCATGCTAATGGCGTGGCTACAAGCGCGATCCGATAGTCGGATGTGCCTTGCCTTATACGATGAACATCATGCATATCAATGACATCTTCTATTTGAATAAACATGCCTACTACAACTGCCAACTGAATAGAAGTGTGAAACTATCATAACTTTCACAGGAGGGTAGCAGAGTGAACGATAACAATACTGCAATGTAGCAGTTTGCCTTCAAATTTTCATACATTTTCGACAGTATTCGTGACGCATCTAGAACAATGATACGACGGACAGATCCCATTTAGGGATGGATGAATCACCTAAATTGAAATCAAAAGTCAAGTTTCTAGTTACCATAATACTGGCCACAAAAAATGTTTTTATTAATAAATTATTAGATTTAATACATTTTGTTGCGGAAGTATTTTTAAATGTAAGTCTGTACTTATTAAGGGCTGCTATTACTTCAATGTCCAACTTGAAATGAAAGCTTTGACTCGCAAAGCTCTTCCAGTGAAACCTTTCACAGGATTTATTACTTCTCAAAGGGGATTAGTAACAGTTTCTATTTATATAGTTAACCGTCTTAAAATGAAAAGAAGCATTCATGATTATTGTAAATGAATTTCACTTCGTTTACGGCTATTAAACAAAGATTCAGATTTCTTCACATGTTTTCGAACTGCGTTCGGTGACTTTGGAAAAATAACCTAACTTTATCTTTAAAAATGTTTTGTTTTAACTCAGAGTTCTTGCAAGTTACGTAAAATTGAGTTATATTTTTTCAGCAAACGAGTAACGTGCTACGTGTAACGTCGCCTTCAAGAGTAAAATGATTAGGCACACAAAACTAATACGTAACAACCGTATCACGTAAGATCAGGTGGAATCGTAGTCAAGAGGTGGTTCGTTATTTTATTAAAAAAAATTAAAACTATTGCGTGCAAACCCGAGTCCAGCAGTTAGTCCTGTAATTGAACATGTAATGAACTGGGTAAAGTTCAAAGCCGCCTGCAATGTTTACTTATGTAATAAAGCTAACAGCCTTGGTTACACTGTGTAGAATGATTGTTATTTAACAAGTGAATGTCTAGGAGTTGGCGCCTTGTGTTTATGCTGTTGTCTTGTTATCTATTAGAGTGATTCAATTGCTGTGTCATTTGTATTAAAACATATTGTCGATGCTTTTTTAACGTCGATAAAAACATGATAATATATGTTATTTTTATACTCCAGTTTTTTTATGTACATATACAAGATATATCAGGTTTCGTTTACTTTACAAAATTCGAGTTTTCGCTTAGTTATAACATAATCTTGCATCGACGTATGTTCAAACATTTGTGAACAATTTATCGGTTAGTTAGAACCTACAGAAGTGTCACGTTCAGGTAAATCTACAGCGCAACGAGCAAACACTCGCCTTGTTGTCGAGAGACGAACAATATGTCTTGGAATAATGCCTCGCCATAGTTATGTCACCTACCGACAAACTATCCTGTAAGTCACATAATAAATCAAGTAAGAGCTCCTACACCGATCTTGAATGAAAACCGTAATTTGCTTTTCGACCGACAAACTTATCTGACACGGTGGGCAAGACATTAAATTATAATAGCTCATTATCCTCCCCCCCCCCCTTGTCATACTATATAGGCCGACAAACTTGATAGAACCGACATAGAACGAGTAGTGTGTGCATTTTAATCGAAAAGTTTATTTCATAATGTCCGGTCTTTACATTTTTTGATTAAGAATATAATAAGAAAAAAATGTACTTGGAATAAAATTTGTATCCGCGAACGAGTCAGAGGCAAACCAGCCAAGTTATTTAAATGTAGCAGGAGAAACACCATTTCAAAGGTTCCAAAGCGTGAGCGAGAACCGAGTACACAGTTAATTGAGGAGTTTAGCTACCGCGAACTAACCGTAGAATTCCACTGCCGTGACTATTGTATCAATACGTACATATGTACGAAAATTTACGTTGCTTTGTAGGCTTCAGGGTAATTTCACGGCAATGCCCAGAAACCCGCATAAATAATGGCATTATAAATAAAGCTCGTATGTTAAAACATTTTAAATTACACGCTTTTAAAACAATTATAAAACGAACATCGTAACCAATTCATTCCCAATACGAAATATTAAAAGTTTAAATGATCAGGTATTGTTATCCCACTCGTTCTTTATACAAAAGAAGAGAGAACAATATCTTTTTGTACGTGTACTTCAGCAGTAGAAACTCAAGGTAAGCAAATCATTAGTGTAAAAATATTATATTTCGATACCGACAGGAATAACTCTAGTGCTTCAAGTACAATCAGGACATTTCGCAGTGTTCAAGTCTAAAAAAAATTCTTATTCCTTGCAATAAGACTAACTCCGCTTCACTTTGCGAAATAACCAAATTGAAGAAGTCATAACAATAAAAAGGCTTTAGTCGTATATTAATGAGCAATCTTTTATCGTAGAAACACATTTAAAAGTTGCGTCCTATTGATTATTGTTTCTGCAATATCGTTTCAATGTTTGTAAATCTTTCAAACTACTTTTAAGGTGGAATACCATCAAATTCCCTGATAGTACATCGCTTTTCTGCATCTGTTCAAGAAAATCTTTGTTCAGGGCTTACAAATTGCATACCTATTCGACAAATTGGAATACCTCTCTAGGTTTTTAAAATCGAGATAGAGAATATCTTTTTAAATTTTAATATCGCTATAGTTATTTAGACTTTGATATTACAACATGTTTAGCTTATAATCATGCACATGTGATGATTATTAAAACCGAGAAGTACAAAATAACTTATTACATGTTTAGTCTTTGGGCTATCCTTTACATATTTCTATTAAAAGCTCCTCTAAATAAACAGGAAATTTTAATTTAAAAATGTTAAAAGCAGCGAAGGAAAAAGAATTATACAAAAACTATTTACCTTTCATTTTTCCAGACACTGTTGGTGCTGTGATACTGTAAAAGCAGAATTTTTTAAAAGTAAGGAAAGACGGATTAACTTTAAATGAAACTTAGTACTCATTCATAAGCTCAGTGCTTTCTCTTCAAATAGAACCAATATTTTTTAATTTAAAACTACGGAAATATTTTAAGGTTCACGCTTTTAGCTTTCCTTACAGTACAAATGTAACAGAGTTCTAAGTATATAACTATGAAGTTTGATCACACGTTCTAAAGTTTGCAATTTAAGCAAGTACAATCAAACCAAACGTGTTAAACCTGCATTAGAATGAAAAAAAAACCAAAATTGATTATTATTAGAAATGTCATCGGTATAGAGTTGTTAAGAAAGGTATGAATTAAATTATAATAATGATTCTTTTTATATTGTTCTCCTTCTCTCATTTAAATTACGTAATAATTTTTCTGTACAAGCTTTGACTTTTTTATAAAAACCATTTCCCGATGTCGCTTTGCTAAGGAACAAAGAGCTTTACAAAGAGATCAGAGACAAGCAATCGTTTATAAAAGTTATGATTTTTTTATAAAAAATGTAATTAACAGACACGTCCACGCTACTGGTAAAGTAGTTTTGATTCTTAATTTATAACAGAACTAACTGTTGCCCGCGAATCCGTCCGCATAGAATTAAAAAAAACTCTATTAGTACCCTACGTGTTCTTGCAGGCTTTGTTCTACATCTAAACCAAATTTCAGCGAAATCCATGCAGCCGCTCTGAAATTATCTTGTAGCAAAAATCCATCTAAACTTTCGCATTTATTAGTAAGATGTATCTTAAAGCTGTAGCTTTCGGTAATGGTTTCAGTTTCACATAAGAGCAGCAAGGTGGGACAGTTTAGGACCTATTGCTATTATTTGGACACTTACACTCAAGTTAAAATACAATATTTCTACAATGAATTGATTACAGTTCAGTTTGCACAGCAATACTGAATTGCTTTAAAATAAAACATTTAATAGACAAAGTTCAAGCGAGCTTCGAACGCGTTATAGTAGTATACGGTACGGTATTGTAGCACAGATATCAACAGCGCGGCGTCTGCGTTCACACAATACCAGTACTGCAGTGTGCATTACTGTTCTACCCTCGTGTGAAACTACGTGGAGGAAGTCGGGACGCTTTTTGTTAACGAAATATTCTCATTACCTTTAACAGAGTTTGTAGACAATAAAATGGAAGATTCACCGAAACTCTGTAACTAACTTCCTTGTGACATAAAGTCAAACGAGAAGCAACACTTCGACAAGTTTCATAAATTAATTGCGAATAGTTGTGACTCAGGGCTGCCTCGGAGATGCAATCTCGATTGTTTAAGATGAACAATTAATTGTACTACGAATTCAGACTTTGAGATTGTGAGTCATTCCTTTCATTTCGATGTTAAATGAAAAGTACTTAACAGAAGTGAATCCGCACAGAATATATTTAGTCGCTTCTGTTTGTTTGAATATTTTAATCAACCAATTCCTACATTATGTTCTTGTGAATCTCAAAATTATGTCAACTAATAAACAAATAACCTATAAATTTTACGTCACAATTGCGCAGTTTTACGGTAACACGAAAAATTTCAGTTTTATTTATTTGCCGTATAAGCAAAATTCACTGTGAAAAATGGTTTTATTTTCACGAAGTTTTTCCGTCTTCATGAAATGTTAGGAAGTTTTCGCTTTGTACATTATTGCTTCACGCAGCAGCCGTCGGAGAAACCAAGAGTGTTTTGTTTTAAAACCAAAAACACGTTGGTATCAAGCTTTTCATTTGAAAAAGTTTCCGACGCTTGAATGTACGTATACTTGATTCAGAAACTGGCTTAAGAACCAGCTTATGTGGATTTTAGAATAGACTTGATTACTTAGTGTTGCTGCATATTACAACGACTGAACTACGTCTATTTTAATGTTATCTAATAGAATTTAGTGATGGGAAGATCGTTGTTGAGACCAATGTAGATAAAATGATTCCCGGCGGCTCAGAGAGGTTAGACAAAGTGCATTCGCTCCGAAGCAATTCTAAAACTAACTTCAAAAAAGTACGGAACTGACGCGCGACAATCACTCCTATCGAAAGTTGCTAGTTCTATAGGTATAAAATTTTGATGTTTGATATGGAATCGTTTCAGAACGAATGCACTTTATCTAACCCCGGCGATGACCATTACACGACGTCATCTATTTTCTTCAGCAGTAAAAAAAATAACGGATACTCAGATCAATATGATATGTCAAGGTTGGACTGCGAATCACTTGTCTACTTTATTTTAGAAATATTCCAAACCTAACCACACTACCGTCTTGAAGCAGGAGATTGACAACTTCAGCGGTTGACGCTCGCTGTACCCGGACAATACGTACAATTTACTCAACAAGTATGCATAAATATTACTACCGTTCAATGTAAATATCAATATTTTTTTTATTAAATAAAGGAATTCAAACACTGCTGTTAATATCGTTGTTTCGCGTAGTTTAAATAAACTCAATATTTACGCTTTCACAAAAACGACATGGCTTTTAAAATGTGCATCAGCCAGATTGTTTTTCAGTGTGTATTTATCATGATTAAATTATCAAGTTAGTCTTTTTTTTTATAGAATGCCTTTCGAATAAATGAATTTCTCCTTTTTAAATATAAAATGTCTTACAGTATGAATTGTATTTATTATTCTCCTAAGTTTGTATTTAGGTGCTTAATCCATTATAACAAAAAAATAAGATCGTTAAATCTTTTATTTTTTTTACGTTAAAATAGAGTTATTACTACAATTTAGTATTGTGAAATACACTAGGATATTGGTTAGCTTTTACCTACTAAAATAGTCTGCAGAATAAGACCACACTATATTTCCAATGTCTGTGCATATGACAAAGCTGGTTATTGCTATAAAATGGACACTAATACTTGGCTTGGATGTATGAAGAATGGATGGATGAAGGTTTGTAAGAAGGTACAGAACGCCTCAAAAGATCTAGATAGTCTGAAAGATAGGCTACCTATAATTCACGAGATGTGTAAGGTTTCCGTGGTTCACATATCTACTCGATAATTCTCCAATGGTTTAACTCACCTTATTAAAGTTTGTCTCAGATATAGATCTCGAGGAACACGTGAGATAATTCTGTGCAGCCGAAGTCATGGGCAAAAGTTATAAAATAACGCCTGCTGCAAAAGTATTGGAAACCAAAAATGCGAGTTAATTATTTGGTACAATATGCACTGCGTAGATAACAGATATGTTAGTCGCGGATCAGATGTGACGTGTTGTTATTTTTATATGAACGCTCCGTCGTTCCGATATACGCCTCCGTCCAATCCATTCGATGCACTTTCGATTAGTATGAAAAATTGCTCAGCAGATTCATCGATGCATTTTATTTATTTAAAATATCTACGTTGAAAATCCAACTTTTTAAAAACGATGCAAACTTCCAACATTATTCATTTTGTGTCTTGTAACTTTACACTTAGTAAATATAAGTCCATTGTCGGAATACTTTGAGTTAAATTACGAAATAACTGCACAAACTATTACAACTACCATCTCAAACAGCTAATACTATAAGAAATATGACATTTGAAAAACAATTATTTACTAGTTTCTATTAAGTAAATTTTACAATATATGTTTCAAATAAATCTTTAGGTAGTCGATAAATCTTTATCTTACTAATATTATAAATTATGATTGAATGGATGGATGGATGTTTGTTAAAAGTTATCTCCAGAATGACTGCGTTTCTTTTCTCTTCAGAGTCTCTTTTTTTAGAGGGGAATGCTTTACGCATACTCCGCGCCTCGGGGGGGACGCGGTAGTTATGTGAGATTCTCTTCCGGATGGGAAGCATACCCACTAAACCCCTCTGTTCCTCCTACGCATCATGGCGAGGCCACGGGCACGCTTGCGCTTTCGTCCGCGACCTCGCCTGCAAATGTAATGTGGTGGTGCTGGGATATGAACTCAGGACTTTCACCATGCGAAGCAGACACTCTACCGCTGAGTTACACTCTCGATATGTAGTACATAGTCTGCAAGAACACATATGCTACTAGTTTTTTTTAATTCCGTGCGGACAATGTAGTGGACTACAGCTATTAATATCATAAAGTAATCTATTGTACATTTTTAATACTAAAATTACATTAACACTGACCTTAAGTAAACAATAACTCAGCATTTTGTAGCAGAAATTGTAATTCGTTTATAAATACAATCACACAATCAAACATCGGTCAAAATGTTGAACTCCAAAACTCGATTAGCGTTTTATTCGATTTTACGAACAGTTGTGTGCTGCGACCGATTAAATCAATAAATATCCATACGAGTCTCGTGTGCACACAGATAATTTTGTTTCAACTTCGACATTAACATTTCAATGGATGGTGTTAAAAATTATAAGAATAAATGAACAATTTTACATATTTATTTTCGTTAAATTTGAATTTAAACCTTAAAAAAATGTAGACAAAAATTTGAATTCGGAATTAAATACGCCCAAAAGCAATTTATATCAAAATGTAATCACAGATAAAGATAAAATAAATTTAAATACGTCAAGTTCGTTGATGTTTCTATAAATAAGTAAGAAATAATTGTTATACCAGTAATTTTATCAAATTTATTTCATTACTTGTTTGATCTCTTTGCCTGTCAAAAACGGTTATCTTTATAAAAATGATCGCGCGTAAGCTGAGTTTAGAAACGACTGCTTAATTATCTTTACGTTCTTCGGAAGTTTTAATATACAAAAACAGATGCTACTTAATATTAATTAGTTGAAAGACTAATTATATCGATATTTTCATTGTTGCTTTAGGAACTGCAGTTGTTACGTCAATTAACTCCCAAATAATCGAATAAACGCAGCAGGCGTTAATTAAACCAATTGTGGTTAAAGCAAACCTCAATGTGTACATTAAGAATTATTCATACATTTTTGGTAGGATCGATTACATTGAGTAGTCCGATTATGTAATTTTTCTTACTAATATTATAAATGCGAATGTTTGGATGGATGGATGGATGTTTATTTGAAGGTATTTCCGAAACACCTCAACGGATCTTGATGAAATTTGGCATGAATGTAGAACATAGTCTGGAAGAATTCATAGGCTACTTATTCATATTAAAATCTTACTAATACTACTTGGTTTATTTGTATGGATGGATGTTTGTTAGAAGGTATCTCCAGAAAGGACTTAAAAATCCCGATAAAAATTATATGGGATATAGATAGTCTGGATGATCACATAGTCTTACTAATTAAGTTTTTTTTTAATTCCACGTAGACAGAGTCGTGGGCGATAGCTAGTTAGAGAAGGTCTTACTTAAGTTAATGAAGGATTCGCTTACCATTAAACTAATTTCTATAATCATAATGTTGCCTGTAGACATTTCGTTAGGTTTTAAGCGGAAAGTAATTTCTCTACTAATATTTTAAAGTGCTTTCATGTATTTGACTGAGTTGAATGCGAGTGTACTTTGGAGACAATGTTTCCTCTTGCATTTCTGCAAGTGCGCAGCTGAGCAAATAGTAACATTCGATTTAATGTACATACTTGGATTGTCAACAAATGAAAACCCTTTTGGTAGTGGCGTGTTAAGTTACGAGTAATTGTCATTGTTGCCTAAGCATGTTACCTATTGGTAACAAATAACAGATAACAGTCGTGGATTAACTGTGTACATGTATAGGAAAGCAAGAGAATAATTATAGGTTTGCTCCATGAAAATGTTGGGTACTAAAATGTAAACTAAATTAATATTAAAATTTATAGACCAATTAAAAAATTAATCTCTTACTTCTTACTTATCTTACTTATTACAAATGCGATTGTATAGACGCATGTGTAGATGGATAGATGGATGGATGGATATTTGTTTAGAGGTTTCTCCAGAACAGCTGCATGATTCCGTTGATATTTGGCATAGATGTAGAACGTAGCCTGTAAGAATATAGGATAATAAAAAGATTTTTTTTAATACCGCGCGGACATATTCGCGGGCGATAGCTTATTTTTTGTTATAAACTAAGAGCTAGTTATAGCTAATTACTACGAAAATACATTAACATTAAAAAAATGAGTAATTTAAAATTATAAATTGAACAAAACTTTGTCGCCTGATATTATCGTATGCACTCAGTTCAGTGAAATTTGGTTTAAACCAAGAGTTGATATTTAACTTTCGGATTAGTTTCAATTAAACTTATTCATCTAAGTTTTAGAAGGTGCTAGAGTTAGTTACCTGTAAGTTTGGGTATACTTTAAATTGCCTGCGTTCTTTCCTACTACATAATAAAAAATAAACAGTGCTTTTTCTTAATCCATTTCGAACACTACGCTATTTTTGGAAAAGTAATTAAAATTGCTGGTAACATTTTCATTAAAATCATATATAAAAGTAAAGGAGGAATAAAAATTTGTTTCGTACTAAAATAACAACTTTCTATTCGTAGAAATTTTATCTTGGTCATATTCATCAATAGTAATTTTAATTACGATAAAATTCCATGAACTGGATTCTATTTGGTTATTGTTATTTTTGAGTTACGTTACTACTACGTTACTACGAATGCAATAAGAAATCTATTTTTTTTATATATTGATTGCTTACTAGACGATCCTTATCATGAACCTGCTCTCTTCCTTACACGCAGAGTCAACACATTACGTACTTTCATATACGTTAATATCCGCTCTTCTTACTTTCATACAATCTGCCATCTACAGTATTGAATGGGATTGCCCATAACCTTCTTCTTAATCACTATAAACCTTTAAATAAAAGTTTAAAAATAACACCCACGACAGGTAATAGTTTTTGTAGCTTACTGCGTTCCAATCACTCGAATGTCCCTTATGTGTGTTCGATGGAACACGTCGCTCGAAGTTAATTGAAGTAAAATTAAAAACGTATTCTGGACTGGACTACCAAACTACTATCCGTATAAAAGCGATGGAAAATTCGTTAGACTCGCTTTTATAGCTCTCAAAGCGGTAACACCCACGGTTTTTTGACTACGCCATGATTAAAAGAGAGAATTTAAATCGAAACGGTCAAAGGTCGTATAAGCCTTTCACACTCTCCAATATAAATGGATATTACTACTGTACACTCTGTTCACGTTTAGATGTACAGTCAGCGACATTTATTTCGTGCACATTTGGATAAAATGTAATATGACATAAACACACATAAGTACACAAAAAATTACAGCTATCCTAGTTTCAGTTAACTTTACAATATAATGCTATCTTTGATTAAATCCTGTACTAAGACAAAGGAATTTTCAACCAAACTGAATCAAGAGCGTCAAATGACATTGCACCGAAACGGGCTAGACTAAAACGACCTTGACTGTACATTTTTTAATAAAATGTGTCCTATGTAATTTGCATCTACTGAAAAAATAAAAGTAAGCTTAATTCACTCTTACTTATCATTTATAATGAACTTAAATCTAGTCTAGTCTAAATGGGATTTCAATGGATCACTTAACCGCGCGGATAAATGTTGCAGCCGACAAATGCTACATTTTAAGACTAATTTCGTTCAGTTTATCACGTACTGTTTATTATTTGATAAATATTACAAGTTCTGAGTAATCGTGGCTCTTTACCGATTTAGTACATTTATACAAAACTAATCTATCTCTGTTGTTGGTAATCGAATCAAACTCGTATACGTGAGCGTCGGTGGCTCAGAAGTCAAGCATTTGACTGGGAATCTGCAGGTCCTAGGTTCGAATCCTGCCATGTACCATGTGTTTTTCGATTTCCGATTTATATATGTCCGACGTTCAAACGATGAAGGAAAACATTGTGATGCAACCTGCACATATCTGCAAAGAAATTCAAAGATATGTGTGAAGTCAACCAACCCGCACTTGGCCTGCGTGATTGAGAGTATGGCCTAGTCACCCTTAACTTGGGGTAGTCTCCGAGCCGAGACTTCAACATAGTAATATTATCTTCATTTGTTATAATATTAAATGAATAAAATATACTTATTATACATAATTCACAACAGTTCCTAAGTTCTTTACTTTCAGGGGATCCTTTCGAAAATTTCTTTATCATTTAAAATAAAACAAATTCCAAAGTTGATGGAAACTTTGCAGATACGACCGAGGACGTCAAACGATATTTAAGGTACTTACAGTTTGGTTGCTGAGTTTATTTGGTTTCCTCAGTGGTTCTATTGTGAATACAAATTGAAAGCAATTTCGATGTTTGCTAAAGTGGAAACTACTTTTATAATAATAAAATATGATAAGAATCCAAAAGAATACATGTAACTTTAATATATAACAGAGTCTTAAAAAAATCAAATAAAACAAAGTTTTTTTTTATATTCGATAACGCAAAGATTTCTTTAGTGATTTAAAAAGTACTGTATCTATTTTGAAATTCTTCTAACAATAAAAACTCTACTAAAATAGAGATATTATTCAAGTTAACCTAAGCTTACAATAATGTTTTTTTTTTGTTAATCCGATGAAAGGTTTAACGTTTTTTTAATGTATTACTTTAAAAATACAATACTAAATAGTAGACGAAAAATAATTTAGAAAAGCACAAGTCCTTTTATTATATGAGTTGTGTTGAACTAATTCGTAAAGTGCTCGATCTATGTACACACATCTTATAATATATTGTGTTGTTATTTGCTTAGTACCAAGTCTAATATGACATTATTGACATACTCATTTTCGTGATTCAATTTACCTCCAAAAGTGGATAGTTACTATCAATAACTGTTTGCTAACATCACTTATAAGTAATAATCTTCATAGTTGTAGTTATAACTTAAGTTAAAATAATTTTTATTATCTGTCGTGCTTCTTTCTGATTGAAATACACTTTCAGTTTTAACTGCACAGTTTTAATTTAAATAAATCTGAGAACTGTACAGTTTAACTGACAATTCAAAGTTTGCTTATGTGATTTTACTGTAAAGGTCGATTGTTTAAATAAAGCTGAAGTTATTTAGCGCGCTTACCATGGGTTTCTGAGGCTAAAATCTCTGTATCAAACGTCATTTATCATTCTCTCATCTTTGAATTGAAATTTAGTATTTACTGGAATGTAACCGTCTTCTTCTTTTTAAATTACAAATATAAATTTTATCGATACAAATTAAAGTACAAAACATTTCATTTGAAGTTTAAAGTAATTAAGTGCCGACGTACACGAACAGCTTCAAGCACTCGACAAACTGTCCGTATACGGCGACCTTAATTCATTGGAGAATCGATATCAATTTAAAATGTTGTATAGTTTGCAGCATCTGATCTGATAGGACTCGCCGTCTCGTAAAATGAACGATCGAAAAATCGATGGATAGGAAATTGAGTCGCTACTATGAAATCGTTGTTACTACTAATTTATAAAACATTGCGGAATTATCTATATATATATATATATATATATATATATATAACAAAGTCGAGTTAGTTACACTATTTATAACTCAAGAACGGCTTTACCGATATGGCTGAAAAATGGTGAGGAAGTAGCTTAGAGCCATGAGACGGACATAGGGTACTATTAATTCATATATTTTTAGTTGCTTTATACATCCACGCGGACGAAGTCGCGGGCGACAGCTAGTTAATTGTATAATAATATAAAAGGATAAAATATCTTTAATTTATCATTTTTGTTAACGGCATTTTTGGAATATCATAGTAAATAATTGATTGATAGGTATTAAGATTAAATATTACAAAGGAAATAAGTAGCGGTAAGCAGCAGTAATTATTAAATATTGACAAAATTATCAGTTTATTTTGAAGCGTCGGTGGCTCAGTTGTCAAGCACTTGACTTGCAATCTGCAGGTCCTGGGTTCGAATCCCGCCATGTACCAATGTGTTTTTCGATTTACATATGTACATTTATCCGACGTTCCTACGGTGAAGGAAAACATCGTGATGCAACCTGCACATATCTGAGAAGAAATTGAAAGATATGTGTGACGTCAACCAACCCGCACTTGGCCAGCGTGGTTGACTATGGCCTAATCACCCTTAACTTAGGGTAGGCTCCGAGCCCCTCGGTGGGGACGTATAGTGAGCTGATGATGATAAAGGCGAATGTTGATAAATATTTTGACAAAAAAGTCGAAACTTTTATGTCAATTTATTTTATTTCTGCGGTTCCTCTGGTGTTGCAGATGTCCATGGGTGTCGTTGATCACCTCGGTGTTCCCGCCGCTCGTTTGACCCCTTCTCTTATAAAAAAAAATACAAATAAGTTTGTCTCTTTATTAATTAAAGAACCCCAAAACTTAGAAAATTTATGTTTACTTAATTCATTTGAAACCTATCTTACTGTAGAGTATTTAAAACGTAAACAATGGCGTTTAATTTTCATTCGCCCGCCCGTCCATTGCCAATTTCGGAATAATGCCTTTTAAACTGACTACTTTACGATGTAAATAGCCGTCTTTTTTGTCTCGCTTCTCATTTAGTATCAATTATGTGACATTTATTGTTTGAATGTTTTGGATTTTGCAGAGAATTGTTTTATACATTGATAGCTAAAATATGCGTCTTAATTTATCTGTTAAATGTTAGGGAATGGTAGGTATTATCAGATTTTCTATGTAAATAAAAATTAATATATATTTTTTTTATATAATAAGGTGGCAAACGAGCGAGCGGCCACCTGAAATCGCTGAAATAGCGAAGTGACCGTTGCCCATAGACATACGCAATTGCATATGCGTTGCCTACCTTTAACCGACGGAGAAGAGAATGCACAGAAAGAAAATTTTTTCCCTTCCCATGCATCCTTTCATCCGCTAAGTCCATTTACACTTCCCATCCTTTTCTTATAAGAAAGAGGTTGAGAAGGGAAAGAGAATTAAATTAGGCCTCCGGAACGCACACTCATCAGACGAAACGCGGAATTGCTTCCACTTCACGCCTGTCTTCTGTGTGGTCGTGGTATTTCGCCGGGCGAGCCGGGCCAATTCGTGCGAAGATGTTAAAGCGGGCTCTACCACTGTCGAAATATTTTTATCATCTATAAGATTAGACAAATTGATGATTTTAATGAAACTTTTGCTATGATATTTTGTTATTTAATTATTTTACATGGCTTTGCAATATGCGTGTTAGTTAGAAATTGATAAATAAAATTCACAACTTTTTATTTAGATTATTTTCTAGATTAGAGAGCGGTTTATTAAGACAGATTAGAAATAAATTCGCCTTGAGTTATTATGACGCACTTATACATATTAAGAAAGTCTCCAGTGTAATATGTAATCAACCTATACAATATTGAACAAATGTTACTTTCTGCTTTGTACTTATATAGAAGAAAAATATTACTTTATCAAAAGAATTCAAAGGGGCAATTGTAACTGATTCAACTAGGGAATTCGTGTAATGAAAATGGCCTCTTCGTTGACCTTTTAAGTAAGCTATATACATTTCAGTTTTATTGTACACCTTCTGATTAAATTCGGCTTTTTATTTTTGTGATTTTCATGAAACGAACACTGTCTGGGTCCTTCATATTACTTTATTACAATCTGATCAATAATTAAGAAATACATTGAGGATAAAGATTTTGTTTTTCAAAACATATTGTCAAGCTACATATCTGACAAGATATTCGAAGATATGTGACGTCAATCAATCCGCACTGAGACAGCGTGATTGACTGATATCTAGTCAGCCCTACCTAAGGCAACAAGTATAGGGACATGTAGAAATTGACTACGATATGATATAAAATTTACATATTCAGTATTGACGCTGATCCAGTAACTGAAATTCTTTTTGAATTATCACCGATTGATTAAAACATATTGTCATCCCTTTTATTCTTTTTGTAAGAAACAGAGATAACAATATGTATTTATAGATGTTACGGTAGTGGAAACTCACGGGATAATGAAGAAAAACTTGGCAGAAGAACTGTGACGTTCTGTGCCTGCTTAATGCATTTCTCCCGCGAACTTTTACTGTTATGAGCTTTCAGTTGATTTAGAGAGAAACTTTCTAAGTTTTGGAAGCGTCGGAACAAAATTAGTTTGGTACTTTCAATTTCAGGGAGTAAATTTGTTAAAGTTTTGGGGAGTTTACTTTTTTGTCTAAATCGCACAATAAATATGTGGTGTATTCTGTTTTGTTTATTTATAAACAATGATGAGGTATTTTTTGTCATAATTTAATTTCGTTATTCGCGTCTTACACAAATTCGATCGATAGCGGTATTCAAAGCACGTAACCAATAAAAAAGAAACGTCCGCTCTTATAATTTCATTGTTGGGCACGACTAATGCCTTTTTGCATAGTCAAAAGCAGGATAACCTAAATATCGATTGAATGTCACTATTTCATACTAGGGAGGGACAGTCAAGTACACAGTGTAATACCGCAGTGTGATCTATTATGACTTCAGCATTATAAAAGTTGTTGTACTGCATTGTGTACTGCTCTGTCTACACTTACTGCGTTCGTGAGAAAAATACATTAAGCAAAATTTTAGTAATATGCCTATATAAAGAAGGCATCAGTCAATTATCATGCGTCCAGTAATTTACTAAGGTCATATTGTGACATACTAAGCGAACACGACTTCTGTTTCTATCTTTATAAAAGGTCTAAATTTTTCCACTTAAACAAAAAACATAATTTAATATCTTTAAGGTAATTAGAAATGAGAAGTACGATATACTATGTAGTTTGTTAATTTCTTTAATCAGTGGAAACACAGCGAAAAGCTGGACTTATGTATTTTCAATGATACGTGTGGATGTAAGAAGCTAAGAAAGAAAAAAATTCAAAATTTTCGTAATGCATTTTCAACTTCAACTCCAAATCTACTAAACTTCTAGCCAGTTTAAAAAAAATGGGATCCACATGCAAGCAAAACCTTTCGATCAAAAAAAAATTTCAAAATCGGAGCACCAGAGACGAAGTTACGCGGTAACAAACATAAAAAAAGAACATACAAACGAATTAATAACCTCCTCCTTTTTGAAGTTGGTTAAAAAAAGGAAAAAGTAAAATTTGGTCAAAGAACGTTATGGATAATTTGCCAGATATCTGAAAAATCACGTGTGTATTTTACATTTTTAACAAAAAAGCAACATTTCAACAAATATCACGCTGCATGTCGTCCTGACGAGACATGTGATTTTAAAACCAATTTTATCTGCGTGTATTCAAACCCTGCTTTCAATATCGCAACCACTCTTACAATATTTTTTATAATCCCAAAAACAAACGAATTGAAATATTTTGAATCTATGAATAGATAAAAGACAATATTTGTTTTTGCTTTTTTGGTGAAGGGCGGCCAGTGAATTAATTACGCCTCTGATAAATTCCAAAAGATATTAATGGATTTACTCCGTGATAGTAAACTGGATTTGGTGTTAATACAGAAACACGTCAAACCAAATTACCAACACCTCCACTTAAACCAATTAGTATATCAACAAAGGAGAGTCAACGCCAATTACATGTAATTGTTAAAGATGATAAAACGCGACGGGGGTCATATTAAACTGGACGCTAAACCATTCATCAATCAGCTAGTAAGCGATTCGATTCAACACCATTTTATTCACGCCAATTAGGGTATGTCGCATTACAAATTGTTGACAATATATCTCCTTTCAAATACGATGTACGTATTAATTAATTTATTTATTATATTGATTCATTCGGTGGGTGACTTGAATTTCCATTTTAATAGTTAAGTCTGCATTCCTATCTTTGAATAGACTTTTTAGAAATGAGTGAACTATTCAGGGAGATTGTTAATTTATTACGAGATTCAATTTAACTCGCTACACACGTTCAGTTCTAACTGCACAGTCTAAAAAAGACGTTTGTCTTTTGATTAAATGATTTTATAGCTTCTTTGAAATATAATATAATATCAATTTAAAATGTATCGCGCGCATTAATTTGACAGGAAATGATATTAATAGAAAATTGATTAGTCCTTTTCTAAAAGTTATAGTGCAATATTAAAAGCGCAAGTAAAAATAGGATAGTGGAATGAAGCACTAAATAATATTCAAATCTCCTTTAAAAGGAAGTCCGCGGAATCCCTAGTGGTCTGTTTAATAGAAACGGTGTAAAAACACTATGACCTATTTAACGAGGTGTCCCCACTGACAGCGATTTCTTTACTTTTACTTATTGTTTTTTTCTTTTGAGAAGGCATAAGACGCCTCTATTACAATATCGATTCATAAGCCAATAGAAGATAGAAGATTTAGTACAGAGATAAACATCATTAGGATACTTAATTACTACATTTAATTTAAAAGTTGGGCAGAATCTTATATATTGGCAAAAGAACCATTCTATCATATTATCTAACTAGCTCTCGCCCGCGACTCGGTCCGCGTGGATGTATAAGAAACTTAATTAGTGTAGCCCAGCCCACCCATCCATCTATTTACATCACATCCATCTAAACATTCGAATTTATAATATTAGTAAGTTATATAAAACGGAGCTCTTCAAGGCATAAATTCGACAAAAAATGAATAAATAGTATCCTATGTCCGTCTCTTGGCTCTAAGCTACCTCCTCACCAATTTTCAGCCATATCGGTAAAGCCGTTCTTGAGTTATATATATTATGACAAAATAAAACATAAATTTATTTCTTGTGACGTTTAGAAGAATTTCTTTATGTTTGTAAAATCAATTAAAAACTTATTCTACGGTGCAGAAAGAAATTGCATTATAATTTTATTTACAATGCTGTTCTTTCATAAAATAATTGATTCTTGGGATTGGAATAGTCGACTGTCTAGTTCGTATCTCTTAGAACTAGAATAATCCTCTTAGCTTTCTTCGCTTCTGTCACATTCACAAAGGAATAAAGGAAAGTATTGCTGACATTCCTTTATGCTTTACATGTTTTTTTTTATATCATGAGGTGGAAAACGAGCGAGCGGCCACCTGAAATCGCTGAAATAGCGAAGTTACCGTTGCCCATATACATACGCAATTGCATATGCGTTGCCTACCTTTAATCGACGGAGGAGGATGCACAGAAATAAATTTTTCCCTTTCCATGCGTCCTCTCATCCACTACTCTCTCAAACTAATCAAAGTCAACTTCCACTTCTCATCGTTTCCTTATAAGAAAAACGGTGGGAAGGGAAAGAGGACTAAACTAGGCCTCAGGGATGCACACTCATCAGAATTGCTTCCACTTCACGCCTATCTTCTATGTGGTCGTGGTATTTCACCGTGCGAGCCGGGCCAATTCGTGCGAAGATGTTAAAGCGGGCTCTGTCACTGTTAAAACATAATACTACTCTTATATTCATAATTGTTTTTGTAATAGAATTTTGACAAAACTTATTATCTTTTACGTTCTCTACCGCTGACACTGTGACCACTATAATCCGCGACTCATAAATAAACGCTCCTTATCGCAACGCTTCAAAGCATTTTTAAATGGGCCGAACTCAGAAAGTTCTCAGTAAGAATGAAAATCCCGTGCAAGTTTACTTGCCCCGTTTAGAAACGTAGGCGATACATTAACATAATGATATTGCGGCTAAGCAAGAGTCTGTATCCTCAGTGGTTTAGTGTTTTCTAACATAGCGTGTAAGTTGAATGAATTGTGTTTGTTCTCGCATGATGTATGTTTGTTAAATAATTAAAATACATATATACAATTTAAAAAAATAATTTTAATGCTTATATTAAATTCGGATATTTATTAGTTTTGTAAATTAAAGTTATTTTTCTTATATTTGATTTCTAGGCGTTCCTAACTATTGAGATTGCGCCGAATGCTAGTCTGTTTATATACAAATTTATTAAAAGAGAATAATCGATTTAACTGACGTAGTTCAATAGGAGATTCATCAGTAAGCCAATAAAATAACGTCACATAATAACGAAAGTCAATTGTTTCACAAGCAAATTAAATCAGAACAGAATACTATGCTACATTCATATATCTTTTCGGTGCATACTAGAATGCTATCAAAAGTATTCGTTCTAAATGCAATATTGGTGGGCGACATCGCTGCCGTTGACAAACATGTTCGACGCAAACAAATATTAGAGGCCATTGTTTTCGTTCTAAAAAAAACAATTCCCTACAGTTATAAAATGATCATTGGATTTTTATACGCAGTATACAAAAATTTGGTTACGTATTGAGTAACATAGATAGTAAATTAGGATTTAATAGACTAGTTAATATTTGACACGTTACATTAATGACGTCATTGTAGTGTGGTTATACGCTGACATAAAGATCTTGATGCAAAATTAACATCGAAAATATATTTTGACACATTGTTAATATAAAAATGTAAACTATTATATTCCATTTTAACGTAAGTTTAGAATATTGCTTGTGTGATTTCAAATTTAGTTTCCCATTGATCGTGAAATCCACTTTGGTGGGTTTAAACGGGTTTATTGTTCAAGCGAACGTGCAGATAACCTTAAATCTCAGATCACACTCTCCCCGAAACTACGTTGCATTAGCCAGGGTTAACAATACACTTTACGTACGAAATATCCGCTGTATTTTGTATTATACGGAGGATCCGTGCATTTTGGTAGCTTCAAGTGTCTAATTAGTGTTGGCGTAGGTAATGTTTGCTGCTAATTTTGTTCATTAAGTCTCTGCTTAGGATTACCATATTAATGTTAATTAAAAATATTCAATAAATCGGTTTGCCACTCCAATAATAAAAAAAGAACTGAATTAGTAACCTGTCTTCTTCCCGACTACGTTCAACATATATGTAAAATTTCTGTAAGATCCATTAATCCGTCCATACATCCAAAAATTCGCATTGCATTACACTGCAAAAATCATGCTGTTCAATTACACTTTTTGATTGCAATATACTTATTGGGAGCCTTGAAATTATTTTGACACTGACATTGCATCATATGGACTGATAAATATTACAAAGCGGAAGAGTCTGTTTAAACGCGCTAATCTCGGGAACTATTAGTCCGATTTGAAAAATTCTTTCTTTGTTGGATAGTCAATTTATTGACGAAGACTTTAGGCTATATAAAATTACGCTGCGAACAATAGGAGCGAAGCGTAAGTGAGTACTAATTATGTTTTTTTTAACAACGCGCAGACGGAGTCGTGGGAGACAGCTAGTGTACTGATAAAGTTGTCTGACAGTTAACCTTGTTCTATCTACATTTCACAGTTAATATAACATATTTCCTTATAGACATAGTTTAAACGAGGCATCAATTCTCGTATATCAATCGTTTGACGTTTTGATTTAACTCCATCATTCCGATCAATAAAGTTGTCATATCATAAATTACTACAACGGGACTAAACTTCAACATTGCCTAGTTTAGACTTTCGACCTATATTCCCTTAATCTGAAAATAATTTACTTTTTCTTACAACTTTAACTTTATACAAAAACATGTTCATAAAGCGAATGACACAAATTCACACTTTGAAAAGAAGTTTTAAATAATAGATTAAAAATCGCCTGTACGTATCCATTTTTCCAATACAAATCCACGAAGCGACGAACGTGAAAAATTTGATTAATTGTACGCTGGCCGTTGAAAGGATTTAGCGAACGAATTTTATTTCCGATACATTCGTATGCAGTGTGACGTAAAGCAACTTTTTTCTTTTCTATCTCGACCCAGCTTAATTGCAGCCAGCCCTTGATAAGCAGAGCGTGTGTACACTTTGACGTTTCAACATTTTAAATTATATTAGCTATTGTATTGTGTTTGTGTTTGTGTTTCGACTGCAATGAGACTTGTAAAACATTTTGTGTCTCTGTTTTTTCTAAGAGATTGTGAAGGACGACAATCTGTGACATTGAACAAAGAGCGACAATTCCTTTTAATTTTCATACAATATGAATTAATGTAGAATTTGTAAAAGTTACTAACATTTCTAATAAAATTACACGTGCTACAAATGAAACACGAAATGATATTATTTTACACCTGTGTGTGTTATAAAGAAAATCATAAGACGTCCTAACTTTCCTTAACACACGAAGGCGTGGTTTAAAGTTTTAATTGGTTGCCTTGAAGCGTAACGATGTAGCGAATGTGCAGATAATTGTATAAAGACCCTATAGCAGCACTGATATAATAGAAGTGTTGTTAGGGAAACTCATAATAGTTTAATTAGTGTTTAAAGTACAAATTGTTATACTACCCACATAACCGAAATACTCTAAATATAATTATAATTGATTTTAATTCATTGTATTTTTCCAACAAACTTTAAGACCCGATCTACTGAAATACGTTTTACATACAAACGGAATAAATCATCAAAATAAGGCAGGCGATGTTAGTAATTTAGAAGAATTAGGTTAGAAGTGCATACTGCTTCTTCTTCGGAATTAAACAACTAACTAATAAACTTACTTTTTTATATACAATTTACCGCATTTGAGAAATACTAAGGTCTTCTTTCTTTTCAGGGACGTACGTTTCAACAAGATCTTCGACATTGCTCCAGGAGTGTTTAGTCACCTGCATCGTCTACGTTCGTTGCTGTTAAACGACAATCAACTGCGTGACCTACGTTCCGGATCTTTCCATGGATTGCGTCGCTTGAAATATCTATACTTGTATCGTAATCGCATTCAGCACATCGATTCCGACGTATTCCAGGGAATGGTCCATCTCGAACAGCTGTGAGTATTCTCTATCAGTATTATAAAATTAAGTTTTCCTATCTTATCCTGAAATAGGCGATGCTTGATCGATCTTTCTAAAATTCTAGAGTAGGCGACTCGTTTTAGTAGTTAACTTACTCACAATTTATAAAACAAACAAATGAAAGTTAGAAGACTTAATAATTCATTATAGAACGTACAACGCAAATAATAGTAACATTACTTTTTCTTCAGGTACCTTCACGTCAATGAAATACATCAAATCGAACCAGAAACGTTTTCCAACCTACCGCGACTGGAAAGATTGTAAGTTCATTATCTATCAAAATGTACTAATCATATGTACTAATATATTAATTTGATATAACACATAATTATAAAATTTAAGGTATTTGCATAACAACAACTTGAGGAAAATTCCCCCTGGTTCATTCCGTGGTCTGACAAGTCTGCGCAAACTTCGTCTAGACAGCAATGCTCTAATCTGCGATTGCTCAATGCTGTGGTTCGTACGTATGCTAGGTGGACATAGTGACATGGAAATCGCTGCGACATGCTATGAACCTGCAACTGTCACTGGCACTTCGTTATCCGCCATGAAGGAAGATGACTTTAACTGCCGTATGTACAATTTTTATTAAACAAAAATCTAAGCAAGATATATATCATATTTGGAATAAAGCTTTATATTAATTTAATAATTTCAGAAAAACCTGCTATTATGAAAGATCCCCAGGACGCAGTCGTTAACTTCGGCGATAATGCAGTGTTCACATGCGTGGTCGCTGGAGAGCCACAACCAGAAATAGTTTGGCTACGCGATTCAGTCAGTGTTCCATTAGATACCCATCGTTATGAAGTAATGAATAATGGCACACTGATGGTACATGCTGCAGATGAAAATGACGTTGGAATCTTTGAATGCACAGCTAAAAATTCTGCCGGAGAAGTAAAATCAAAGCCAGCCAGGATGATAGTTCAAACCAAAGCCGATGAAAACGGTTTGTTTTTAATTCTTAATACATATCGTTAGTAATTGTAATAAAAGTAGTTACTAATTTAGTTGTAATTGCAGGTCACCCACTTTTCACAATTTTACCTCGCGACAAAATTGCCAGACTTGATGACAATGTAAAGTTTGACTGTGTAGCTACTGGTAATCCTACGCCTCACATAGCTTGGTTCTTCAATAAGGAAAGAATTTTACTGTCAGATCGCATTACAATGAGGCACAATGGCTCTATGGTTATTGAAAAAATACAACATACTGACGCTGGTCTATATACTTGTGAAGCTGAAAATTTGAATGGTCATATATCAGCACAAGCTAAATTAGAAGTTATGGGTAAGTTATAAATAATATTATTTATTATGTTATTATTTACTATTTTTAGTCCGCTTTACACATATATATATTGATGTTTCTTTTACAGTTGCCCCAGCTTTTGTTGTCGTTCCTAAAGATGAAGTTATAACTATTGGGGAAACAGCAGAATTCAGATGTACGGCTCGAGGTGTACCAAAACCGGTCATAACATGGTACAGAAATACAATGGCTTTGTCTGAAAATGAAAATATCATTATCTCCGACGACAACCAAAACTTAACAATTATTCAAGTGTCGAATGATGATGATGGATTATATCATTGCAGAGCTGAAAATTCTGAGGGACTAACAGAAATTTCTGCCATTCTTAAGGTTGAAAAAGCGCAGATTATATCACCTAAAATTGTACTTAGACCAGAAGACACAGATGCATTTAAACAGACATCCGTTCAAATGCCTTGTGAAGTTGAGAGTGAACCGCCAGCATTAATTGAATGGAGAAAAGATGGTACACACATTGAACCAAATGACAGGATATCAATTTCCATAATAGGTAGCCTAATAATTAACAACGTTACGACAACTGATTCTGGCCGTTACGAATGTTCTGCTTTTAACGAATATGGTCGTGATACAGTTTCAGCATTCTTAACTGTTAAAGATCATATTTTACCTGGCGATGAATATGTAAACATTGCTCTGACAGAAGCTACACGGGATATCGACCAAGCTATTGCTAAAACGATGGAACAATTATTCAAATCTGATAAACCCAATGCCAGTATTAGTGATCTATACAGAGTAACAAGATTTCCAAATGCACCAGCTAGAGCTGTTGCCCGACCTGCTGAAATATATGAACGTGCACTTGACAAAGTTAAAGAATTTATTCAAGCAGGTTTAAAGGCGAATTCTGTGGAGCCATTTAACTACGAACAAATTTTGTCTGGAGAACATTTAGAGTTGATTGCAAAACTTTCCGGTTGTGTTGCTCATAGAGAGGAGTTTAAATGTTTGGACATGTGCTTTCATCTGAAATATCGTAGTATCGACGGCAGCTGCAATAACTTAGCTCATCCTACTTGGGGCTCTTCGCTTACTGGGTTTAGAAGAATTCTTTACCCTGTATATGAAAACGGATTCAGTCAACCAGTGGGATGGAATAAAAATATTAAATACAATGGTTATAAATTGCCCAGTTCAAGACTCGTGTCCACCACTATTATAACAACGAAAAAAATTACCGAAGACGTCCAGATCACACACATGGTAATGCAGTGGGGCCAATGGTTGGATCACGACTTAGATCATTCTCTGCCATCTGTGAGTTCCCAGACATGGGATGGCGTCGATTGCAAAAAAACATGTGACTATGCAGCACCATGCTTCCCAATTGACGTACCAGAAGGCGATCCACGTATAACAAACCGTCGATGCATTGATTTCATTAGAACAAGTTCAGTTTGTGGTTCAGGAATGACGTCTGTGCTTTTCGGAAAACTGCAACCTCGGGAGCAAATAAATCAACTTACTTCATATATTGACGCTTCACAAGTGTATGGATTTGAAAAAGCAGTAGCCGATGATCTGCGAGACTACTCCAACGATACTGGATTATTGCGTGTAGGAGCTACTTTCCCAGGAAAAAAACCCTTATTGCCTACAATTGGATTGAATAGCATGGACTGTAAGCGCAATCTGGAAGAAAGTAATCGCAATTGCTTTGTCGCAGGAGATGTGAGAGCCAATGAACAAATTGGTCTTGCTGCTATGCATACAATTTGGATGCGCGAACATAATAGAGTCGCTACACAATTAAAAACTGTTAACCCCTTCTGGGATGGCGATAAGGTTTACCAAGAAGCGCGCAAAGTGGTTGGTTCCGAAATACAACATATCACTTATCAACACTGGTTGCCTTTGATTCTTGGCCCCGAAGGATATAAACAAATTGGCGAATATAAAGGATATGACCCTAAGATAAATCCATCCGTTTCTAACGTTTTTGCTACCGCAGCTCTAAGATTCGGTCATTCCTTAATTAATCCTATACTCCATCGCTACGACGAAAACTTTGAACCGATCCCCCAAGGCCACTTACTCTTACGTAATGCTTTCTTTTCACCTTGGAGACTTGTCGATGAGGGTGGAGTAGATCCGTTGTTGAGGGGAATGTTTACAACACCAGCGAAACTGAAAACGCCTACCCAAAATTTGAATTCGGAACTAACAGAACAACTGTTTCATACTGCCCATGCCGTGGCTTTAGACCTTGCTGCGATCAACATTCATAGAGGACGTGACCACGCCTTGCCACCATATACTAAATGGCGAGATTTCTGCAATATGTCCGAAGTTAACGATTTTGACGATTTGGCCGGCGAAATATCAAGCAAAAATGTTAGAGATAAGCTGAAAGAACTTTACGGCTCGGTTCACAACATTGACGTATGGGTGGGAGGTATATTGGAAGACCAAGTAGAAGGAGGAAAAATCGGACCACTGTTTAGTTGCATTTTGATCGAACAATTCAAACGTCTTAGGGATGGCGACAGGTTTTGGTACGAAAATCCTACTACTTTTAAGAAGGAACAATTAGCACAAATCAAAGAAACTAGTCTGGCGAGAATACTATGCGATAACGGTGATAATATTGACACTATCGGTGAAAATGTGTTCCTGCTCCCGGAAGTTCAGGATGGGCTTATGTCATGCGACGATATACCATCTATAGATTTACGTTATTGGGCTGACTGTGATAGTTGCGGCGATGATGATGAAGTTAAAAAAAGTCGATTCCGCAGAGACGCTCCACCGGATCACGAAATTTACACCCATCTCGATGATTATGAGGATCGTGTAAAACACCTCGAAGATCTTCAACGGAAAATGATCAAAGTTATAAATGGATTAAAACACCGAGTTAAATATTTAGAGGAAACCTATGGCGGCAAGTAACTCTACCAATTCAACAATTTTAAATTAAGATAAATTGTTCATTCAAAATGACTTGGCAACGTTTAAGGACTTATTAATGTTACTCATTAGGTATATAACCATTATGTATTCCCCATATATAATCTTAATTATAGTACGTAAGTTCTTTTCTATGCGGTCCAATTGTACAAGAATTTATTTTTACTCTTTTATATCCTCTTCCATATATTTTCATCTTTCCCCCACGACTGCTTCTTTCAGGGTGTCTATCTCTATGTCTATGTTTAATCCTAGTATAAGATTATATAATAATTTGTATTAGCTAATCAAAGATTTCTAGTCTTAACGATTTATAGTCTGTAAAATAATCGTTAGTACAATAGGATTAAGGTTAGTACTTCAATTTCATTATATCTATGTATGCTTAATTCTATGTTAAATGCTAATTTCTCTATAAATAATGAATGTTGTGGTAGTGATTTGGTTTTATAAAATACTTTTTGCTGATGTAGCCTCCTTTTCTAATGCCGGTGTTGACTGCTGTATTGCAGTATTATGATGTTATTTTGCAATGTATTATTTGAAAGTTATATAGTGTATGATTTTGGTCTGAATTAATTTTAAAAATGTATTGATGAAAAACGCGATCAGGTTCCGTCCTAACTCATATTAAATATTCTGCATCTTCGGATGAGGCGTAAAGCCATAGAAACTCTTTGTCTATGTAATTCATATTGTAAGTTGCACCATCACTATCATAAATCCTTGCACATGTTTACTCCTGTAATATAAATAGCTGTATCTATCAATATCCTTAATTAGGTCATCATTGTAATCATTCATTGGGTTAAATAGTAAAAAAAAAATTAAAAAAATACAAAAAAATGTAGTTTATAGTAGTTCTGAAAAAAAAATAGGATTTAAGCGATCAACGTTCAGAGTCACCTTAAGTAATGCATTTGTAGATTAGACCTGACTGCTTATTGATGTCGTATGTAACATTAGTAAAGCAGTTAATGAACAATATTGAGGATTTTGAGCAACTTATGTTAAAGATAATTCTTTAACTCAAGCTAATAAAGAACTCTAATTGTCCCTCAAAATCTCAATGAACTTGGCAACAACAAAACTCAACCGAAGACCATTTTCTCCAAATCGATATTATCAAAATATCAAAAATAGAGGGTGTCTTAAAAATGTTTCTCGGAACTTTTATTAATCCTATTTTTCTGTACCAAACTTAAAATCGTCTGAATAATTTCAATTCAAAAATCACAAATAATTTTATGAAAAGTTAACACATCTGGTGACCCGGGTCTTTTTTTCTAAACTACCACAACTCCGAATCTTTTTTAAAACGTAATCTCATATCGGGACTATTCTCAAATAACGACAAAAAACACAAGACGTAGGGAATAGGAGAAATTTAGTGTCATTTCAACTGTTTTTGATTAGAATAGGTGCAATATCTGGATTGCATAACGACTATAATATTAGTAGCAAGTAATTTATCATAATTCCATAACTGTTTAATTCGATTTCATTACTAGTTATATATTCATTGTATTCAATATAAGCTTTAGGATAAGTCGCAAACTAAATATAAATCGGCTAATTCTTAAACATTTATACGGTATTATCATCTACTAGTTTCGAGCCCAGTGGGGCCCTTGTTTAGGGTCAGTGAGACTGGTATTAGGTTGCTGTCGCGTCCCGTCTCTCACTGAAGAATAGCCCCCGATAGACTCGAAACTTACCGGTGTCGATACTGGATAAAATAGTGAGTGTTAGTTGTTTCATATTTAGTTTTTAATTATGTGTACGAATACTTAAATAATGTAATTGTCTCAGTCAATATAAGTAAGAGTGGGTTTCCACTAGTAGTGTGTGTTGAGACTTGTACGAAAATATGATGTTATCCCCTTTTCCATCCCATCCCGCTTCGCTTTGCTCTCATTTTCTTCGAAAAATATGCAGATAACAATATACTTTTGTACAGGTTTCGGCAGTGGAAAGATAGGTTAATAAATACGCATATGTTCTGTCTGTTCTTATAATAAGATTTGGCAGCTTGGGAGTGTGTTCACGTTTTAAAACTTGTTTAAAAAGACCGTTTTGTCAAGATTCAGTCATCACTTGTAGTCACTAACTTTCAATGCAACCTTTAAGGGTATATCTACCCTACCTCTACGTAAACAAATAGAACGAGAGGTACAATAGTTGCTAATAAGGGTTTTCGCTATTAAACATGATTGTCAGTTCATATGTGACCCCACCGAGGGGTTCGAAAAAACCCTAATTTTGGGGTGACTAATAAGGGGTAATGTTTAATAAAATATTGAAGTTTGATAGTAAATTATACCACTAAAAAGAAATCAATCACTAACTATGTAATAAATCAATTTGATTCTCGTATTACGCACTTCCAAACTGCCTTTTAGCATAATAGTTTATTCGTAAAAGCTTAAATAGTATAATATGTTTAATTAGATTTAAGTATTTAGTAGCAATAGTCGTATATGTCACAATGTAACACGTTTGATTTTAACAACACAATCGTATCACAGTTCAAACACGTTTGCCTCATCTACATGTGATTTTAAAAACTCAAACTTACACAAGACAAGAACAATTGTAATTCATAACATTGCAAACACGATAACAACATGAAAATATGAATACACTAAAGATCTTAATACGACAAAATCAGTTCCAACAACACAACAAAGCTGTTAAAATCGACCAGTTATTTTGTGACAGCAGTAAATTTAATTATTAATGTTTAACTATTAGATATTCATGTTTAAGTCATATAAATAAGTCAACGTTTGTCAGCAATGGATTAGTTCAGTGTAATTTTGGAAGCGGTACAGTCGAGACGCCTTGATGATTTTTTTTTAAAAAACCATCCACTAATGCAATGGCGATAAAATAACTGGAAGTGTTGATCTCCTTTTCATTATCTACTCAAGTTAGAGGGTCGTGAAATAATCTACACGATAAAGTCGGCCGCGACATGAAAAGAGTATTGGGTCGTGTAAGAGGGTGGCGAAATAAGTCTAACTAAATCAGTGCTGACGAACACTATTAATCTAATCTAATCTTCGATGGCTTTGTTCTTAAGATAGTTTAACCTGACTTTAGGATACTTATCCTACCTATTAAGTCTAGTAATAAAACGGTACACATAATCCAAATAAATATGTAAGAATGTTAGGTATTTCATTAATTTCCAATTATTATTTTTTTTTTAATTTTTATTGCATTATTCAATATTTTTATTTACATTTGGACATTTTTTGATTTTTATTTTCTTCTTTTATAATTTATAGTATAATTTGAACTTAATAAGGTTTTTTTCTTTGAATAATTTTTTTAACAGCAATCAATAGACATAGAAAATTGTATAAGTGTTAGTAATTAGAAGCATAAAATTTCCTGACAAGTTACAGTCTTACAGCATGACTAAGATCTGTCATGAATCCTCAATCACTGTTTTATTACATCACCTTCTTCGTAAGGAAATTAATCCAGTATTTTTCCGGAATAATGGTGAGGTGTCATAAAATATATACTATGTGTACCGAATAATCTCTTAATAAAACTTGTCAGGAAATATTATAATAGAAGTTAATATGTTAAAGTAGGAATATATTCGATGTCGTGTTTTAGAATTGATATTATAATTACTTAAAATTAATTGAATTTATGTTGGTTGGTGCTAAAAAGGAATGCTACACAGGGATTGTTGGAACGGAATATGAGGGTGATGTTTAATTTTATTTAAATTATTTGTTTCTTTTTTTTAATACCGTGAATATTAATTCACAGTAACAACCTTATTGTATCTCGAAATAATATTCACGGATGAGTTTTTTTTAATGATTATCCTGTTAATTAAATAAGTAGAATAATTCTCTAAATAATCTTGATGTATCTTGTAACCGTAGTTGTAAAAACAAAGGCGATCATTTTTTATGTCGAAAGGGCCCACTGTTGGACTGAGATGAACAGAAAAGGGACATATACCAATATGTTGCTTTTAATGTCTTGAACGCAGTGACAGTTTTATATTATTTCTAATAGAACAACAATGAGGATTCTACAAAATTATTTTTAATTCAAAGGTAATCAGTCACATCTTTCAACTGCAACTTAAATCAACAAATTGTTTATTGTTAAAAATTTTATATTTGCATACGGACTTTAAAAATGGAAAATTTCTGCAATAATATTAAATTACATTTTTTTAATTTTTAACATTTGGAAATTATATCCCACTTTACAGCGTGGTTGACTATGGCCTAATCACCCTTAACTTAGGGTAGGCTTAGAGCCCTTCGGTAGGGACATATAGTGAACTGATGATAGAGTGTGGGCCCAAAAAAATGGTATCCTTTGTTTAAAAATCTCATTTATCAATTAATATTTCTCTCTTATAAGTACTTTAAGAAGTTATTTGACATCGTTTAACCATAAAGGACATTCTGTTCGGGTTCGGTCTACATAATTGTATATGTTCCACCTGTGTTTCCACTGCAGCGAAACTTGTATACATATTGTCATCCCTTACATTCTCTTTGAAAAGAACAGAGACACCAATAAATGTCCATACAAGTTTCATTGTAGTGAAAACGCAATGTAAGTCCATTGCCGACGTATAGAAATAACACCGGCCCACTCTTTAAGAGAAATTTAATTTCATTCTAATCCAAATAATAAAGTTGAAAGAAAATAAATCATTGGAATATTATAATTTATTGTTATTAATTTTATAATATTTCTTTGTACTTCGTCAACTAAGCTTTATATGTGTATTTCGTTTACAACAATAGTCGAATAGTGGGATTCGAAGCGACCTCTTCATTAGATGTCCGTACCCTTAACCATGAGACTGTTGAGGCTTGTAAAAACAATAATAAATCCTGGATTATTCTGATTAATTACTGTTACTTGTAATCTGTAGATTATCTTTATGTTAACGATGTCTTATAACATATAATCGTAATTGGTGTCCAATGTGTAATCAAAAATAAATGAAAAATGTAATTGGTGTTTTATTTCAATCTTATTATCTTACTAATATTATAAATGCGAATGTTTGGATGGATGGATGTTAATAGAACACAGCTAAGAACACATAGGGAATGAATTGTCTTTTTTTTTTATACCGCGCGTACGGAGTCGCGGGCGACAGCTAGTTATCCATATACTCGTAACTAGAAGCATATCCACTTTTCATACAGACTTCATAAGTGGTGTCCTCATTAATTTGCTTCCAATAGAAACACTGAGATAATGTAGTCTAGATGTGATCTTGTAATTAGCAATTAAAATAAATTATGATACAGAAAGATTTAAACAGTTTAAGATGACGATACTAACTTATGAGTGTCTTAAGCGTTAGACTCAGAAACTTATCTAACCCGATAGGTATGTCAACCTAATTTGCAGTATAGTTTGACAAGGATCTTGTGCAGTCGGAAAATTTTTGAATTAAAAATAATAAGCATCAAGATATGTGTGTAGTCAACCAACCCGCACTTGGCCAACGTGGTTGACTATGGCCTAATCACCCTCAACTTAGGGTAGGCTCCGAGCCCCTCGATGGGGACGTATAGTGAGCTGATGATGAAGCTTCAATGGCCTAATGGTTTAGAGTACGTTTTTCCCTTCCATTCCATTCGACTATTGTCGTAAACCATAGCCTAGCACAAGTCTAGAGCTTAGTTGGAATGGTAAAAGAAATATTAGTAAAATTTATAAAAGATCTGCTAATATAAATAAAAATGTCATCTTGACTTGACTTGATATTTGAACCAATAGGAGCGGCAGCTACACGGTGTAATGTTGCCATTTTATAATTTTGAATATCATAAAAATATGACACAAAATAATGACATGTAGGTTAATATGCTATTATGCTGGATCTGGCTCCGAGCCCCTTGGTGGGGACGTATAGAGAGCTGATGATGATGATGCTGGATGTAACAATTTAAATAGTAAAGTATTACTATTAGAACTTAGTTCATAAGCTGCAAATTAATTACCTAAAGTAATTTACCTAGGGTAGAGTGATAACCTAGTGTTGCAACATTTTTGGCAGAAAGAAGGAAATTTTAGCTCACTTGTAACCCTTAAAACTTGTAGCCATAACAGCGCCTCTCATCGAGTCAAATAAGTTTCTCCAAATGTAAAAACGTTTTAACGGCATAAAGTACTTTTAGCGACATCTTGTAACAAGCACTGGTACTAATTCAACAAAAGTTTTTTGTCTCCTATAAAGTTTGACACTTTGAATATACGAGCCATCAAATCTAGAACATAATGAACGGCTTAAATCTTAGAATTATTTATTTTAGTATAAAACAAAGAAAATACATCTTACCTGATCACCATACATGTTACCGATAAATTAATTACCTTAATGTTAATGTTTGTAAAAAAATATAGATTAACGCCATCTGTTAAGTGTAGATGAAATGAAGGAAGTGTACTAATTGAAATACACCTCACTCTTATTAGTCGGGTAAAAAAAGCGTCGATATTTTGTTATAAAACTTTTTAAAGCTTCATCTAAATAATCCGATGATTTTATGACAACGGCAAGAATTCTTTGGATGCTGTAAGCCGAGGACCACATTCTGGGAAGTATCAATTTTACTTACCAGTAATGATCAGCTTTTTAAACATCCCGTAATTTTCAACTCTGGTATCTGCTGGAGCTCGAGTGACTTGCTTGCCTGGCTGACTACGATCACGAGTTTATTCGAGGATGGGAATGAGAGGTAGTCGAAATATCCTCTTTCTGTGCATGCTAAGCCGTTCAAAGACAAGCAATGCATATGTAATTGTGATTTTTAGTGAATTCAGGTCGCCGCTTTCTCGCTAGTCCCTTTCTTTTTGAGGTTATGAGCATTATCTAAAGGTGTTAAATTGCTATATAAACCAAGACATGTTATTCTTAGTCCTTAAATCAAGTTTGTAACTCCTTTCAGCGACCCACTTTATTTGAAGAATATCTTTAAATCCTTGTAAAGTCTGAACTGAGTAACTTTTGTTCATATTTAAGTTAAAATTTTCTTATTTTTTAATCTATTAACTTTGTTTTAGTCTGGAAAATTAATAATGTGTAAAAATAAAACCCTGGTATTTAATCATCTTTTTTATTTCCCATCTACATACTACTGATCAAGCTTAAGAGAGAAATAGATAACAAATACGTAATCAAACAATTAATTTTAAATTACAACTTAATGATTGGAAAGATTCTCAACAACTGAATGAAAATACAGATAAATAACAACGAAATTAAATAACATCAACAATAAACTAAGTTATATAATTCAAAATTATTCAACTTGTAATTAATAAAATATCAAAGACAATTCAAAATTGTTTAACGAGAAAGAGAAATCAACATTAACGTTGCGTACGATGTTAATTTCAATCTAATGAAATCAACGATCAACTATATGTACTACGAGCGTTTATCCGTCGGATTACTCGCTATCTGACAGATCTCCGAACTCAGCACGCATCTTAGCAGTAGCTTTGTCCAAGCGGCGAGTGGCATGTGCCACGCGGTGGGTAATCGCGCCAGACCCCGCCATTGCGCTGGTGTATTTCACGCGCTCTCGGACACCATCAGCCTCCACGGGTGTCTCGGGACGGTCATCAGGCCAGGTGATTCCTTGTATGCAGCAATGGAAAAAAGAAAAAATGTTCAGTTACAGTCACAACAAATCTCAAAGTATTAGAATATTTAGTATGTTATGTTAAAATATCAAAAAATAATTAGAATTATTATTAAATTAAGTGTTAATTCAAAGTTAATTTTAAGCTGTTGCAATTTGTGAGAACCATTTTCAAAATCTTATAACTATATAATATTTAGTAAAATTAAACAGTGTAAATCATGCTGTACTTACAAAAATTTATAGCAGTAGAGTTGAGTGCAGTCGCTCATCACGAGAAGATGTTGATGATGATTTGCCACTGAACAGACATACTTACCGGTGTCCCCCGATTACTATAATAAGTAAGTAATCAAGTGACACCGGTGAATACGGCTGCTGTGTATAACTTGAGGTAGAAGACGTAACATTGTAGAAGTAGATCTTCCTTGATGATTCCTATTAAAAACTTGCATAGAAACATGCATAGCAACACGAACAAACATATATAGAAGGATAAAAAAATAACGTATAAAACATGCACAAAAATCCAACAATAGATGCAGTCTTTTAAAGCTAAACTTACCAGCAAAATTATTAACAAATTAAAGTAAAATGTTGTAACTAATAAAGACTTCGGCTCGAAATTAATACAGGACAGACAGACTAACCGGTGTCCCCTGATTACTATAGTAAGTAAGTAATCAAGGGACACCGGTTGATACGGCTGCTGTATTCATCTTGAATCTTGGTAACGAAAACTTCGCCATTCTTATATCTTCAATGTTAGTTTCAGCCGCATGTACATTGTGAAGTTTCCAAAACAGACATACTAACCGATGTCCTTGATGGCCATAATATTAAGGCCATCGAAGGACATCGGTTGATACGGCTGTTGTATTCATCTTGAATCTTGGTATCGAAAACGTCGCCATTCTTATATCTTCAATGTTGGTTTCAGCCGCATGTACATGGTGGAGTTTCCAGAACAGACATACTAACCGGTGTCCCCTGATTACTATAGTAAGTAAGTAATCAAGGGACACCGGTTGATACGGCTGCTGTATTCATCTTGGATCTTGATAACGAAAACTTCGCCATTCTTATATCTTCAACGTTGGTTTCAGTCGCATGTACATTGTGGAGTTTCCAAAACAGACATACTAACCGATGTCCCTGGTGGCCATAATATAAGGGCCATCGAAGGACATCGGTTGATACGGCTGTTGTATTCATCTTGAATCTTGGTAACGAAAACTTCGCCATTCTTATATCTTCAATGTTGGTTTCAGCCGCATGCACACTGTGGAGTTTCCAAAACAGACATACTAACCGATGTCCTTGATGGCCATAATATTAAGGCCATCGAAGGACATCGGTTGATACGGCTGCTGTATTCATCTTGAATCTTGATAACGAAAACTTCGCCATTCTTATATCTTCAACGTTGGTTTCAGTCGCATGTACATTGTGGAGTTTCCAAAACAGACATACTAACCGATGTCCCTGATGGCCATAATATAAGGGCCATCGAAGGACATCGGTTGATACGGCTGTTGTATTCATCTTGAATCTTGGTAACGAAAACTTCGCCATTCTTATATCTTCAATGTTGGTTTCAGCCGCATGTACATGGTGGAGTTTCCAAAACAGACATACTAACCGGTGTCCCCTGATTACTATAATAAGTAAGTAATCAAGTGACACCGGTGAATACGGCTGCTATATTCATCATGAATCTTGATAACGAAAACTTCGCCATTCTTATATCTTCAACGTTGGATTCAGCCGCTGGCACATTGTGGAGTTTCCAAAACAGACATACTAACCGATGTCCCTGATGGCCATAATATGAAGGCCATCGAAGGACATCGGTTGATACGGCTGTTGTAATCATCTTGAATCTTGGTATCGAAAACTTCGCCATTCTTATATCTTCAATGTTGGTTTCAGCCGCATGTACATGGTGGAGTTTCCAAAACAGACATACTAACCGGTGTCCCCTGATTACTATAATAAGTAAGTAATCAAGTGACACCGGTGAATACGGCTGCTATATTCATCATGAATCTTGATAACGAAAACTTCGCCATTCTTAAATCTTCAATGTTGGTTTCGGCCGCATGCACACTGTGGAGTTTCCAAAACAGACATACTAACCGATGTCCTTGATGGCCATAATATTAAGGCCATCGAAGGACATCGGTTGATACGGCTGTTGTATTCATCTTGAATCTTGGTATCGAAAACTTCGCCATTCTTATATCTTCAATGTTGGTTTCAGCTGCTTGCACATTGTGGAGTTTTCAAAACAGACATACTAACCGATGTCCCTGATGGCCATAATATAAGGGCCATCGAAGGACATCGGTTGATACGGCTGTTGTATTCATCTTGAATCTTGATAACGAAAACTTCGCCATTCTTATATCTTCAATGTTGGTTTCAGCCGCATGCACACTGTGGAGTTTCCAAAACAGACATACTAACCGATGTCCTTGATGGCCATAATATTAAGGCCATCGAAGGACATCGGTTGATACGGCTGTTGTATTCATCTTGAATCTTGGTATCGAAAACTTCGCCATTCTTATATCTTCAATGTTGGTTTCAGCCGCATGTACATGGTGGACTTTCCAAAACAAACATACTAACCGGTGTCCCCTGATTACTATAATAAGTAAGTAATCAAGTGACACCGGTGAATACGGCTGCTATATTCATCATGAATCTTGATAAAGAAAACTTCGCCATTCTTAAATCTTCAATGTTGGTTTCGGCCGCATGCACACTGTGGAGTTTCCAAAACAGACATACTAACCGATGTCCTTGATGGCCATAATATTAAGGCCATCGAAGGACATCGGTTGATACGGCTGTTGTATTCATCTTGAATCTTGGTATCGAAAACTTCGCCATTATTATATCTTCAATGTTGGTTTCAGCCGCATGTACATGGTGGAGTTTCCAAAACAGACATACTAACCGGTGTCACCTGATTACTATAATAAGTAAGTAATCAAGTGACACCGGTGAATACGGCTGCTATATTCATCATGAATCTTGATAACGAAAACTTCGCCATTCTTATATCTTCAATGTTGGTTTCAGCCGCATGCACACTGTGGAGTTTCCAAAACAGACATACTAACCGATGTCCCTGATGGCCATAATATAAAGGCCATCGAAGGGCATCGGTTGATACGGCTGTTGTATTCATCTTGAATCTTGGTAACGAAAACTTCGCCATTCTTATATCTTCAATGTTGGTTTCAGCCGCTTGCACATTGTGGAGTTTTCAAAACAGACATACTAACCGATGTCCCTGATGGCCATAATATGAAGGCCATCGAAGGACATCGGTTGATACGGCTGTTGTATTCATCTTGAATCTTGGTATTGAAAACTTCGCCATTCTTATATCTTCAATGTTGGTTTCAGCCGCATGTACATGGTGGAGTTTCCAAAACAGACATACTAACCGGTGTCCCCTGATTACTATAATAAGTAAGTAATCAAGTGACACCGGTGAATACGGCTGCTCTATTCATCATGAATCTTGATAACGAAAACTTCGCCATTCTTATATCTTCAATGTTGGTTTCAGCCGCTTGCACATTGTGGAGTTTCCAAAACAGACATACTAACCGATGTCCCTGATGGCCATAATATGAAGGCCATCGAAGGACATCGGTTGATACGGCTGTTGTATTCATCTTGAATCTTGGTATCAAAAACTTCGCCATTCTAATATCTTCAATGTTGGTTTCAGCCGCATGTATATGGTGGAGTTTCCAAAACAGACATACTAACCGATGTCCTTGATGGCCATAATGTTAAGGCCATCGAAGGACATCGGTTAATACGGCTGCTGTATTCATCTTGAATCTTGGTATCGAAAACTTCGCCATTCTAATATCTTCAATGTTGATTTCCGCCGCATGTACTTGGTGGAGTTTCCAGAACAGACATACTAACCGGTGTCCCCTGATTACTATAGTAAGTAAGTAATCAAGGGACACCGGTTGGCACGGCCGCTGTATTCATTTTGAATCTTGATAACGAAAACCTCGCCATTTTTATATCTTAAATGTTGGTTTCAGCCGCATGAACATTGTGGATTTTACAGAACAGACATACTAACCGATGTCCCTCGATGACCATGATATGAAGATCATCGAAGGACATCGGTTGTTACGGCTGCTGCATTCATCTTGAGTCTCGATACCGAAAACTTTGCAATTCTTGTATCTTCAATGTTGTTTTTAGCCAATTTATCCAGTCAATGCTGCAGGTAGGATGTAAGTCACACACCTATGAACGGCCGGATTTGGGCTTTTCCCAAAGTGGTAATTGGGAAAGTCCTTAGTCCAACCGTTCATAAGTAGTATAAATTTCGAATTCTTCATTAATTGCATTAATTTTGCAGTACGTAATTTATGAAAACGTTATTTAGGAAAATCTTAATATCGCAATTTAAACGGTTAACCATATTTCCTATATTGTATAATAATATACTTACAACATTTTTCTGCACATATCATACACCAAAAATCTAAATTCGTTTTCGATAAAATGTAGTTTAAAAATATTTTTTAGTCAATTCATTTTTAATTATTTATTTTTTTCATTTATAAGACTAATAAGTCAAATCCTATCATTTGCTACCCATACACATATTGTGGGGATAACATAGCAGCTTATGGATCAAATATATCAGCGGCCATATTGTAGTAACGGCAATTTTGGACTAAACCAGTGTTCCGTAATCTGGTCTAAACTTCATTGGCGTTTCAATCCCATGTTGTGGTTATATAAAAATGTAAGCTATTTGTAGTCGCGGCCATCACTGTGTATACTGAACTTTACTAGTAAAGATTTTTTTAAAGATTGATTAGTTTGACAACTGACGCCTATGACGTATCAAATTATTATTGTATGAGGATAAATGTTGTACTTAATGGACGGTTGTCATAATGTCGACCGTACACGGACAACGAACTGTGAACTATTGAGCATCGGTCTTGTAATAAAATTAATTGAACAGATAAGTACTATAATTTAGGTCAGTTATTACTTTTTGAATTTATTGCAGTTATTTGGCTACGTATTGGACAATTAAGTAAAAAAAAACATTAATTACATTTATTTTTATTTGTCAACACCTCAATTTTTGGTTTAATGATTTATTTATAATATTTAAGTATAGTGCCACCAACTTATCTGTGAAATGGCAAAAATAGGAACTACGGTCGACAGGTTGAAATGTCATTCGACTGTCAGTGTCATATACTTTCGAGTGTTCCGTGTTTAATTGCGATACTTCTGGATTGCAAGCGTTAAATTTGCCGAAAGCTATAAAGAGTGATGCGCGGAGTATTATTCTAAAGGTGAAATCATTTTTTGAAGAAGAAGCTCGGCTGCAGGCTCCTATCATTCCGTTTAATTTAATATACAAACGGACTTCAGCTGCTACAGGTTAGTTTTGTCAAATCCAAAAGTGGAATATCAATAATATCAGTTGTTAGTATTTTTAGTCACTCTGTTATCATTAAATTTATTGATAATGACACCCTACCCACAATCGCCACTAAGCTCTTTCAAATATATGAATACAATGAATTTATTAATCACAAAACATTTGTTACAGGTGTAAGTCAAGGGCTAATTCAAAAAATTATTAATAAGGGCCAAGCAGCAGAAGAAGCTGGTACCAAAAGACGTACACCACGCAAACAGAGAATACGACAAAGTGAATTTATTCACAATCTTCAAAAACTGTGTTTGACCACAATGATTGGAAACGTGGTTTTCAATAAATCCTAAAATAAACTTTTTCGTTTTTCATTTACTTACACCTATTTTCTAGGCCTACCACTAGTATCTAGATGAGTATTTTAACTAGGAGTTTGGAATTTATACATTGGTATATTTTAGATGTAATCCCAATGTTACACAGCAGTTTATCTTAAATACAAACAATATAAAATTAATTCAAAATGTGGCGACTTTTCCGACTTTTGTGCACATTGGAATTAGTTAGCAACACTGAAACGACGATCGCGACACCCGTCAGTTCACAGATAAGTCGGTGACACTATAAATAGACACGCTATAGTGAATTGTCAAATGAGTCGTCAAACTGATCAATCTCAAATAGACGCACTCTAGTGAATTGTCAAACAAATCAATCTTAAATAGACACACAATAGTGAATTGTCAAATAAGTCAATCTTAAAAAGACACTATAGATGTTGGGGGTCTAGTGCAAAATATGTCGTTCCTCATTTCGTGGCTGCGGCCATCTTGTATTTACAGTGACAATGCGTTAAAAAAGTTACATTGTCATCAGGGCTTAATGTGTGTACTAATGTAGAAGTTGCATTAATCGACGTCTAATAGTCTCATTGAACAAAGCTTATAATATTACGTTGAGCGCCACGTCACCCATCATTAGCTGACACTAGATTTTCTGTTTAGGATGTTTAACGCTCAGTGACATTTGAACTGTAATGAACTGATTTGTAGCAAAAAGAGTAACGGCCACGAATCCATTTCGAAGAAATATTATCTGAGCGGGCTAAGCGGTAAGAAAAACAAAACAGACTTGGCTCGTAACGTGTTGAAACATAGCCTATAGGTATAACGTTAAAAATGTAAACTATTTTGTACTGCGATCGGAAACACCGGCCCTTTAATACCAGTGCGTACAAGCGGCGCTCGTGGCCTGAACGGGATTGTCTTAGAAATACGCGTGGCGCTCAACGTGTTAAAGGGTCAATCGATTCAAAGTGCGATTACGACATGAAGTTTGCTTAATTTTTTTTTTTAGTTTTATACAAAAATGTATTACTTGTTTTTATTCAACTTCATGATCAATCAAATTAGTTTTAATTGATCCACCATTTTTTTTTATTAATTATGGCGGCAAGACTGTATGGTGGCGTCTGCGACATATTATAATAATCAAATAAATGTAAATTATACCAATTTAATTGAATTTTCAATTACTTAAATGATGAGATTTAATTGAGATTGAGATTCAATCATGAGATTTTAAAATTATTTATGATATTATGATTTACGATGCATTTTAAAACATTTTATATGGCTTATAACCTCAAAGTGAATTATGGTTTTGTTAAATTTTCAGTATATTCCATTCCAATTAAAAAAAACAATAAACCAGATACAAGACACATATCGTACACATGTCTCATTACAGTTCAAACCCGTTCACCGGTGGAGCTAAGTCCCAGACAAATTGCCTCATTTGAAGTCACCTTTTGTTTTGTAAAAATAAAAAATCTATCCCGTAATTCTCAACTTTTTATTGAATTATACAAATTTCTTTTAAATATAAATCGTAGTATCTATAGGACCGTCCATTAATCACGTTATTTTTTAACCGAAGCACCGCCCCCCCCCCCCCCTCCATTGGTAATAAATGGTAATATTTTAGCCAATCCTTTGACTCTAATACTTAAAATTACGTGTATTTTCATTTAGAAAATAAAATAAGTTTAAAAAAGAATTTTAATTTTCAATTTAAGTCATTGCTTAGTGAATTAAGACGTGTGATGATATCTTATATTAATTCCCCCCTCGTGATGTTTCCCGATTTTTTCGCGGCCACACCCACCGTGATTAATGGACGATGCCTTTATGAAAACAAAGATTTCAGTATAATAAAAAAATCCCACAATATTTTTTGGCACAAATAAAAAATACAATTATTTAAGATCCTGAAAATTAAGTATGGGTTTCCGCTATCAAAACATTGATCACAGAAAAAAACATGTTTTAATAAAGGTAGCAAGAAAATCACATTTAGATAAAGAAATATTTCTACACAGCAAAATAAAATAAAAAGTTTTGTTGGTAAAAACATTTATTCTTGTCTAGAAAGAAGGTAATAAAAATAAACAACAATATAAATAATAAAACACTTTATAAGTAAATTCAACTACAACAACAACAATATTATCTAAAACTAAATACAACATTCATTTGCGACCTATATATTTTATATGCCTACCTGTAGCGATTAGCTCGTCGTTATCCTTGTTGCGGATCTGCACCTCGAGGAAAGCCACCTTGTTCCCCACCTTCTTGGCGACGGACTCTATCTCCAACTTGTTGCCTTCCGAAACCGTAGACATGTAGCTAAAATAAAAATAATTTATTATAGACTAGCTACCGCTTGACACTCCGTACGCACGTAATTAAAAAAAAATAGCTAATGTATTCCTCTAGGTTATGTTCTACATCCATGCCAATATTCAGGGAAATCCATGCAGCCGTTCTGGAGATATTTTGTAACAATCATTCATCCATCCATTCGCATTTATAAAATTAGTAAGATAAATATTGGTTCGAAATTGTAAAAAAGAAATATTATCGAAAAGTAAAATTAATAATCGTTGTTTTTATAAGCAGAATACAGGAGACTCTAAATTAATTCAAGATGTACGCCAATTGATTGACGCGCGGGCACGACGACAAAATGGCGGTCCCATATTTGATGTTGTTTCTTCCCGATTACTAACCTATTTAAATATTTTTTAGTATTTATTCCCAACCGATTATAAATTCCTGACAATTTGCTAGTATGTATTTAGTTTTTCTAACAACAAATAATACTTAACATATCAGTACATCATTTATCAAAATATCGTTCAAGGTCGAACATAAGCCTCGTGCATGAGACGTAACTAGATGATAAAAGAATGTTGTTGCTAGATGTCACTTCATCGCTTCTATATTTATTAGAATTTATAAGATTTGTTTAAAAACATTCACAAATCTGCGTGTATAAATTTTTACGACACAGAAAGGAAGTAAAATTGCTTTCAATTCTTATTGCAAAATTATAAAAAGTAGCTTTAAATATTAAAATGTTATAACATACCTAACACTGAGATCGACAGAGAGGCCACGCCCAATCGCTTGATCGCTGGCCAGCAGGGCAAAGGTTGACAGTGTATCAACCATATGAGCGATGAACCCTCCATGCAGGGTTCCACTCTCGTTCAGGTGTTCAGCAGCCACCACAAGCTCAGATACCACCACTCCATCGTTACATGACACCAACTTGATCTGAGAATGAAACAATGATATTAATACTAATGGAAATTAAATACTAAAATAAGGCCTTAAAGCCAATGAGGATTTATTTTCATCATTGCATCCTTCTTGTATATTTAACACCAAGCATAATTGCAATGATGGGTTTAACTCATTAATAATAATCCTAGAAAAATTTTTAATTTAGATAAACTTTATACTAATTGATAGCAGAGTGGAGAAGAAGTAGGAACATAGCCTTAAAGCGTACTAACAAAAAATACTGACTCGGAAACTTGGGCTCAGGACTCGGAAGGATTACCTCAAGCTCTTAAGGGACTAAGACATTTATGCCACTAAATAATCGCTGAGTCTTCCTTATCAGAGTATCAAAGAAGCTTGAGCTTTAGCTTTATCTGTAGCTTCAACCGGAGTAAAATGAAAGAATTGAACCCATCCCTAACCCTAAATATGTTTTTCATAAGTCTAAATATTTTTCAATAATACTACTTTTTAATATCCTATAAGATCCCTCTGCATATTTTTTATTCAATTTCTAAAATACCCTTTAACTTTTTATTAACACTTTGCTCCATGTCATTGTCTCCCTATAGTTAACAGCCACACCCTTTTCCTATTGATTTTTCATCTTTAAATATTCCTTATTTTTTTTATCAAATTTATGAAAGAGGTTAGATAAGCATTACTTTACTGTGTAATCACACAGCTAAAACATTTAAACAAACACATATTGGCATCTCAATTCTTCATAGAGAATGAAAGGAATGACAATATGTTTTTAATGGTGAGTTCTGATTTGCAGTGCATACTGGGTTTTGAGTTTTAGCAGCAATTTATTTTATCCTTATGTCCGTTCCCTTCAAATCGACAATGGCATTTTACTAATTTGCCAAAGTTAAAATAGGCACAAAATATATAAAAACGTTTCCTGTAATGTTTTTATCTTTTCTTTGTGAACGTGAAGACTAACTAACAATCTCTGTTATCACAACTAATGACCACGCCCAGTCGATATTCACAATTTTCCGATGACTACCAAATCCTTATATTTGAATTGCGAGGAACTCCCTCTTTATTAGAAATAACTTTTCTTTTACAAAATAACTAAGCTAACTGCATTAGCAGCTGTTAAGATCAAAACTCTTAAGAGTTCCTCAGTTGAACCAAAATGAATGAATTAACTAAATCATGAATGTTGTCTTCTCCTGTTAGAATAAACCACACAACCTATACTAATATAAGAAAAGAACTTAGATAAAACCACACCCATACATTTTGTGTTTTTTTTTTTACAGCAAATAATGATTTGCCAATTTCCAGATTTGCAGTGGTTTTTAGAATTTAAAGTTCCAGATGTTTAAGCAAAATTCATTTAATAATGAACAAAAATGATGTTCAAAATGGTGGTCCCTCTCACAGCCACACCCTAAAATAGTTGGTACAGCACAGCCTCCATTTGCCTACTGATAAATTTAATTTATAGATAATTGAATAAGTAATTAGATAATATTCTTATTAAATTGGTGTTGAAATAGGAAACTTAAATTAAATACCTGTTTAAGAAAATCTATAAGACATTGATAGTGAACATTGCGCTTGTCCTAAAATATGGAAAATCAATAACGGCGCAGTGCAAGAGCTATATACATTTTGGTACACCTAAGTATGTGATTGATTTTTTATCTAAAATTGTACAATTCTACACCATGGATTCTAGTAATAGTACATCATAGAATATTACACGATTTTAGCATATTTTAATGAAACAATTACTAACAAAGACATAAAATAGATTCATACGTACATTACGAAGGTTTCGATCGAAGCGCTTCGAATTGACGACGGTTTTTATGAAGAGCTCGGTAATTGTTGCAAGTTTACTACACATTTTGGCAGCAACTCAAATCAATTACAAGAGAAAATTAAATACTCCGGAGATAACAGGAAGAATCCAACCCGCCCTTCGAAGCCTGGAGGAAAGTGGGAAAGTATTGATTGAATTTACAAACGGGGGATGGGGTACTTGCTACAGATATTGACAACAAGCAACAAGTGTAGAATATAGATTATACAAAAATGTGCAATGGTTTAATTTAATTTCCTGAATAGACTGGTTAAGTAATTTAAATTCAATCAGTTTAAATTCTTATGATTTTTCCTATTGTCTATACAAAAAATATTATTGTCACTATCTAGCTAAGCAAGCGTGGCGCTGCTATCGCACTAGTTCTGTCAGTAGAAGCGCCTACATTTTTACGTATCGGTTATAAATAGACATAATATAAGATAAAGAAGCCAAGAACAGCTTTACTTGTGTTACTCACTTTCGTCTACAAGAGCAGATAAGATTTTCTTACTGTATTTTTGAGTACCTGATCAATTTGAATTTGAATTTACCAAAATACTAAAATGTGGCGTTTTAAGCCTTTAAACCAGAGCGCCTGTTGAAAATTAAATAGCGTTTATCATAAGTTGATTTTTATAAGAGTTAATATTAGTAGATTATAGCTTAATTTTTCCATTAATTGCCATTGAGATGTTAATTGCTTGTCACATTTAGGACTTAATAACGATCGACTACAATTTTTGACTGCTGACAAAAAGAAAAGCTAAAGTTTATTCGTAGTTCTATACGTACTTTATTACGTGTCTTTAAACATATGTAATTCCATATTAACATCATGGTATTTTTGCGTATAATGCCATATTTATTTAAACTCTTGTGCTTGATGAACTTGTTGATTTTTCTAGAGGTATTATATAATATTGAATTCATACTGGACAGTGCGCGTATTACCGCGGCATTGACCGGCTCCAAATTTGAAAGTGGGTTTTTGTTTTCATTTTGGTCCGGTCTCACGTAACACTATCCTGAACGTATTGTGCGAAACAATCCTCCAAACATAACTCACGTAATATTGGGCATATGTTATCTTGCTCTACTGACATAGTGTCATGACATTTGAACCGTAGGTTATTTTTTTACAGAATACGGAGACCGATGCAACCTAGTTGACATAGCATGTGTCTCTTTCTAACAAACAAGGAATAGTTGGTTGTTTAACATTATTAGGATTTTTATTTATATCCAAGTTTGATTAAATGTGACCATAGCATTCATTGTTAATATTAAACAAAGCTTTCAAAGGGAAAGTATCTCACAAATGATCGGGCTATTTACAAGTTCTGACAACAAGTACTCAAGGCAGGTGGGCGGTGTTAGCGAAAGCTAGACCCGTTTGTAGATGAGTTCACTTCCGTAAAAAGTACGCTAACCATACATTTAACATTGCCTGGACTAATTCAAACTTCCTTCAACTAGGATTAGGCAAATGTTTAAAGACTTCACACAGAAATGGATTTTAACTCGATTCAATACCTTCCTTGAAAATCCTTATTTAAAACATATTGTTATCTCTGGTTTGTCAAAAATAATGACAGGGACGACGATATTTTTGTACAGATTATTCGATGTCAAAAGTCGTTGTCGTTTAGTCAGGGAAGGGTACCCTTGATTAACCTACCTTATGTATTAATACGGGAATTGCAAAAGAAGGCACGGAATATGACACTATTAAATTCTTATGGTGTTGAATTCACGCTGTACATATTCCGAGGAAAGTGTGTTATTAAAAGTGGCGTGTATTACCTCGCGCACACTTAATGATAATTATCCTGTGCCAGTAACATAAAATGATGGCCGTAGCTAAACTAGCCTGAGCTTCAGCTGCCTTGTATAGGGTCCAATGACGGACTTAGGGTATTACCGGTGCGTATTATTACCTAAAAAGAACATATATTTATTACTTTATTTAATCTATAATAGTTCTAATTACCAGATTATCAGTAGTAAGAGTTTGAATATGTTTCACACAGAAGTCAGGTTTAAAGTGCAAATAATTCCGTGTTTTGTCTGATGAGTGTGCATTACGTAGGCCTAATTTTAGTCCTCTTTCCCATCCTTTTTTGGAAAAAGTTAAGGATGGGAAGGGGTTTTGATGCAGGAGGGCATAGAAGGGAATATTCTCTTTCTATGCGTTTCCTTCTCCGTCGATTGAAGGTAGACAACGCATCTGCAATTGTGAATTTCTATGGGGAGCGATCGCTTTCCATTTCGGTGAATTTAGTGACCTGTTGGCCATTCAATTCTTTTGCCAACTAATAATGTAAAAAAAGATTTTTTTTCTCATTCTAACAAATTTGAATAGAAAAGTTAGTAGAAAGATATAATAAGTACATTCACTTTACCTGAATAGTTCCTATATTTGAAATGTTAACCTACAAATTCCATCAGTGTACTCCATTCACAGTCATTTACCGGAGATTAATATCCGGCGAGACACTCATACCTTCCGACAACCCTGCCAGAAACCAGAGCGACGCGAGTCGATACCGGTTTAATTCCTGTGCTGAGACACTTCCTGATGTTGTACCGTGTCATGGAAACTTACGCAATTTGAACCTAAGAGATGTATAATATTAAAAGAAAAATCACACTTATGTCAACAAAGAAAATATTACATATTTTATAATAGCTGCTTTTACATTAAAGTTAGATTTAAAATCAAAACTTGAACCTACGCTGATAATCTTTAATCAGTAATTAAATCTTGACTTTCATGAACGGAGTATCAAATTTACAAATGATCAGAGGTCCTTGTTCTTTTTAAGGTCGTAAAATAAAAACGTAATGTAGTCTTATATCAGGTGACGTTAATTATTCAAACTAGACTACAATTTTGCTGTCTTGAAAGACAATTAGTGAACCCTTTGTCTACAGTCATAAAGTCAAAGAGAATTGAGATTGTTTAGAAAAAGGTGTAGCTTTTTTCGATAAAATTCGTTTGATGAAAATGTTTCTTTATAATTATTAGAGAAAATGCTAAAAAAAAATGTTCTCTGACACTTTTACCACCCAAGACAAGAATTCTTGGCCAGTTACTTAGGTAAAATACTTTAAAACGCCATTAAATCTTGAAGATAAAATACCTTAAAACCTCTTTAAATCTTGACTTTATTTTCATTGGTACGTGAATTATTTAGATAAATATAAAACGAACTTTTATTAAGTCACCTTAACACATTTTATTTGTCAACTGGGCTATATGAATAAGGTGCCAATAATTGGGTATTTTATCCCATACAGTTTTGTGACATAAATATTTTGTAACGTAGAAACACTTGTATGATAAGATACAAAAATAAAATGATTACATAAACTTCGGCTTTCTTACATTGTATATTACGATAACAAGCTGATAATAATACTGGTACACGAAGTAAATCTCCCACTGCGAATACGATGAGCCTGCAAATTTCAGTTACGCAAGTTACCTTAGTTGTTTGTATTCATTTACACCTTTATATATGTGTATTGAACCTAATATTCGAGAGAAACTACGCTTTCCTTTTCATAATTTCATGATTCTTTGCTTACAAAGAAGTCTAGTTTTTTGCCTTACAACTAAATAATTTGTCTACAGAACAATTATTCTGATGTTTTAATACGAGAACCAAGAATGTGTTAAAGTAATACGGTCGATTCGATTGACTAAGAAGTGATCCTTCTAAAGCGTTATTTAAATTTGAATGTAGCAGGCTATTGGTAGGGGTTAGTCTAACTAGAAATAACTAAATGGATTACGTTTAACAGTCACATGAACAAGAAGCGAGTGACATGAACGATTGACAGATGTTTTGGTAGACAAGACCTGTTGCACCAACCCTACATAAAGTGAGATAAGGATAAGAGGATTTCTTTTTATATCAGAAGGGGGCAAACGAGCAGCGGGAACACCGAGGTGTTCAACGACGCCCATGAACATCAGTAATACCAGAGGAACTGCAGATGCGTTGCCGGCGTTTATAATAAATATCTTGTGTTTTTGACCCGCGTAATAATTCTGTGACAATTTTTATCACATTCTAGACGGTATAATAAATGTTTTCACATTATATAGTATTTATATCATCACGTATTTCGCTACGTTATTGTACCACTTAAAAAAATCTCATAAATATTGGCTCATTACACAACTTCGTATGTTGGCCAACAAGCGACCGGATGTGGCCGGCATAAGACAATAAGCAGCGAATTAATTTCATTTGGAGCTCTAAATGACTCGTGAATCCAAAACGAGCACTTATTACATAACAACGACCATTTTCATTTGTAATGGAGATGGTACGGCTGTTATTGCATTTTTTATGTATGATTATCATTACAACTTGACAATAACATTAATTTTTATTTTTCCTAAATAAAAAATAATTTTGTTGCATAACATTTCTTTTTTAATAATTTCCTTCCATTGACTAACACATTATTTTAATATCTTTTATATTTTAACGAACGATTATTTTCGTCTTGGTACTACGACGCTTTGAATAAAGCTTTTACACATTATGACAGTCACTGGCGCCAGTTAGCATTTACACTATGCCAGTTGTATGCCAGCGGATATTACGCTACTGATCTACTATACTGGCATAATGTAAACCAGGCATTAGTTACATGTAAAGGTATGTAGGCTTTAGAGTTTTGTTTATTAAAATAACCTAGTTAGATATTAATAACGGAAAACATTGAAAAAAAATTAACTTGAGTTCTTTTTTTATTCTTAATGGAGAATATTTACCGTTGAATTTTTGTGACCCAAATGTCTGTATAAAATATATCGTCAGCCCCCCCCAGCCATTTTTGACTAAACAGAGATAACAGTATGTTTTAAAATGTGATTTTAGATTCTGAAACCCCTGTTTAGTTATTTCCAGTTCCTGTACATTTCATTTTGTAATTGTAACGTACTTTATTTGACTTTGACAGATATTGATAAGGGAACGACTACGGAAGTTAGTAAGCGATTACCACATTCATTGCGTAAGTCGACCGCAATTACATACAGACAAACGTGCCTACATACATGCAGTACCGTTATCAAAGGGCGGTTAGTCAAAACAGTTGGAAGAGAAATCATTGCGTATTTAATTAAACTATCTTACTTATATTATAAATACGAATCTTTGGATGGATGGATATTTATTACGGCTGCGTGAATCTCCCTGAAACTTGATGTAAAACATGGCCTGGAAGAACACATATGCTACTAATTAATTTTTTTAATTCCGTGCGGACGGAGTCACGCGCGATAGCCTAGTACTATTATATTAGATCGAATACACTTCAAATACACTAAAAATTCAAAATCATTAAGTTATTAATATTCGAAAACTGCTAGTTACAAGCAAAAGTGCTCGTTTTGTAATAATGCTATCGAATGAGGACATCTTATAAAGTTCGACAAGTAGATATAATAGATCTTTGTCCCGCTTAGCGTGCTAGTTGGATAGGCGAAATGATTACGTGATAAAAGTAAAACGCGTGACAGCTAAATTCGTATCACCTTTTTAGTCGTCCTGTATGACAGTTATGTAATCCACCTTCGGAAGTCAAATCACTTTAAATCCGACAGAACTCAAAAGAAAAGAAAAAGAAAAGAAACGTTTTTATTATAGGTAATAAAGAATAAACCAAGAAACAATAAATAACATAAAAATTGCACATAACTGAGAAATTAAATTAAACTTAAGTTACCATTTATGGTTAATTTGAGTAATCTAGTGATGCCTATACTAGGCAATGCCTGTATCGTGGGCACCGATATTCAGATAGGTATATAATTGACAAGGATTTCACATTTAAATTTTTAATGTTATTATATTTCGATATGATCTCGCAAACAATGCAATTCGTTATCGGGGTGTTGCTTGATGAGGTTAACGGAAGAAATTCTTTTATCAAATCCAAAACTGTACACTTTAATTTTAGCAGTAGGAAACATGATGATAAGCTTCAAGTAACAATTACTATGGCATATTTATACGGATCTAAAAAAAAATCTTGAACGTAACAACTCTTGCCCCTTAATGGATAATGAAAACTTAGTCGCCTATGTTTTCTTTTTGCCCAACTGTCTTATGATTCATACTTTACTTATGTAATCTCCTTGGTCTTCAAAAAATAAACATATGTTAATTCTGCTTTTAATACGACCCCTATAATGTTAAAATGGCTTTAAAGGCTGGTAAAAAAACATCTGCAGTTCCTCTGATGTTGCGTATAACCATGGGTTCGTCGTTCTCGCCGCTCGTTTGCCCTCTTCTCTTACAAAAGAAGACGTTATTTGATCATGAAATTTTTACTTTTAAGAGCTGATTATTTTAGAGATTTTGTTCTTTTTTTTTTAAAAAGAAACCATGTTTTGGATTACAGACAGTATTTTATTTTTATTGAATACATAATTAAATTTGAAGTATTGTAAATAAGCAATGATAAATTGCTTAAAACTAGTGTTGTATTATATCATATATGCTTGAAGCATAAAATGTAAATCAGAATCGTGATTAAACATGATATTTAATATCAGAGAATAAAACTTTCACACAACCTCATGAACTTGCTCGTAATAACGACTAACTTTATTTGAACTATCCAGTTGTTGCCGGCGGCGATGTATTACACATATTAATAAGTTGTCTATTACGTACAAACAAAAAACCTGACTATTACAAGACTAGCTGTCGCCTGCGAATTCATTCGCGCGGAATTGGAATAACCTTAATTAGTAGCCTATATGTTCTTCCATACTAAGTTGTGTACTATGCCAAATTTCCCTTCCTACAAACATCCAAGAGATACCTTCAAACAAACATCCAACCAAACATTAGCATTTATAATATTAGTTAAATAAAATGGTAGCCAACTTTAGAAGGTTCTAGATTAACCTTTATAGGGATATTCATATTCTTGTCTTTGTTATGCTGATGCCGTCTTGAATACAGTTCATTTGAAATACGACATGATTTGAAAGCAAATGTGTTATGAAAGGGCTAATCACTTGAGTAATGCAAGCATAAATTTGTGATGTTATCTTCAACATTTTTGATTAATCCATTTGGTTTAAATTAAATCAAGCTAAAAATCTGAATAGCAATTAAAACATGATCTTTTGTATAGATAGCGATCGAATATTTTTTTACACCATTTCATACAAAGTAAATAAACTTTCTGATCTATCTTACTTATGGAATATTGGTTTGGATACATAAATTCATCGAACTTGCATATTTTAAAAATAAAAATGTACTTATTAAGATAAAGTTAAACTACTAATTAAGAAATTTAATATCTTGTATTTAAATTGCATAGTATTTAAACAAGATAATGATATCTTATATATAAAATTCTTGTGTCACAATTTTCGTTCCCATACTCCTCCGAAACGGCTTGACCGATTCTCATGAAATTTTGTGAGTATATTGAGTAGGTCTGAGAATCGGCCAACATCTATTTTTTAATACCGCGCGGACAGAGTCGCGGGCTACAGCTAGTTTTATTATAAAAATAAGCCAAAGTAAAGTTCGTAATCTAAGCACAGAATACACACTCATGATTTGAGTGACAACAAGTTGAACCAGAGTTAAAATGACTGATAGATTTATTATCAACATGCTGGACTCGTAATGAGATATTTAACTCTACGTGAATCCAGAAACAAGTTCGCATCAAAGCAAGAGGATAAACATTAAGTATAACAGATCCGTACCTACAAAAGGCAGTTTTCACAGTGTATGATACTGCACATGGCTCGATAGCTTTCGTTTTCAGCCTTCGGATACACAAGATGATTTAAAGCCCTTAATTATTTCGTCCACAGTGGATACCCACCTTTACAATTCGGTGCTCGCGTATTTCGGAAATGTTTTTATTTGATTATTTTTTTTTTATAATTAGAAATACGATACTTCATAACAAAACAAGAGCCTATTCGTATTCGGTATAAATCCGGTATTAAGTAATATTTACATATATTACAACAATAAAACCCACGACAATGACCATAAATAAAAGAGAGAGTTTAAATACTGACAAAGAATCAGATTCATTGATATCCAAATGTTTAAGGAAAATTAACTAATATATCGATTCCAAATAAGCTCGAAGTTTGTAGGATGGTTCGAGACAATTGTCGAATGACGAGATTCGAACGGCCGACCGCAGGAACGGTAGACGGTATCATCCATCCATCCAAATATTCGTCGCATTTATAATATTAGTAAGAAGTATGATATAATTATGGAGAATGATAGATTTTTTTTAATATTAACAGATTTTTTTTTTAATTTACTAATATTTGTTTGTACCATTCCAACTAAGCTCTAGGCTTGTGTTAGGATATGGTTTACGTTAGTCGAATTGCGGGATTCCAACTGTCAACCACGTGATCTAGAATCCGTACCCTTAACCATTAGACTATTAATGCTTAATTGGCGATTATATTTTCAATGTTAAATCATCCGCAAATGAGATTGAAAAATTAATAATTTCTGAATGAAGTTTTTACTTGAACACAAAATGCATATGCAGATGCAATTAAAGTCAAGGCGAAAAAGAACGTATATGTAGATTTCTCATACAGATTTTCACAGCATATTAAACACTTCGAAAACAAAGGTTTTCATTCTGTTATCAAAAGCCTAATCTTGATTATAAAGGATCTCTCGCTTGACACTTAGCAATGTTTTTCATTTGTTAAATAATTTGATATTCCTTTATTTGGAAATATACATTAGAAATTTTATTTATCACTAGCTGTCGCCTGCCACTCCGTCCGCGTGGATATATAAAAAAACTCAATGAGTGTAGCCCAATAAATAGTATCCTATGTCCGTCTCCTGGCTCTACGCTACCTCCTCACCAATTTTCAGCCATATCGGTAAAGCCGTTCTTGAGTTATAAATAGTGTAACTAACACGACTTTCTTTTATATAGATTTATTAAGTAGTAACTTAATAAATATGTATATATATATATATATATATATATATATATATAATGGTACTCCATTTACTTGGTTTCTAAAACTAAAATCTCTGTATCCGTCATTATCTTTGACAAAACAGAAATAACAATAGTTTTAAGGTGGATTTGGGTCTCAGAAACCCAAGGTCAGTATTTACTTTGACTATTTTTTGTATATTACTCAATAATAGTTGTGACTAAGGACTTATTTCTATTAGAGGTTGATCACTTAAATTTTTAAAGTTCGAATTATGTTACGAGTTTGTATCTTTGATTAAGGATTTTAATTCTATTCTCCACTTAGGAAGGTATATATGTATTTTGATACAGGGATCTGATAATTCATGGTTTCCTGTGAACAACAATCACCGGACAAAAGTCTTTATGGTGGGCTTCCACTGCTGATTAACCAAACAGAAGTATTGTTACTTAAAATACTGTCATCTCTATCTTTTACATTAAGATTGACAGAGACGAATATATTTTATTCTATTTGTGCTGCGGTAGTGAGAGCCTATACTTAAGCTAGTTATTGTTCTTTTAAGTACTTATGTTTAAGTTTCTAGATGCGTATTGTAAAGTTATTTGATTGTTAGGAAACTTCGAGTTTTGAAGTTCTATAAGTCGTGATTAAGCCAAAAGTATTCATGTAATTATTTTCTTATATAACTCGAGGTTTTATATACTTGTATTAAATATTTTATCTTAAATAAGGCCTGATTCTTATTGTACATATATTATATACGAGTATGATGTTTGTTACATGATTGAAAAGTTAATCAATATTTAAATGCTTTATAATTTTTAAATATAAGACATCCTTTAAGTTTAGTTCGTCTTTTGATATATTTTATAATATCGACTCTATCCGACTTTTCAATAATATCCCTAACTAGCTGGCGCCCACGACTCCGTCAGCGCGGAATTAAAAAAAAATGTTAGTAGCATATGTATTCTTTCAGACTGTCTTCATCCATCCATCCAAATATTCCGAGAGCTTCCAAACAGAGGTTCAATCGCAGGACTCAAGGTCGCTTGAAAATATTCTAGTAGATGAAATAATGGAAGTCTAAACAACTTTATTTTAAAGAAATTTGTAAATAATGTTAATTTTATTTATATAAGGTGTTCAAGAAGTCAAAGGTATATACGGGAGAGCATCATAGTTCCTGTTTTCCCAAGCACATATACACTAGTTCTTATCCAGCGAAAGTGAATGCCTCACCGCGCCCCACCTGACCGCCTATGGGGTGGGCTTGGATATATATAAACACATAACCAAAGTAAACGGTATAGTGTAAAAACAGTTCCGGCGTAGAAACTACTGGAACGGCCGTCCCCGCCCCAACATGCGAGGGATCTGGAGCCAAGTGGTCAGTGTTATCTAGTTTTTTTTTTAACAATAGTGCTTTTACCTTCATCTTTTCTTGACCTTGTTAACTGAGAGTGATAGGAAAAGTGTTTTTTTTTTCGTGGGAAAAATTGTAAATATTTTCGATCGTCTTTTTTTTTTAATTTTTCAATTCCAATTATGATCTGCCTTGACAATGAACTGAAGGCGAGGATTTTTTTTGTTAAAGGTCAAAAACAGTTTACCAAGTAATCTAATTAAATTACTTATAGATTCACCAAGATATAAATACTATTATAATATAAAAACTAAATAAATAAAGTACTCAATTTCTTAATTTGATAAAAACTTGTCATCGCTTGTCAGATTTTTTAAAGATTCATAAGACATTTATCGTAATTCAAAAGTCTTTAACATTTCAAACATCGTCGTCCTATTCATACACTGCTGTTTACATAACAATAGGTAGTCAAATAAATATTGACAGTAAGCAAATTTGAGCATTCAGTTTGACCGGTACACACACCTGATAGTCAAATATTGTCTTACCACACGTAATTGACTTTGTCCAATGATTCGATTTAAACTAGCAGTCGCCCGCAACTACTTACAGAATTTAAAAAAATGCTAATTAGTAGTTTATGTGTCCTTCCAGTCTGTGTTCTTAATCTGTGTCAAATTTCATCGAGATCCGTTTAGCCGTTTTGGAGATGCGTAGTAACAAACATTTATCCATCAGCATTTATATTTGTAAGATTATTGATTTATGTGATGTTACGAATTGTTTTTTTTAATTGATATCAAAAATCATTCGTATGTGAATAGGACTAGACATGTATGGAAGACGGTGTAAACTTATATTTGAGTTACCTATTATTACTTCTTAAAGACTTTACTTTTGTCAAAGAATGTTCTGTTTTATTAATTAATTTAATTCGAAATTATCTCAATTTATTGACTTTTTTGTTAATTAGTTAACGTCAGTAGTCAGACGTATTTTAATTTGAGGGCCTAACACAAATGTTTTCGACAAGCGCCTTCGTAATGTCACCGACAAAGTTTGTATGAGATTTGTGGCTGTACTCGTACATTACGCCCAATAGCGGCGCTACACAAATATGAATACAAATTTTGTCGTTGACGATACAAAAACGTTCTCACGGTTTTTCGGTTGGCCTTATGCAGGTAATCTTTTAGAATCTATTTATCTATCATACAAAACAACACAAACACTGAAGTTTACTTCGACATTTCATGAAATAGCTACAAATAATGTTAAGAATAACTCTTTCAATTGTATTCCGATTCACTGAAGATTCATAAACTCGGTCAGATGTAAAACTTGGAGTTAACACTTCAAAGTTGAATCGTGTTGTGTACGAAGAATAACAGTTAACTAAGGAAGATAACTTGTAGATTTTATTTTACCTTACTTCTTACTATTATTAGAAATTCGATGTTTTGATGGATGAATGGATGTTTGTTTAAAAGTATCTCCAGAACGGCTCAATGTATCTCGATGAAATTTGGCATACATAACACATGGGCTACTAATTATGATTTTGAACACCACGCGGGCGGAGTCGGAGGCGACAGCTGGTTTATAATGTTCTTGAAGTACAATAACCTTAGTAATATCATGACAATCAAATGATCCGTTTCTAAAGATGGCTTTTGCATGGAACCAAAGTCATTGTTAAGGTTTTTTCTATGTAACAATATTTCTCATCATTGTTGCCATTAATCGATAAAATTGCATGAATAGATACATGACTTTGAATCACTTTCATTTTTGTTGACTTTTACAGAAAGTTATATTCCATGAAATTTATAAGGTATGTCAGCATAAGGAAGCAAATATAATTTTTCTTGTACATATCGTCATCCCACTCATTGTCTTCAAAGCTATAGAGACAATGTTTCAATACATGTGTTATTGCAGTCGATATCCGCTGTCAAATTCAGTCTAGGACAGCGGCGGCCATACAGCCGTTCGTGTGTAAAATCGATCATAATAAGGCAAAAAATTAAAAATATTTACATAAAAAATAATGACGCAATATACCGACTATATAATAGTAGATATTAACAAAATAAAATACTTCACAATTTTGTACTAAACTAAACTTCATTTAAGAGTTCATGAAGTTTGTAATTGATAGATCGGAAATGTTTGGTGAGTTAACATAAGATATTTGATCTAATCTTGAATAGCCACCCGTGCTGTACGAGGATAGTAACTAGAATATACATAGGTAGACCTTCGATTAGTTACTAATTGAATCGTCAAAATGTACAATAAACATTCCAAATGTATCGAAAAGTAACTAATGTAATTTTCATTGATGGTTGACTTTACGATAATAATACTCTAAGGCTAAGAAGTCAGATGAAAAAAGATGTAAGAGTTAAAGACGTTATACTATTTTGGCGTTACAAAAATGTCTGGGCACCATTTTGAGGGCATTTGTTACGTAACGCGGATACTCTCCAGCGCACTTAGACGCGTGAAGCACGATCATCTTTCGGAAACAGTAATAATTATAATACGTAATAAATGCGTAATAGGTGTGCGACAGGCGTTTGTGTTGATTTTATGTATGCATCCGAGAATGGTCGAGTTATGTAAGACGACCGATATACGCTTTGAGAATTAATACAGTCATCGTTATTGTGCATGAAATCGACCTCGTTACGTCACTTTGGAAACCCTAAAACAAAGAGTGGGTAGTTATAATAAAATTTAAAATTTCACTTTAGAGAACAATACAGGCTAATAAAGAGAATTGAACCTTAAATATTAATTTTTATGTTGCGAATTATTATTTTTGTTAAGCATATTTGAGGAAAAAAGGGTCTTGACAGACGGACGGACGGACAACAAAGTAATCCTGTAAGGGTTCCGTATTTTTCCTATGAGATACGGAACCCTAAAAACAACTATCTCATAGTTTTAGAAAAAATATGTGACAAAAATATATTGACAAATATGTTTAATGTAAAAATTATGCAATCAATAAAATGTGCACTGTTCAAACAGGAAGTTACTTGAACTAGGAACGTGTTTATTGAGAGATAAACGTGAAAGTCATTTTCTTTTAATTATATAATTTTTATTACATGTTTTTTGGTATCTTTAGGTATACAATTATTATAATATTTTTTTGTTTTTGTATAAAGAAAACGTAACTCAGCTTATTCGAAAACTTACTATTAGCTTACTTAACTTAAGATATTGACGGAATTTGAAGGGAAGGTAACTGATGCTGATATTATAGGCTACTTTTAGGGTTTCGTACCTCATAGGAAAAAAACGGAACCCTTATAGGATCACTTTGTTGTCCGTCCGTCTGTCTATCAAAACTTTTTCTCAAAAACGTGTGAAGGCATCAAGCTGTAATTTATTTTAAATCCTGAGGAAGGAACGGGTGACCGCTAATAAACTAATAAAAAACTTAAGATGAAAAAACTGAAAAATCTACTTTTTATTGGATCTGACATGTAATATAAACGTTTTTTATGAATATATAATATCAAGTCGTTGGATTTAATATGTTGTAAGTTATGCAATTGTTTTGCAAGTGTGTCCTATCGTTTTCGAGTCGTGGTAATGAAACGGATAAACTTTCACGAAACGTTTTCACCGAGTTTGCATAAGGTATTTGCGGATTTGTTATTATATGTGTCAAATAAGTTTTCTTTCTTATATACTGTCAATTTTAAAACACTCGCTGATAACATGTTTACCAAAATATATTCATGAGATAGTAAACAAAGGCACAGTAATTAAATGAAAAAGTTTTTGTTATGATTTAAAAAATGAGGAGTATGTGTTTTGTGACCTGGCTTTCCTTTTGTTATTCTCTTGCTAATAATGTTATGTAAGCTTCTAGACGCTCGCGCTATGACCCATGTCTTTCTCTACCAATTACTTACTCAGGTCAAATCGTGTGTTGTACTCGTAGCGTTAGTTGTTACGTATTAACTATAACCTTATGTAATAGGTTAACAGATATTAAATTTACTTCTGCCGTCATTTAACAATCAACTTCCCTACTTGCTATTTATTTATGTATCGTAAGTTGAACAATCGTCAACGGAAAATAATCAACAAATGTTCAAGTTTATATTCTCCGTCATTTGACAACTTAAACAAAGATTTGTTGTTATTTTTGTATTATTTATTGTCATATTTTTCTCTCGTAACCTTCTCGTAAGTCACACAATTCTATTCAACTGTCTGTTGTCAAGGCGCATGCGTTTTTTTGTGCTATGCGATTAATTCTTTTTTTAATATTATGATCTATCTTAAAGCATTATTATCTTTGTTACAGATTACCCTAGCGGTAATTCAAATCGCTCTAGTCACGGGCAAGGCGCTAATACCACAAGAACAACAAGCACAGCAGCAGTTGGAACCAAAGTCAGCTTCAAGCAATGTAGCCCAGAAACGTGTGGGCTATGACTACCCCGCCCCACCTCTGGATCTCGTGAATCCGTACCAAGATCATGACGATCTTCATGTTCACGGAGACCATCATGAGGTGATAGAACATCACGACGACCATGACCATCACGGTGATGATTTCCACGACCACCACGACCACCACGATCATCACGACTTGCATGAAGAGCATCACGTAGAGGAGCACCATGAGGAACATCACGATCACCATGACCATCACGATCCCGGTTACTGGAAAAAGAAACTGATCTGGAAACCTGGCTGGAAGAAAATATGGAAACCATCCAAAAAACAAATATGGAAACCTTCATGGAAGAAAATATGGAAGCCGATCTGGGTACCTACTAAGATTCCTGTTTGGAAAGATATCAAGATCCCCGATTGGAAGAAAATTTATAAGCCTGTATGGAAACCTATTAAAGTACCAGCGTGGAAAGAAGTGAAAGTTCCCGATTGGAAGAAAATTCAAGTCCCAGTGTATAAAGATATAGTTGTACCCGGTTGGAAAGAAATTCAGGTACCTGCTTGGCGCAAAATATGGGTACCAGAATGGGTTAAAGTAGGCGTACCTGGTGAGAAGTACCTCGGTAAAGATCACGACGGTTGGGAATACACGTCACATGATCTATGGAAGAAAAAACTAATTTGGAAACCTCTTTGGAAGAAATACTGGAAACCGGCAAAGAAGCAAATTTGGATACCAGACAAGAAATTGGTGTGGAAAGATGAATGGAAGCAGATTTGGAAGACAGAAAAGAAGCAAATCTGGGTCGATGACAAAAAGTTAATCTGGAAGGAGGCATGGCAACAAATTTGGAAACCCTCCAAGAAACTGATTTGGGTCCCAGACAAAAAATTGGAATGGAAGGAATCTTGGAAACAAATTTGGATTCCGGACTGGAAGGACATTTGGGTACCCGGAGTTAAGAAAATATGGCGACCCGTTTGGATTTCAGAATGGTTCCCATCTCCAGATCACCATGAACACGTTCATGAATCCCATGGTTGGGATAGAAGTGATAATAGCGCGGCAGCGAGCCAACAATCGGTAACAGTGAAAAAAGCTCCTCAGCAATCAAGTCCTCAACAACCTACACAGTCAACGTGGCAGTTCCCTAAATAATTAACTTAAGTCAAGATATTTGGTTATAGATAATTATCAAAGATGTTCGCAGATTCATAAGCAATAAGAGCGTTCGAGTTACCTGATCAACGAAAATCACGTCAGGATTATAGGTAAAATTCTACATACAAATGTGTACATACCATACCGCTCTGCGAAACCAAATAATGCGATTGTTTCTATGAACTGCGAACATATGTTACTTTATGAAGTATTAAAATCAATTTGATAGTGTTGCAAAAGAGGAATATTGCAGCTTTAACTAAATGTGGTCTATTTTATACAAGGAAAACTACAATTGTTATACAAAATATCTGTGACTTAATACCTCCGTAAACCTTCTAGGTTATTAAACAAAGAGTAAAAGTAGTAAAGCCTATTGAACTAGGATTTAATAATGAGAAACAGTGAATGTATAAATTAGATTTAACAATTTTGAAGTCAATTAGTTACTCAATAAAGTTGACATTCCTTTGTTTCATCTTGTCAACGATGGTAATTCTAGCACCAGACACTGAGACTAGTAATTTGACAATTTCCTCGCAATCGCTCGAAATGATGTAATTTACTTTAGAAGTGATGATGCCCACTGATGTTTTGTGTTATGTTGTTCTTTGTGTGTGTGTTTCTAGTTGTTGTTATTTTTTTTAATTTTAAGTGAATATAAATAGATATAGCTGAACCAATGAAATAAATATAAGTTTTGTTATATTCTTATTACTTGTTTTACTTCGAACAATTTTTATTATATATTTTAGCTGGAATTTTAAATTAGGTTTATATTTTTTATATTTCGTTACTTATACAATAATATCGCGATATTTTTTAATCATAATTTTATGAATTACATTGGGACAGTATGCATAGCTGAGCGTAATCTTTGAGCGAATTTTTTAAAGATTTCTTTTTTCTAATAAAATGTCCGAACTCTACAAGGCCCTTCGTACACAAAGCTTCGTGAATTTTCGAAACCTGGCAACTTTTGTCGCTAGCATATACAAGTCGCTGATGTTTTGTCCTTCTATGTCAAGATTATCGTGAGAAAAGTCGCCGCGATTTTCTTGGTAGCGGAACATGTCTTCAGATAACATCTAACATAGTCGCTATACATCTAAGAATTGATGAACAGAAAATTTGCATCGATGATTCTACGATGGTGTGCAGTATTAGTATCGAAGATTTAAGTATCGTTGTGTAAGAAGAGCTTTAGTCTTAAATGTTTTCCTAGAAGTGTTTTTTAGATTCATCGTACGATACGTAATTGTATCATAAGTAATTATATTAATTAATGTTACCCTTAACCCTTTTATCTATTCCTTGTTGTCTTCGTCTTTTAAGCAAGCTTCCAAGAAGCTTTCTTTTTCTCACTTACGAGTTGGGAGTGGTTACCTTACACTGAGACCCTTGCTATCCAGCGTAATTCGTTATAATTTTTTTAGTATTGTTTATTGCAAGTTTATTTACAAACTGGCTGTCGCCCGCGACTCTGTCCACGCGGAATTAAAAAAAACTTAATAAGTCCCCTATGTTCTTCCAGACTATGTTCTAAATCTATGTCAAATTTCAGCAACATCCATTCAGCCGTTCCGGAGATACCTTCAAACAAACATCCATCCATCCATCTATCTAAACATTCGCATTTTTTAATATTAGTAAGATTAGTCTTCTATTTTATATTTAAAAAAAAACAATTGCTGTTCGTTAGTCTTGCTAAAACTCGAAAACGGCTGATCTTATCGTGGTCTTGAAATGTTCGTGGAGATCTAAGGAAGGTACAAAAGGTGAGAAAAATCAAATGATTGTCGGGAACTAGTTAAGTTTTCTTTCATTCCACGCGGACGGAGTCGCAAGCGACAGCTAGTTTATTTATAATTAATTTAGTTTAAGTAAGAAGGAAAAGTAATACTAGAGGTAAGGTAAGAATACGTATGATGGTACTTTAATCGCCTTGTCATTATAAATATAGATACATAAATTGCTTTCCACACATTAATATTCTGTGAGGGCGGAGTTCAAAGTCGAACTTGGTAGGTTACTGTTGTTGTTCGCTCTACTGCTATTAAGTTCTTGAAATATTTATAAGAATGCCGTTTTAAACAATAATTAAAAGAAGCATATTGACATGACAAAATGTCACTACAAATTACTTGATTGTGAAAAAATGAGAGAGTGCCAATGGTTTTTTAATATTGCCCAAGGATTCATGCTAAAAAATTGTTTCTTTACCTCTCTCTGTAAAAATTATATGTTTTTTAACGTTTTGTTAGTGCGAACTCACGTCAACATGGACAATAGTTAGGTCAGACAACTAGGACATTGCAATGTAGCCCTGTCATAATAGTCCTTTTAAGTTATTATTCATGTGTCCTGGAAAAGCTGTTATCGTTACACTGGTAGGTAACTCATTTGATCGATCCAACACCATTATGGAATGTTACCTAGTACTCTTGGCTATGAAACCTATAGGCTTTTCAATTTCTCCAGTTTAAAGTTTGAGCTTAGTGTAGTATTAAATATTATTTAGAATTACAAACAAAAATTGTTAAAAGTTATTTTGAAAACATTGCTACAGGTATATCGTCAGGCGCTAAATAATCCTCATAGTCCATCGTAAGATGAGAAAGAATTAACTGTCAGGAACATCAATACGTTTATCCAGTGCACGTTGTAATATAAAACTCAAACTTTATAGTTGGTTGCGAGCATGTTTGCGCGCAGGAGGACCACAGAGCCTTTATAAAAATAAAGTTACATAATCACACAAATCATCTTTATTTCTAATACTACAATTGAATAATTAAATATGATTACACTCAAGCATAAGTATTCGAAAATACAATTCGCTAAAACAAAACATACAAAGCAATTGCGCGCAGCAAGATTTACAGACTAGAATAATTCGCTGAAATGAATATTAATAAGGTTTTCAATTAACACCCACCCGATGCAATAAGTTTAAATAATAAACATAAGTTTCATTTTACGTGATATTTAGTGCTAGTTTCAGTAAAATAACAACTCAACAGTAAGTAAACAAGAATTTGTTTTCTTAGTTCTAATTAGCAGAAGTTATAAAGACAAAGACTAAAATCATTTTGTGCATACTGTTAAAACAATACCTAAACTTATACATTTTTAAAATTAAATATATATACTTAATCTGAGTTTAATTTATAAATAATTCTTGGATATTAGACGACAAAAAGTTTTGAATCATAAAACATATATGTAGTATAATTAAAATATCAAATTAAAATAAGCGCGCAATTATTTATTCTATCAAAACATTTATTAGAAATTACAGCAAATGACTAGACAAAGCGAATATCAAATTGTATTCATCTATAACGGCCGTAATGAATATTCGATCTCCGAGATCGATCCGAAAATGGTTTTAATTACTTCGTATAGAACGATATCAACTTCAAAAAGATTTTTCAATCAGTAATGCGATAGATTATTTCGGAACCGAATGAATAAAAAATGCACTAATGATGCATAACCAAATATGCTTCCAGACCGAATATTGATTTCGACCGTATGTAGACCAACAATTATAAAAGAGCTTGAAATATTTATACTTTGACAACAAAGTGTCCGCGTACATTTTTAAGCCACGCCGGTGGTTTTGCGCGCACGGTGACCCATTCCTCAGTTTTCTTTTGGATCCAAATGCGCTTCCAAGTCGGCACCTGGATATTCCTGTTGCGCCAAATCTTTATCCATTTGGGGATCCAGACATAGTTGTCCCTCCAGTACCCTTGGTACAAGTAGTGTTCGAGGCTCTCACGTTCCCTAAGAAATAAATCAATTAGTAAACGCATTATATCTATATGTTTCCGCTACCGACTTGCACAAACATAGCATCATATCTCGTTCTCTCTATGTGCATTTTTAGCGGACTTCAAAAAGAAGGAGGTTATCAATTCGTCTGTATGTTTTTATGTGTGTTACCGCTTAACTCCTTTTCTGGTGCTCCGATTTTGATTTTTTTTATCGAAAGGTTTTGCGTGGGTCCCATTTTTTTATTAATTTTTAAAATGACTAGAAGTTTAGTAGATTTTGAGTTTAAGTTCAATATGCGTTACGAAAATTAAGGAGTTTTTTGCTTTCTTCACTTACGGAGGCTAAACTATAGGACCTACGTAAAAATGATGTATCAACGAATTGTAGCTCTTTAAATTTGCCAAATAAAAGTCCGCGATAGCGTATATCTATCTACTATGGTGTTTTTCACAATTACCCTTTTTTTCTGGAAAATCATCAATTAAATTCATGCGCTACTTCCGACGAAATTATTCGAATTCGGTATTAACTCTTACGTAGGTCAAACTATATAACCTACATAAAAATATTGTATGAAGGAATTGTAGATCCCTTAATTTGCTACATAAATGTCTTTGATAGCATTTACCTATCACCAATGGATGTCTCAGAATTACCATGCTATTCTAAAGGTACATTGATTAAAATGCATACGAATTACCGTGTCTTAAACTTACGGCGTTATTATATTATATCCGGTATGAATCATTATCCAAACAAATATATTTACCGACTAGAGTATAAAGTTTAGATTATATTAGCCTTTTGAACTTTATAATTCTGACCAATAGCTTAGAAGATATCCAACGATTAAGAACTACGCGCATCTGAAACATCAATCAAAATGCATACGAATTACCGTGTCTTAAGCTTACGTAGCTATCATATTTTACTCCGTATCAATCCAAATAACTATGTTTGAAGGCTAGAACATTAAGTTTACCGACACCGACTACGAAATAACAATAATTATAAAGTATATACATATTTCAAGAAAAAAAAAAAGAAATTTATTGCTTTGGGAGGTGCTTGTTCATGACATTATTTTGTTACTTTTGATGAATTTTATTTAAGAATGTTTTTTTTTGTTAATTATAAATAATGTCTTACTTTTTATCTTTGATGTCGCTGAGCTTGATGGAGCGCTGTACCGGGTCACACATGTAAGCAAAGCTGAACACCGTCAACATTCCAAGAAGAAACTGTAAATAAATAGAATAAATTAATCAATATGAAAATATAATTTGTCTCCCATCGTTTGAAAATAATAAAGAACACTTAATAGAAGAGAAGATTTAATCAAACTAACATTATAAATACGAATATTTAGATGGATGAAAGGATGGATAGATGGATGTTTGATAAAAGATATCTCCAAAACGGCTCAGATCTCGATTAAATCCGGTATAAATATAGAGTATACTCTGAAAGAACTCGTAGGCTACTAATTAATTTTTTTTAATACCGCGCGGACGGAGTCATGGGCGTCAGTTAGTATATAAAAAAATCAATTGATGAATTTAATTAAATAAAATATGACTTAATGACGTCAAAAATCAAATCTATATCAATATCGGCTGTTCGAACACTAGCTTAATTATACGTTACCATTCTGACATTGAAACTGTGTATAACAGTTTATTATTAAAATAATTACACGTACAACTAAAGATAAAAGCTTTTATTAATTAAATATACAAAAATTACAAACTAACTAGCGTTCGCGCGCGACTTCGTTAGCAAAGAATAAAGTATTTATACTAAATTATTTCCGCAAATATCAGCTACATTCCATTAAAAGTTGTGTCAAAATCTGTTTAGCTGTTTCGAAGATTATCCTGAACAAACGTTTGCGGACAGACAGACAAAAAATTTAGAAATTTTATTTCCCTTATAAGAGTCAAATTAGGAAATTACGTTTTTTTTTACTATATTACAAACAGACATATCTATTTTATTAATTGTATAATGATGTTTCTTACGATATGCCTTTGAAAATTGACATTGATAATGAAATGAAATATAAAAACAATTCTTACGAACCAATCGATGTAATAAAATATGCAGTAAGTATTGCTATTAGGTACATTTTCCACGAACACTGCTGTTTAGACAGAAATGGTAAAGTTCCTTGCACAAGGCATTTGAACACTTACACATAGAAACTAAATTAACAAATAAAATAATTATTATTTTGTGTATAAAAAAAAACATAAAACTGCTAATCCAACAAGTTACATTTTATTTATTTTTTTGGCAACAAAATGATTAATAATAAATATTTAAACTTTCGTTCGCCGCGAACAAACTTTATAAATAATTGAAATCAACTTGAATTCAATACGAATTTTATCTACGGAATTAAAAGATAAAAGAAAACTGGTTAATTTACGAGATTCGTCTTCTAAATCCTTTAAATAATGTTCCATTAACTACCAAAAAAAATATATGAAGTAAAAATCTTGATAGAAATTATATCCAATCAAGTTTCACTTTAAAAAATAAAATTATATCGTATAAAATATGAATAAAAAAAATAAAAAATGAAAAATAATTAATGAAATAATGAATAAAAAATAAAATTAATTTCTGCGAGCAAAAATTAATAATGAAATATACTAACCAAGAAGGTCCTGTACATTTTAAACATTTCGACTGCTTAATATCTCAAATGGTTTAATCAGCTGGTCCTCTCCTGCGACAGGAAAAACTGTAACTGAGGTACGACAACACTTCGTATGCCCTTTTATAGTAGTTTTCCGATCGCTGCCAGGGCTTCTTAACTTTATTTCTGTACACTGCACGTAGGCAAAGTGTTGCGCCGTTTAATTTTCCATTTAAAATTTTCCCCTATTACATTTCACATAAGGTTTAATTTAATTTCTTCTATGATTATTTCGAAACATAAAGACGTAGAATTGTTTTGCAATTCTAAATTTTAACAGTAGCTTAGGACCACCATACACGAGCTTTTTCTAAAAGAAAAAAAATGCTCGGTGAATTCGAAAACATATTAAATGGTAGTAAAGGTGGTCATGCATATGTCTGAAGAATTTAAAAAATCCTGTAGATACTTAATTATCGAAATCTACAACAAATTTGGATGTAAGTTTGAGAGACAACGGGAACGCAGGGCAATCACATTATGTACTAAGGGCGCCGCGCCGGGGCGGTTGGGGGTGTTGTTTCAGTTGCATCTTGTCTTTAATCAAAGCATCCAATTATCTTAAAGCTACGTGTTAGAACGTAACTCGCAGCTACGTTTATTTTTAAATATTATTAACTGTGCCCGCGACTTTGTTCGCGGGAAATACTGTCTTTGGGTAGCACTTTAATTATTTAGGCTACTTATTTTACTAACACTTATATGTAGTATCTAATACCTCACATATTCTAAAACAGACTTTCATCCCCTATTGTTATTTAGCACCCTTGTGGGTAACATTTAAAAAAAATTTAATGTTATATTTATTTACATCAAATTAACTGCCAAGGATTTTCAAGCTTCCAACTGTAAAATCGACGATACAAAAAAATATTCAAACTTACAACTTTAGGATTATAAAAAAACACAAAGGAAACATTTTTTATGATTGCTAATTTATATATTTTATAACATAACAAGCTTTCGCCCGCGACTCCGTCTGCGCAGATAAAAAAAAAAACTTAGTAGCATATGTGTTCCTACAAACTATATTCTACGTCTATAATCCAAAGTTCAACGAGATCCATGCAGCCGTTCTGAAGATATCTTGTAACAAACATGCATCCATCCAAACATTAGAATTAATAATATTAGTAAGATTAAGTTCATGAACAAGAGTAGTCGTATATTAGAATTATCATATGTATGATTTAATGTTAATTTATTACAGGTTATATTTTTGTAGGAATTAAGAGAAATAAAAGCTTTGTCTATGGTTTCCACTGCATTGTAGAAGTGGCAAATAATAATTAGGATGTTTATAGTTCGTACTTAGAATTCGCTTAAACTTATCATAAGAGTTTATAATCTATAGTCATATGCTTTGCTTGAGCTAAGCTCGTGTCTAGCAAATGCGAAGTCATTAAATCTTATCAAAAACCTTCATGTTTCTCGACTACTTTTTAAAATAAGGTGTCAAATGTGTACGCGGTCACATAAATTCGCCGAAATAGCGAAACGATCACCACCCATAAATACACAGTGAATTGCAAATGCGTTGCTACCTTTATTCATTTGTCTTAAAATTAGGTGACATTTTATATAAAGCAATATATAATGTGTTAATTAAAATGTTGTATTTGGAGAGATTTTAATTTCCAAATTAAAAACATATTACAGATTTTTTAAACACTTCTTTCAATGTTAGCACGAGGCGGTGGGTGACCGCCTACACCGACCAATTCGTCTACGCGACGCATACATAGATTATAGATTCAAATATTATATGTACTGTAATAACATATAACTAACCTGAAATTAAAGACGTCTATGATACATAACTTACATATAACAAACGAAACGCGTTTGAAGGTATTATATACTTATGAATGTATATAGATATTACAAATATATGGTAGTTAAATACATATAGCCGGGATTTATTCATCGTTTTTATTTTTAAACATACTCATATATGGATGTAGCCAAAAATATTTCATAAACCAGTTAGTTTCAGGTTAGCTTTATGTTCTCAATACTGTATATACATAATGTAACAACTACGTCAAAAAACCAACGTGCAGAGTTTCGAAGTCACATTTAAGTACACATGACCTTTAAGTTTTTCCTCTTTACGGCTTCTCTCAGTCAAAATAATTTCTAGAAATGTTGCAAAACAAAATTTGAAACTTCTTAAAGTTTTGTAAGAATTCCCAACCAGATGACGCCGAGAAACCATGTAAAGTCGTAAAAACAAAAATCAAGTAAACATTCCTTTCGCAATTTTATACATAAAGAGGTAGGTCGCAATGGAAAGATTTAGAATTTTTAATCTCTCATTTCTATAGCAAAGAAATTTATGGCTTCCTGGTATAACAAGGGAATAACTTTTGGGTTGGGAAAGGAGTTTTAATTAGTTTTCAGTTCTTTTTAAGTAGTATATACTTAGAGGCATGCGTAGGAGATTAATTCAATGAAATCCCAGTATTATGATTAAGAAATTTATTCAAACAATTGCAACTTGAAATATATATTTTCTTACTTACATACAAAGATATATAAAAATTCTTTACTTCATCACAAATTTTAACATTTTTTTTTATATCATAAGGTGGCAAACCAGCGAGCCAAAATCGCTGAAATAGCGAAGTGACAGTTGCCCACAGACATACGCAATTGCATATGCGTTGCCTAACTTTAATCGACGGAGGAGAGGATGCACAGAAAGAAAATATTTTCTCTTTCCATGCATCCTCTCATCCGGAAAGTCCACTTCCACTTCCCATCCTTTCCTTATAAGAAAAAGTGTGGGAAGGGAAAGAGGACAAAATTAGGCCTCCGGGACGCACACTCATCAGACGAAACGCGGAATTACCTCCACTTGACGCCTGTCTTCTAAACATTCTTGACTTGATTACAAACGATATGGACGATACATAACATTAACAATATAAAGTGTAGAAAGTAGTTTCATGATACATAATTATGATGAAACTTTGACGTTCATAATATCCTTCAACAGCATTCAAAGGGTTAACATGTTTAACTGAACAGTGTAACTGGGATAATACAGAAAATAAATATTTTTTCTTTGTCATTGTTTACATATTTTTATATGACTCGACATAGTTTTACGAGATTAATCAACTTTTAATAACTGCAGGCGCCACGTACTCGGTGACGATCCATTAATGACAGGAACACCGGTAATCAGATCCTGGAAAAAATAAGAAAAGTGTTTAACATGAAAGAGGAATGTGTAAAATTTGTTCACGAAAATAAAGGACAGAGAAGTGATAGCGAGATGGAGACGGAGCTGAGCCACATAAAGGAGTTGCTAAAAAGGCCTCAGAAGACCTAAAGGTGGAAGAGTGGAAACCTCGGTTGTCTTAGTGGATGTCCTGTCCTTTAATGGCGACGAGAACACCATCAACGAAATTAAATCGTAGTCCAGTCCCCCCCTTGTTCAAAGCTTGGGTCCGATGCTTTGGTCCGACTCTTTTGCTATGAACACACCAATCGAGTTTGAATTACGGAAGCCAAGGACGGAGCAAAATTCCAAGCTACCGCTTACTACAAGTTCTTGCGTAGTTTTCCACCGCTTGAACGACTGCTGAGGAGGATAGTTCTGGATAGTGGTATCTGCCCCGTTACCTACGACCCGCTACCGATTCGAAGCGGGGACCTGCAGATTTCAAGTCAAGTGCCTAAACCCCTGAGCTACCGACGCTCGCGCTGGCGTGATATTGGGTGGCAATCTGACTGCGCGGAACTTAGTTGGGTGTTAATTCCAATTCCGAGTACGCCCTCGAGACGATAGCAAGAGTAACATAGAAAGGTATATAAAGAGAAAAAAGTCAGATTATACTGGGTAAAGCGAGGGATGAAAGGGAACGAGAGGGCGGATCGACAAGCAAAACACTATTTAAAGAAGCAATACCTTACATAAGTTGAATGGGCATAGCGTTTTCCTCTTACCTGAATGGGTTTCTGCACGAGGTAACTGCTATCCAGGGGCGCAGCCTTCCGTACCACACATTATTAAAGAGTGCCCGGTTTTTGTTGAGCCAAAAACCGCTGCTGAAATGAAAATAAAAAACAAAATTAAAAAAAGAGTTGTTAGTAGTATTAGTTATAAGAGCAGTTGATTAAACAGTTTGACTTTTTTTTCTATTTTAAAATTATTTAAAAATTTTATTTATGTATAATATTTAAAATAGAAATTAAAAATATTTGTATCTTTTAATGTATTTTTAACCAACTTCAAAAAAGGAGGAGGTTCTCAATTCGTCTGTATGTTTTTTTTTATAATTAGATTCATAAAAAATGTTTTATTACATTTAAGGGTTTTAAATTTTTTAATTATATTAATAAAGAAATAAAGAAACACCCTCACAGGGTCAATAAATCAACCAAATCAACAATTAAATGTAAACACTAATCTGTATAACTGGATAGGCAATGGCTTGTGAATGACCGCTTTTGTTTCGTTCTAATTTCTATTATTTCTTTGTATCCAAACCATAGCTACAAATGACTACCCTTTGCACCAAAATGGAGCAATAAGCAAAATATACTTTGTCTTATAGCCAGTCTTATAAAGGTCAGTGGGTCTATGGCCTAGTCTTAACTTAGGGTAGGCTCCGAGCCGCTCGGTGGAGACGTATAGTGGTGGTCAAATGCTAGATTGTTCCTTAGTAAAAAACTACAGATGTATCCTGGATTGTGTTAGTCTAATTTAAAATGAGCTATAGTCAATTTTGATTACCTATATTTTGTAGAATAGTATTAATATTATATATATTTTGCCACATTTTGAATGTTCTTCCAGCCCACACTTGAGATCGCCAATATTTTATGTAACTTCTATTTCAAATTAATCCATGATTTAACTGTGATATACGCTAGTCAAACTCTGAGTTCTTATCTTATATATAAAATTCTTGTGTCACAATTTTCTTACCCATACTCCTCCGAAACGGCTTGACTGATTCTCATGAAATTTTGTGAGCATATTGAGTAGGTCTGAGAATCGTCTAACATCTATGTTTAATCCCGCGCGGACGGAGTCGCGGGCGACAGTTAGTAATAATATAATGTTCTCTCCATGTCTCTTCATACTTTTCATAGAAATCGTTCGATTGCCTGAAATTGATACAATTGGTGACTTAATAAAAATTATATGCATTTTTTTAAATAAAATTCATTAATTCTCTTTTTAAATATTTTCTAGTGTGTCATAACTTAAGTATATTTTCGAATAAAAATGCAATATGAATGTATGAATGATGAATATGAATGCCAACTTCAAAGTCTCTATGGGACCAAATAAATTTGTAGGTTTATAGATCACATTTGGCATTTGATATGTTTATAAAATAGAATTACCATTCTTGCCTAGAGTTCTTCAATTAGCATCAAAGAATGGTGTAACTGATGAATTCTTGTTAAACAGGATACTGTAACATAGCCCTGAAATTTTAAATAGCATAGTATTGAGTATTACATATTATTTACATAGCATTTAGAGTATATTGGATTAATGTTTGCTTATTGGTCGATATTCAAAATACCTGTCAGCCGCGACTCTGTCCATGCAGAATAAAAAAAAGACTTAATAAGTAGCCTATGTGTTGTTTTAGATAGTGATCCATTGAGACATTCTGGAGATACTTTCAAACAAACATCCATCCATCTATCTAAACATTCTCGTTTATAATATTAGTAAGATAAAAATAACATAATCCGATTCTTCTTCATGTTAACCTTAACAGTATAATTTTCTCATACATCTGTTTGCACAATTGCCTTGATAAGATGTCCAAAAAGAGGTTCATGTTTTGAAATGTAGATTACCTTATGAAGGTTAAGCATATCAATTATAGGACGGTTGGTTTTGTCTTTTACTTTTGGATTCTAGTATGTTATATGAGTTATGACAGTTACAAACAGGTCACAATAATTTTTATACTTATTATTTGTGCCAGAAACTACTCGTGGCATCTCAGCAACCTCAGGAAAACATAAGGCTACATAAGGACTCGTAGAAAGCCTAAGCTCAACAAATTAATTCTTTAATGGTTAATATTACTAGATTGAAAGTAACCCGAGATCTTAGATCTCTTTGCTGTAGACTGCTTAGTCTCTAGAATTAGTACCATCATATTGAATACAACTTAATGTTTAGAATTAAACGAAAGAAAAAATAACAAAAAGATATTGTAAATTAAAAAAATTAAAAAACAAACAAAACAATAACAAATATGACGTTGACAGTTGACAACGTCAAAAAGTTGTTGTTTTTAGGAAAGGGAACTAAGCCATACAGCCTTGTCTTTTTTATTTTTCAAAATGACAAATCATGTAATCTTTGAAATTTTAAAAACTTTAAAGATTTTAAAAATAAAACCTCAATGTGGATATGTAAATTAATAGAGACAGAATAATATTTTAAAAACAATTTTTTAATTGATACTTCAGCAGAAAACATATTGTCTTTTTTACTCTTTGTTTTGCTGTATTTTGTTATCTGTTCAGCGAGCGGCATAGAGTAGGCAATTTAAATGACATCGAACAAAGAGATGTCCTATTTTATAATCTGTAGTTCGTCCCGCCCTGGTATTGATTTTCAGATTGTTATATACTTTTGTTATATACTATTCCCATTTACCCCACACCTATAGTATTCGCATATAGACGTTGATAAAATCTTTCTTTCCTCCTTGGCTTTCGTCGAGACAACACATGCTGTCAACGCCCAACAGTAAAAATCTTTTGTGTGAATAGTAATGTTATCCAGAGAGGTCTATGCTGTTTGGTGCCCCGACTAACAATGCAACCACTTATATCTCCAGTGGGTAAGTAATTTTTCCTTATTAAGTTCTGTAAAATACTTTGTGAATATTGATTTTTTGTTTGGTAGTGTGGAATCGATTGATCTGATCTGCATTGATCCTATTTACACATTTACATTAAAACATTCTACTGAGTCATTGAAATGAGAATGCAGTTTTTTCTTATTGGCTAACACCTTAGTGTTCGTTTGTTTTATTCCTATTTTTACAAGAAGTAGCTATTTGACTTAGAATTAGTCATAAATCCAAGTTCCTCAAATATTCTGCAACTCTTTATGTTTCGAATATTATCCAATCACAACTTAGTTATCTTTTTGAACAATACAGCCATTCAAAATGTGCAGTGAGCCATCTTGAAACATTTCAATTGGACAGAATTTCTTTGAAGAATCAAATATACATGCTAGCTTAGAGAAGAGAGTACACCTTCTTTAAAGGCCAGTAATACATCTTCAGTTCTTCTGTTGTGGATGAAACCGGGGCATAGATTCAAATGAGTTTATACGATCTACCGCTCATTTACCCATTTCTAATACTAAAAAGATACACTCAGTTAAAAGCAAATTTAATTATTTAACTAATATGAAATTGTTTCGAGATTGAGTATGGTTTGGATTTTGAGTGGTTCCTCATATTAAATGAGGGTTGAGTCCACTTGTTTGTATTTTTACTTTACTACCCGCTCGTGTATTCACTTGTTATTGTATCCATTGTTTAAATCCGAAGTTGAAATTAAGTAAAGAGTACAATGGTAAATTCCACACATTGCGACCATTACTTTTTAGGTATTTTATGAAAATTGTGAGCTAAACTAAAGTGATATTGTAAAACAAAGATAGCTAATATTATAAAGTTATGTGAGAAACAATTATTTCAAGATTTTTGTCAACACAAGTGTCAACATATTGAGATTTGAAAAACAACATCGAAGTATTGTAACTCGCGATTTGTTTCTCTGATGGATTCTTTTGTTATAACCCTTACCGAGTATGATCAAAATGAACATTAAAGTTTAAATAAATAATTATCAATCTATCTACAGTTTTCCAATATTAAAAAAAATTATCTCTTAAAACCAGATGTGAAATGAATGGATTACTCATATTACAACAGATAATATTGCAGTTAGTACATGCTAAAAAAAAACCCAGGACAGTTGATAACAACTAGTTTAGTATAATCATTAGCTCTGACACAATGTGTAAAAAGTTACGGTGTGCAAACATATTTTACTGTTAATAGTACTATGGGGGAAATTTTACTTCAAGAATTATGTAATTATCAATTATTTAATTACCCTTGTTTGTTTGTTTCACATTATTAAGTATATTTTATTTTCTAATAGAATATAATTACAATAACAATTATCTTGAACATTACTACAATGTAAATATCATTAAGTCAATATAATCACCAATTACGGGTCGGCAAAAGCTTGCACAGGATATATGAAATGATAAGACAAATATATACAAGATCAATTTGTCTACAGATCATGAATCACGCACCAATTCTTATCGTGCGGAAGAAGAGAACAGGGGCACTGAGGCGACACCACTTCTCCAACGATTCCCGAGGTATCAAGGCAATGATAACCACTATCGCACCAGGGCTGTTGTCAGCTTGCTTCTTCTAATACTGCTATCTGGCATTGTCATTGGCACATATCTCCTGATCATCCAAAGCAGATCAGGTGAATATTTTATTAATAGATACATTATGATTCTCAAAAACACGCGTGTGAAAATTTAGTGTGATTTTTACAAGTTGTGGCGAATTTACAAAATATGCTTGCTTCTTATCTAAAACATTATATCAAAGTATGTTTCCTGTATATGTTATTTTCAATTGCAATGCATTTACAGTACTGAATATTTTTAACAGACTTTTTGGGTATATATCTGCAGTGTGGCTAATAACATTTAGGCTTGAGTTACCTTGCTCTTGCGAGTAATTTTCCTTCCTCTGTTTGAACTTATAATGAATATCTTTGCTGTAACTGCGTCATGGACTTTTCCATATTGTTAAAAATTCTTTATTCAAATACAACAATTTGTTTACACAATATTGACGATATTGTAAATTTACAGAGAATGTGCTACCTCCAATTGAAGAGCCGGAGCGTTATGTTAGCCGTCTTCAATGGGATAAGAATAAGGAAGTTAATCAGTTAAATCTTGTGCCACAGTTGAAGAAAGATACTGTCATCATTGTTCAAACGGATACAGAACAATGTGACGGTATAAAAACTTGTTCTATGCTACTGAACTCAATGCAGGTAAATATGGGGAAGATAAAATAGCTTTTTTTAGAGTTTTTACAAGGGAATTTTTAAATTTTAATGTTCATTTGACATTAAGTGAAGCATAGAAATTAATTCAATATTAAATACTAATTATTTATTTTTAGGAAAATGGAACTCTTCTGCAATATAACTTCTTGGTGTCACCCGATGGAGAGAGCTTTGAAGCACTGGGATGGCGAAGAAATTCAATCATTTTTCCCAAGTACTCTACAAATGCTTTAGTCCTGGCATTTATAGGTAAAATGTTCTTTATTTTCATTTGTTCTATGCCATACAGATAGATGCTCTTTGCTCGATGAATAGTCTTTATTTACTTTTTTGGAAAACAAGTTATAATATTATATAATTATTCTATGTACAGGTAATTACACACAAGAAGCACCATCATCTGCTCAAGTTATGCAAGCCAAAATATTTCTAGAAAACTCCATAAGTCAGGAACATTTAGATTTAAATTTCAATATAATCGGTAAAAAGACTAAAGAGTTTCCAAAATATTTGTTCATAGAGTTAAGTAAATTGCCGCAATGGAATAAACAGCTCTCCGATATGGATTGAGCTGAATTGTTATTGTGATTACATATTTGTTATGTTCTCAAGTTGTCAATGAATCTCTATATATATAAGGAGTTATTAGATTTTATTTTAAGTCATAAACGTAATATAAGAAAAAATTTAGTGAGATTAAAAATGTTATTTTTCGTTATGTTTATTTTATTTTTATATGATTTTTTTTTACTTTATTTGTGGATACATGGGCGTTACAGCAGGCTGTTGGATATGTCTGAGTGCTGTAATGTCGGAGTAGGAGAGTCTCGGTCGTTTTGTGTTGGAGTCGGCAAGTTTCTGCGCCACAGTCTGCGAGTGGCACGCGCGCGATAGGGACATATCCAAGTGCTTTGGTGAGTGGTTTGGATTCATCAATGGAATCAACCATGGACATCGCACCTGTTTGCTAGTCGCGGATACCTGGGCGATACAGCGGACCGTTGGATATGTCTGAGTGCTGTTATGTCGGAGTAGGCAAGTCTCGGTCGTTTTGTGTTGGAGTCGGCAAGTTTCTGCGCCACAGTCTGCGAGTGGCACGCGCGCGATAGGGACATATCCAAGTGCTTTGGTGAGTGGTTTGGATTCATCAATGGAATCAACCATGGACATCGCACCTGTTTGCTGGTCGTCGGTAGATGGACGATACAGCGGACCGTTGGATATGTCTGAGTGCTGTTAT